>NW_006298272.1:857331-858089 GCF_000327345.1 Myotis davidii | reverse complement strand
TGAAAAAGTAGGTTTAATGTTCATAGTCAGTGGGGGGGAGAGAATATTTCCATAATCATTGCCAGTTCTCCGACCAAGGTGAATTTTAAAGTTTTAAAAGCCGTTTTGCCTTTCTTTCTGAATTGTGTGTGTGTGTGTGAATGTGTGTGTGTGTGTGTGAATGTGTGTGTGAGTGTGTGTGTGCGTGTGTGTATGTGTGTGAGAGTGTGTGTGAATGTGTGTGTGCATGTGTGTGTGTGTGTGAGTGTGTGTGTGTGTGTATATGTATGTGTGAATGTGTGTGTGTGTGTGTATACACATATAGATACATATACTATGTGACACCATTGGATCTGACTTCTGACCACTGGTGGGATGTCCTCACACGGGGAAGAGAGGAGAGGACGGGGGATGGGAGGGAAGGGAGGGGAGGGGAGGGGAGGGAGAGCGGCCGGCTCAGTGTGTAAAGACCTCAGGAAGCAGAGCCCGGGGCCTCCTAACGGGCAGTCGCGTCCGAGCGGGGCTGCGAGACTCAGGCTGTGAGGGCAGGAGACCCGACCCATCACCGTCAGCCCCTCTGAGCCCCTGCCCTGCGCCGTGGAGCTGGAAGCTCTAAAATATCCGCCGTGATTTCGCGGTCAGTTTAGCACACTTCTTATTAAGCCCGATAAGCTCTAACCATTGAGCCGCCTCAGCACACACTCGCCTCCGCGGGCCGGCTTGGCATCTGGAATATTTCTCCCCCAAAGTGCAGGCGCGAGCTGGCCCCTTCCAGCGGC
>NW_006298272.1:855764-857179 GCF_000327345.1 Myotis davidii | reverse complement strand
GCGGGTGGGGCCCGGGGGTCACCGTCCTCACCCTCGTCCCTGTCTGTGCGTCGCCCTGAGCACGCCGCCTGCCCGGCCGTCACACCCACGCTGACCGCTCTGCGCCGCTCACACCCGTGTCTCCCGCCCGCAGTTCCTTCCGACGTGTTCTTCGTGGGCTCCGTGTGGAAGGGGCACTACGAGTACCTGGGGCAGCGGCAGCCGGCCACGCTGACGGTGGACAGCTTCAACGCCACCCGCAGCCGGGTGAACGCCACCCTCGCCGCAGCCTCGCAGGCGGAGCTGAAGCTGACAGGTAGGCAGCCGGGGGTGACTGACGGATGGACCGCGGGCGTGAGCGTCAGCCCGACCCCTCACAGAGCGGCGCTGGTTCCGTGTGCCATCTCGGGTCAGTCCGGGACCTGCCGGGTAACTTAACGGTCACAAGCCAGTCCCACCGGCGTGGCTCAGAGGTTGAGCATCAACCCATAAACTGGGAAGTCAGGGGTTCCATTCCCGGTCAAGGCACATGGACGGGTTGTGGGCTCCATCCCCAGTGGGGGGCGTGCAGGAGGCAGCTGGTCAATGATTCTCTCTCCTCATGGATGTTTCTATCTCTCTCTCTCCCTTCCTTCCTTTCTCTCTGAAATCAATACAAATGTATTTTTATAAAAGGATCATAAACCAGTACAGAAAAGTTGATGAATTCGCCCAAGATCACGCACATAGCATGTTCAGTGAAGGACGTGAGATTTGTGTTTGTGGTTCCGTTCAGGTCATCTCAGTCGGGGAAATGCCCCTTTCTCTTGGCTGGTGTGGGGTTATGGTTATACCCCTGGCCTCAGCAGTGAGCACAGTGTACATGTTAAAATGCCTGATTTCAGAAAGTAACATAGTTGAAAGCATATGCCTGTTATTCCTCCTGTGGGTCCACATGCTGCTGGAACTCACCAAAGGGCTCTATACACTCAAGACAGACCAGACTTTAATAAGAAGTGATTCTAAGGGGAATAAAAGGGGGGGGGGTGGTAAAGCTAAAATTAAAAAGATAACTGGGCTGGTGTGACTGAGCATGGCCCCAGGACCTCGATTCCCAGCCCATCCATGTTTCTCTTTCCCATCATTGTTTCTCTCTCCTCTCTCCTCCCTTCCTCTCTCTCTGAAATCAGTAACAACTTATTTTAAAATCACAACTTCCCTCCTCTGTGATTTGTCACCACTGAACCGTGTTCCACTCCGGGGTCGCCTGCCTGAACCCCTGGCCCGTGTGCGCCCCTGAGACACGCGCCTCTGTGCTCTCTGCAGGCGTCTACAAGAAGGAGGAGGCCCACTTACTGCTGAGGGCCTTTCAGACCAAAGGGCCCGCCGACGTGTTTGTCAGCAAGTTTGACAGCGACCCCTGGGGCCTGGACGGCTACGTAAGTGGTCCCTGTGGT
>NW_006298272.1:848870-855715 GCF_000327345.1 Myotis davidii | reverse complement strand
TTCTGAGTGTCACTGACTGCAGAGGTGCGGGGCAGGGGACACGTCTGAGAGGAGCCGTGCAGGAGGGTCTGTGCTGAAAACCCGCCCATCCGCTTTGGTTTCCAACGTTAATATAATTGAAGGCCTCTGACGGGAATGAGCACGGTGGCCCTCGGGCCCTCGGGCCCCCGCTTATGCTGCAAGAAACCCGAGTCCCCAGACGAGGAACTGCTGGGCCCGGAGCACGCGGGCTGTGGCTGCAGGGACCGGGCAGCGCATGGCGGAGACCAGACCCTGCGCTCACTGCCGCCGCGCCCCTGGGAGTGGCCACCAGCTCCTTCCAAGGCCTTTGGCGCCACTCGGAGCGTCCTAGCGGTGCCGCTGCCAGGCGAGCAGGCTAGTCCGTAGCTTCTTTGCAAGTTAACAGCTGTTCTCTGGTTCTCTGCCTGACGGGCACGCAGCCTCGCCTGCTGCCCATCAGCCCTCGGTCGTGGCAGGAAGCGAGTGTCAGGCCCTGGGGCTCTGTGGGAACCCGGTGTCTGTCCCCTGCACAGGGGTGGCTGGCCGAGGAATAGGCTGTACAGTTACCACCCCGTGGGAGGCCACAGGGAGCGGACGTGTCTGTTAGTTGAACTCACAGCCGTATGTGTGAGAGGGTGACTAGGAAAGTGCCACTGTGAGGAGCGGAGAACATGAAGGCCTGTGACCCCTGAAAGAGAACACAGCAGCCGTATGGGGGGTACAGGGGCCCTCAGTCCCCCTGTGCCTCTCCCTCCTGTCCCCCCACCAGGTCTCCTCGGGGCTCGAGAGAGGAGGCTTCACCTTCCAAGGGGACGTCCGTGGGGAAGACTTCGGGAAATTCAAGCTCGAGAGGCAAGGTGAGCTGCGGGCTGCTCTCCAAGGCCAGGTGGCCTTCACGGGGTTGTGCTGAGAAATCACGAGAAAGGCCAGGACCCCTGAAGGGAAAAACCAAAGGGAGCCACGGGCACGTGTTAGAGCCAAGTGAGCGCCAGCGAGACAGTGCCCAGCGGGGGTGCAGTGAGCACACAGGTGTGGCATTCATGTCCTTGCCGCGTGGAGAGGTTCAAAACGGGGAGAGAGGAAGGTAACACTCATTCAGACAAGCCATCGAACTCCGTCACCAAGAAAATTGTAAGTCAGAGTAACTAGAAGCCGCCAAGCAGCAACGGAAAGTATATACAGACGCAGAGGGGAGGGGAGGGCGGGTAGTGAGCAAATGGCAAAGGCTTCAGCCGTGTGCGGGGTGAGAGAGGCCCTCGGTGTTTGCTGTGGGAGCTGTGATGAGTAGATTCGGACAATTTGGCAAAACTCTTTCATCCGGCAATTCTATATTTTACTTTATTTTTTTCTGTTTAGCCATTTCGTACAGAAGGAGGACACAACTAATCCTCCCCCTTCAGATCAGGGCAGGTTCGCCTATCCCATGAGAGCAATTCTATCTTTAGAATTTTTTTAAATCCTCACCCAAGGATATGTTTTTGTTGATTTTTAGAGAGAGGGGAAGGGGGCGCGGGGAGAGAAACGTCAGTCGGCTGCCTCCCTTCCTGCCCGGACCGAGAGCAAACCCACAACCTTGGGGTGCAGGGGGCGGAACTCCAACCAGCCGAGCGCCCGGCCAGTGCGCCCTTCGCATCTGTAACAGACACGGGTCAGAGCGGTCCTCTGCCTGCTCAGCAGAGTCTGACGGAGCTCCTAGTAGTTGAGATGAGAGTAACCTCCATCAGGGCACACATCTACCATGGAGGAATCGCCTCAGCACGTGATCGTGTGGCGTGTGAGACGAAGCAGAAAGCAGTGGTTTCATTCCGGGGACCTCATTACAGCCGCGAGGGCCATACATGACGCGGAAAGACGCCCGGACATGTGTGAGGGAACGCTCACTGGAGACGGACAGACCGACGGGCCCTCGTCCGTTCTCGATCCCTTCTCTGCTGCTCGAGTTTTACCCTGGGAGTTACAGGGGAGAAAACCTGCTGTTCTTGCATCCAGGGGAGCCCCGTGCTGCTCCTCCGGCTACAGGCTCCCGGGGGAAGCGGTTCCCGGGTGGGAAGATGAGGCACGGTGCAAGCATTTGCTTGGCGCCCAAGCTCTGTCCACATGACAGCCGCCGTCACTCCCGTCGCTGCTGACACAGAAGAGGGCTCACACTTTCCTAATGAATCGGCCGCGCGTCCTCTGAGCCGCAGCAGCCACCACCATAGATGTGCCATGTGAGTGTGGTCATCGGCTAGAGAGCAGGGCCATTAGGCTTGGGAGCACAGCGCCTCCCTGAGGCACGTGGCGGTAATACCTCGTGATGCTGTCACAGGTGAATTCCTTGCCACTGGTGAGATCTTTATCAGACTGCGGGATTCCCAAGGGAAGGCACCAACCTGCATATCATCACACTTTTTAAAAAACCCCAATCAGAAAGGTTAATTAACCATAAAAGACTGCAATTCTCCCGCCACTCCAGACGCGTAGGCGATGCTGTGTAAGCTGGGCCATGTATGTTTGGTGGGGAGTAGAGCAGAAGCGTTAGCTACAGAGGCCTTAGAGCTGCGTGTGTTCGCAGTGTGGGCACATTCTCTGGCTCTAACTGGATGTGTCGTTAGCTGCCCTCCTCCCGCCCTGGGACACCTGCCCCTGACTTCCTCCCAGGCCCGCCCCACAGACTCTGTAGGTGTCGGAGCTCAGTCATCAGATGACCCGACCTGGACTCTCCCTTCGTTCCGGCCACTTCCCTCTGCGTGTCCCCAGGGCGTTCTAACCTAACAGAACACCAGCTCGACTGAATAGGTGACCTCCATTCTCGTGTGAGACGAGCTTATGGTCAGGAACAGCGATGTGCTTCACGCAATGATCTGAGCCCCAGGCGAGTCTCCCACTCACCGAACTAGGAACGTCTGTGTGTGAGGATTGACTGAAAAACGTCCGTTCAGTTCAGAGTGAGGGCCAAGCCCTGTTTTATGGGCAAAACAAACGACCTCTTAATTGTCTCCAGCCAGAAGATGGACCGGAAAGAGGGGGCCCGCTGAGGCAGAGCTGTGTTCCACTGAGAGCTCCCGAGCTCTGCCGTGGATTTTGAATCTACACACACACTCACACGCTGGGAGCGCACTGCCTTCTGCACAGAGACCGGGGCGGTCAGGCCCTTCCATGACCTGCACCTGCGGGTCTGAGCTGAGAACGGGCGAGGACAGAAAATGCGCCCGCGTCTGCAGAGGTGACGCCACAGGGTGCCCTCTGCTAAGGCAGGTGGCGGAAGCCACGGGCACAGGTCGGAGTGTGAGACCCGTTGCCTTGCTCAGCGGGAGTGGGAGGGGTCATAGGGCACCATGCTGGCCTCTGGCGGAGGGCAGGTCCTGGTCAGAAAGATGTCCATGAACTGCAGTCCTTCCAATGAGGACCAGTTGGTCCTTATGGGCTTAAACTCCAGCTTTTTGAAGAATGCGCTTCCCTTTATAAAACGTACCCCGCGCATGTGAGTGTGAGGACGAATCCCTAAAATGTATCCTGCGTGTGTGAGTGTGAGCGTGAGGACGAATCCCTAAAATGTAAACTGCACGTGTGAGTGTGAGCGTGAAGACGAATCCCTAAAATGTAAACAGCACGTGTGAGTGTGAGCGTGAAGACGAATCCCTAAAATGTAAACAGCACGTGTGAGTGTGAGCGTGAAGACGAATCCCTAAAATGTAAACAGCACGTGTGAGTGTGAGCGTGAAGACGAATCCCTAAAATGTAAACAGCACGTGTGAGTGTGAGCGTGAAGACGAATCCCTAAAATGTAAACAGCACGTGTGAGTGTGAGCGTGAAGACGAATCCCTAAAATGTAAACAGCACGTGTGAGTGTGAGCGTGAAGACGAATCCCTAAAATGTAAACAGCACGTGTGAGTGTGAGCGTGAAGACGAATCCCTAAAATGTAAACAGCACGTGTGAGTGTGAGCGTGAAGACGAATCCCTAAAATGTAAACAGCACGTGTGAGTGTGAGCGTGAAGACGAATCCCTAAAATGTAAACAGCACGTGTGAGTGTGAGCGTGAAGACGAATCCCTAAAATGTAAACAGCACGTGTGAGTGTGAGCGTGAAGACGAATCCCTAAAATGTAAACAGCACGTGTGAGTGTGAGCGTGAAGACGAATCCCTAAAATGTAAACAGCACGTGTGAGTGTGAGCGTGAAGACGAATCCCTAAAATGTAAACAGCACGTGTGAGTGTGAGCGTGAAGACGAATCCCTAAAATGTAAACAGCACGTGTGAGTGTGAGCGTGAAGACGAATCCCTAAAATGTAAACAGCACGTGTGAGTGTGAGCGTGAGGACGAATCCCTAAAATGTAAACAGCACGTGTGAGTGTGAGCGTGAAGACGAATCCCTAAAATGTAAACAGCACGTGTGAGTGTGAGCGTGAAGACGAATCCCTAAAATGTACACTGCACGTGTGCGTGTGCGCGTGAGGACGAATCCCTAAAATGTATCCTGCGTGTGTGAGTGTGAGGACGAATCCCTAAAAGGTATCCTGCGTGTGTGAGGGTGAGCGTGAGGACGAATGCCTAAAATGTAAACTGCACGTGTGAGTGTGAGCGTGAGGACGTATCCCTTTCTCTTCCAGACACCCTGAGCTCCGACCAGGACGCTGCGCACCGCCACCTGGGCACCAGCAGCGGCTCCGTCGCAGCCGCCATCCTGGTCCCGTTCTTCGCTCTCATCCTGTCAGGGTTTGCGTTTTACCTCTACAAACACAGGTACGCCTCTGTGTACGCCTCTGTGCGCCCGTGGTGGTGTGGCGCGTGCCCGTCCTCTCACTCACATGCAGAATTTGCTGTCGCTATACAGTATTCTCCCTGACATCGAGAATGCTCACTGGCAAGGATTTGGGGTTTTTTAATCCTCACCCAAGGTTATGTTTATTGACGAGAGAGAGAGAGAGAGAGAGAGAAGAGAGAGAGAGAGAAGAGAGAGAGAGACATCAGCTTGAGAGAAACATCCATCGGTGGCCGCCCACAGGCACCCGCTCAGGAATGAAACACGCACCCAGGTGTGTGCCTGTCCAGGATCCCACGCCCACCTCCTGGCGCCCAGGATGATGCTCCCGGCAGCGGAACCACCAGTCAGGCCATTGCGTGGAGGCGGCGTTGCTTTCTTTCTTTGCCACGCGTTCCCAGGGAGACGCCTCTGAGGATAAACTAGGAGAAAGATGGGATTAGGAGTAACATGCTATGTCTCATGTCCATTGAGAGGATGGTATTTCTACCTTCACGCGCCACGGCCAGGTGGCAGGACCATGGGGCGGCATCCCCCCTCCGGGGGAAGCCCGAACCGGGGTCTCCATGGCAGCTTTCAACAGTGATTTATAAATTGTTGATTTATTTCTTTCTCTAACAAATGCAAACTGAGTCATTACTCTGTACTAAGAAATATCGCACGTTCCAGATCTTGAAAAAAGTGTTCCAACTACATATTAACAGGAAAACGTCAAAACTTGGAGAAAAAAGCTTAAAATGAAATTGCTCCTTTCCTTGGGGTTGACATGGATGTCAAAAAAAAACAAAAATAAATGTTGAAGGACATATGAATCCATGTACATTTTGTCTCCAGGCAGAACGTGTTACGTGGAGGAACTTGGCGTGGCCAGCGCACTGTAAAATACGATTTGGGATAGTAGCACGCCTTACAGATAGTAACAAAAATCACGATCCCATGAAATAAGACTAAGGCATGTTAAATGTGTCTCATATTTATTTATCGACTATAGATACTTCTACCTAACTCTGGCTTTAAAGAAAAACCCACGCTGGTGTGAGCGGGTGGTTTTATTTATTTTAGTGACACAGGAAACGGCTTTTAAAATGTGTCCTTATGCTCTTTTGAAAAATAGTAAGAATGAAACTGCAGAATTAGATTGTAATGGCTGCTCGCAAGGCCGTGCCCACTCTCTCCTGGCTGGCAGTGTCCTTGCTTTAAAGCTGTGCCCCGGGGAGAGGAGTCTCAGTGGTTGTCCCAGAATTAAAGAGGGGCGCCTCTGAGCTCACTAATTATTTCCCGGAGAAGCGAGTCCCTGCACACAAGCCGGACGAGCCCGATCTCAGGTTTCTGCTGGGGACCAGCTGAGAACTTAGTGCAGGTAGAAACCTATCCCACCCCCTTCTCCAAACCTCCCCTCACCGCAGGGACGTCTCTCCTTTTCATGTGCATTTTACAAGCACCTCCCCGCCGAGATTCTCCAAGAAACCCACCCCCAACAGACAGGGTGCAGCCAGGAAGAGTCTGGCATTCCTACGCCGTCACCTGTGCCCTTCGTGGCCTCCAGGGACCCCCGGGAGCCATGCTGTTCAGGAACATTCTCTCCCCCACCTCATTCAACGGGAGTGGGAGGGTCATAGGGCGCCCTGGCTGTGGGTGGGGCCCCCCTGTCAGCGGGCCTGCCAGGCGCCCCCTCTCGCCCATGTGAGGGCGTGTCTGACCCCGGGAAGGAGGCCTCAGCACGTCTCCTCCTGTGTTCTTTCTCTCGCCCTTTAAAAGGAGAAGCTCACGGAACTACACGTACTCACACGTGAATGAAACAGCCCTTCTGGTTGTATCTTAACTTGACGGCCGGGCACTCGGTCCTTTGTTCTTGAAACCAGGGCCCTGATCACCTCTCGCCTCTTTTCCTCTTAGAACGAGACCAAAAGCGCAGTACAACGGCTACGCCGGCCACGAGAACAGCAACGGACAGGCTTCCTTCGAGAACCCCATGTACGACACAAACTTAAAGCCCACGGAGGCCAAGGCCGTGCGCTTTGACACAACCCTGAACACGGTGTGCACCGTGGTATAGCCTCCACGTGGGACTGGACCATAGCCATACCTCGGACGGGCAA
>NW_006298272.1:840998-848673 GCF_000327345.1 Myotis davidii | reverse complement strand
GTCCATGGAGCACACAGGGTGTCCACGGAGCGTGCAGGTGCCCATGGAGCATGCAGGTGTCCATAGAGCGTGGGGTGTCCACAGAGAGCGTGGGGTGTCCACGGAGCATGTGCTGTGTTCACGGAGTGTGCAGGTGTCCACAGAGCGTGGGGTGTCCACAGAGAGCATGGGGTGTCCACAGAGCATGTGCGGTGTCCATGGAGTGTGCAGGTGTCCACAGAATGTGCAGGTGTCCACAGAGCACGTGGGGTGTCCACGGAGCACATGCAGTGTCCACAGAGTACATCGGGTGTCCACAGAGCGTGCGGGTGTCCATGGAGCATGTGGGATATCCACAAAGCGTGTGGGGTGTCCATGGAGTGTGCGGGTGTCCACGGAGCGTGTGGGGTATCCACAAAGCGCATGGGGTGTCCATGGAGCGTGCAGGTGTCCACGGAGTGTGCGGGTGTCCATGGAGCGTGGAGTCTTCTGAGCACTGGCCACCCTGTCCCTTCATCCTGCCAGCGGAGTCTCTATGTCCGACTTTGCCTGCTTGGGGTCAAGACCACCGGCCACGCCACCCCACGGTACTCAATGTCTCCGACCGCCTGTGTCCGTGAGGCGGGGAGCCTTCCCATGCACCTGGGCCCAGTTACAGCCTCGGGGGCACCATGACACATTGTGCGCGTGTGGTTCTCCAGCCCCGTGAGCCCAAGAACTCTGCAAAACACACTCGCTCTCTGGATGAAGACACTTCCCAGCCTGCACACGCTCCACCATCCTTCTGGCCCCGCCTCGCCGCTGCCGGAACTCCAGCGGACCTCCGTGCCCCAGGGCAGCCACAAATCACCCGCCAGCTGTCCTGTCGCAGAATTTTTGATGCACAATTTTTGCACTAGTGTGTGATGAATGACTGAGTAAGGTTCTGATAAAAAAAAAAATACACTATTTACAGGGTTTGTACACCCCCCATTGTACATAAGCACCCTCTCATCTCGAAGCTGAACATCCCCCCTTAGGTGAGTGGAGGTGTGAGAGCAGGGAGAGTCCAGCCATGCCCAGGCGGGAGGGGCGCGGGCGTGGAGAGAGGCACCGTGTTGCTGCTGCTTTAGCAGCCCGTGTGGGAGTCTGAGCAAACAGAGGCCTTTGTTCCCTACAGTTCCTCCCCCGCCCTCGCTGGCCCAGGTGTGTCCAGAGCAGGTGACAGCACGCTGTCCGCCTGTGCACATGTGAGCAGTCATGTATTTCAGTGGCTGGCGGACGTGTGGCTGGGGCTCTGGGACAGTCCCCCCTACCCCCTTAGCACTGTGTGTTCTCTTTGGCTGTGCCCCCGCCATGTTGCAGCGAGGCCAGGACGCCTCAGGAGCCTGGCCCTGATCCTGTGCCCGCAAAGGGCCCAGCGCTTCCGGCGGGGGGGTGGGGGGAGCAGGAGGACGCTCACACCCACCCCGACGGCGCCCCGTCCCCAGCATTAGCTTGTCCGCTGCTTCGCGCTTCCCCAGGCGGGAGGGAGGTCAGAGCGGCCAGGTTTAAGCTCATTCTTGGTAACTGACAAGTGAAGGCACAAATGAAGGAGGTGTGACCCCCAGGGCAGTACAACCAGAACTAGGGCCTGACAGATGCGGCCATGCGCGTGGACACCACCAACTCCAAGCGAAAGCCGTGTTCATCTCCACGTAGTGCCATGGGAAATGTGTTCTGAAACAGCGATTCTTCTTTCATCATTTTGCTTTGACGGCCCGTTCCACAGGCAGCCAATTTCCCTTTCTCCATCGCATCGGCGCCGGCAGGAGTGTGGGCATGGCGACCCCGGTTCGGGTGGCAGCGCTCGCACCTCCTTCAATCTGACCCATTGGCTTGTCCATTGCATGTTGAAATGCAGGGCTTCGTGAAACACGAAAACTAACACAAAACCCTGTCGGGGTCACAGGATGACACTATTTCCAAGCTGCGCCTCCCCAGCTGAGCACCTGCCCATCTGTCCTGCTGGGTGTGGGCCCTGCAAGCGGGTGGGCGGCACCGGCCCTCTGGCTCCATGGCCCCTGCAGCTCTAGCTGTTGTGCTGACTTCTCCACATTTCTCTGCCACCCGACCACAGGACAGAGCTCTGCTCTGCATCCCAGAGCTCACACCTCTTCCCACCCAACAGCAGGGCAGAGCTCTGCCCCACATCCTGGAGCTCACACCTCTTCCCTCTTGACAGCAGGGCAGAGCTCTGCCCCGCATCCCGGAGCTCACACCCCTTCCCCTCCTCAGATCCAGAGGTCAGCCAGGCAAGGCCCCGGCACACAGGGTGTGCGGGTACAGGGTCACTCCACAGCTTAGGTGTACATATCACACGCGCACACACTGTGTACATATCCAAGTGAGTCATTCGAGCAGGTGCAGGTGCCCCACCTCAGAGCCTGAGCACGCGTCTCCGTCCCCATGTCCCTTCCCACAGGACACAGGCCCAAGACCCCCACGTCAGATGAGGCACCACCCCCAGGCTCACAGAACTGCCCTGGTAGGTGGGTCTAGACTCTAGAGCCTGCTCCATAGACACAGTCATTCCCTGAGCTAGTCTCTCCTCGGAACTTACTAGAAGGCTGTCCCGGCCCGTGGGGACCTGGCGCGGGGCGCCCACGCTACCACAGGTTATGTGCTTAAAGCTCTTTAAAGCTGCTGCTTGGCCCACACATCTTGCCTTCCTTCAAGCTAGCTGCAATAATCTTTTTCTCCTGTAAAATATTTTGTAAGCAACGACGACACAGCAAAGATAACAAAGGGGAAGGAAGAGGCTGGCTTTCGGAGCAGGCCCGTGTCACCGCCCGTCCGACATCTCACCACATGCTGCTGACATGAGTTAGGTGCAAAAGACCTTTTTGTACAGAGATATATTTTTTATGAAGAATTTGTAAAATTATTAAATATGCTGTAATTTTTTGATTAATGTAGGTAAATTGTTAAAAAAATAAATGTTTTTACAACACAAAACTGTAATTTTCCCAATAATGTACATTGTACTATCTCTAGCAGATTTTTCAGTTCCAACCCATGAATTAATATTACTGTGGCCTGTTAAAATGAACAGTATCTTTTTTTTTTGTCAAAAAAAATTATAAAGAGAGTGTAATATAGCCTGTGCAATGCCACCTATCTTTAAAGCAAATCAGAGTTCTAATTAAATATTTAATTTTACATTTCTGTTTCTGGTGTGACTTCATTTGAGCTTCCCCCTGCATGGTGTGAGGGGGCCTTGAGAACAGAACTGTCCCCCCTGCGTGGCGGGTGGGGGCGGGGGATCTGGACTCTCCCCCTGCGTGGCAGGTGGGGGCCGTGGGAACAGGACTCTCCCCCTGCATGGCGGGTGTGGGCAGGGGAGCAGCTGGGGGAGGCTCGGGACGTTTGGGCACATGAGCACCAGCGTTGTGATTACTAACCAGCGGCCTGGGAGGAGCGGGGTCCAGTGAGCAGGGCCCTCAAAGGTGACAGATTCCTGGATGGGTTTTGCCTTCAAATGAAGGTGAGTTTCAGGTCCCTCCCAGTCATGACCCAGGCTTCATTTTGGTGATAAATACTGTGAACCTGTTTCTGTAACTTCCTCTGCACTGGGAAACGACATAAGAAAAGTGCATGTGGCGGGCATTTTGCATATCAGCCTGGAAGAGGCTCAGTAAAAGGGACCCTGGTCAGGCACCTACCACTCGGAGTGGCCGCCGCCCTTGGGTCCTGAGCTCACGGGAAGGTGCTGCCCGCGTTCTCCCGGCCCCGGAGCGGAGCCCCTGCAGGCGCGCAGAGTGAAACACCTGCACCAAATTCTCCGGGGAGCCCAGCGTCACAACAGGAAACCAGCCCACAGAATAAAAGCCCCCCTACGGCTCTCCACGGATCAGCTGCTGGCTTGAAGACCGACTGTGTGCCCGACGCTTGGCAGAGGAGGTGCGTGCATTCACAGAATCCCAATGCACAGTGGGTCTCACCATCTTCATGTTGTAGATGACGAAGCAGAAACTCAGGGAAGTTACTTAACTGACCCAAGAAGGCACAGGGGCCACCCTGATGTCAGAAATCGGCTCTCTCATGCATCAACATTCTTTCTTACAAAAGCAAAACCAACAACGTCACCACTCAGCTCACCAGTGTTCCCTTCCCTGCACTAGCAGTGTTTCTACCTCCCACTCTAAATACTTTCCGTGTCTCATGTGAGCAATGACCTCAGGGAAGCATTCCGGGGGCAGTGACTATGCGGAGCTCAGCAGGTTCCCCGAGGCTCTGTCTCACACACACGCACGGCCCTCCAGCTGTTCGCCTGGGAAACTAACCAGCTATTACTTACCGAGAACGTATCCCGCGGGGAAGTGGGGGAGGTTCACATGGAGCAGAGGGGGATGGGCAAGTTCTCACACTCCCTGCTGTGGACTCCCTGCAGGACAGTGTGCTCCCTGTGTCCTGGGAGACCTCGCCACAGCAAGAAGTCCTTCACCCTGACCCTAACACTAACCCTAACCCATAACCATAACCATAACCCTAACCCTAACCTCACCCTCAGCGAGAAGTCCTTCAACCTAACCCTAACCTCAACCACAAGAAGTCCTTAAACCTAATCCTGACTCTAACCCTAACTTAACCCTCAGCAAGAAGTCCTTCAACCTAAACCTGGATCCTAACACTAAAACTAACCTCAACCACAGCAAGAAGTCCTTACCCCTAACGCTAACCCTAACCCTAATCCTTAACCCTAACCCTAACCCTACCTTAACCCTACCCCGAACTCTAATCCTAACCCTACCCTAACCCTAACCCTAGCCCTAACCTTAAACCTTAACCCTAACCCTAACCCTAACCTCAACCACAAGAAGAAATCCTTAACACTAACCTTAACCCTAACCCTAGACCTAACCCTAACCTCAACCACAGCAAGAAGTCCTTAAACCTAATCCTGACTCTAACCCTAACTTAACCCTCAGCAAGAAGTCCTGCACCCTAACCCTGATCCTAACCCTAACCCTAACCCTATCCTTAACCTGAACTCTACCCCTGGCCCTAACCCTAACCCTAACCCTAACCCTAACCCTAACCCTAACCCTAACCCAAAACATAGCAAGAAGTCCAACACTAACCCTAACCCTAACCCTAAACATAAATCTTAACCCTAACCCTAACAACACAACCTAAACCTTAACCCTAACCATAATCCTAATCCTAACCCTAACACTAATGCTAAAACCTAAACCTAAACCTAACCATAAATCCTAACCCTAACCCTAAACCTAAATGCTAAACCTTAACCCTAAAGCTAACCCTAACCCTAACCTTAACCCTAAAGCCTAAACCTAATCCTAAACTTGACTCTAACCCTAACCTTGACCCTAACCTTGACCCTAACCCTAACCCAGTGGTTCTCATCCTTGGCTACACATTAGAATCACCTGGGAATCTTTTTAAAATTCTGATTTCTGGGCCTCATCCTCTGAGGCCCAGAAATTGGGATTTTAAAAAGATTCCCAGGTGATTCTAATGTGCAGCCAAGATTGAGAACCACTGCCCTAACCCTAATCTTTTTTAAAAAATATGTTTTATTGATTTTTACAGAGAGGAAGGGAGAGGGATAGAGAGTTAGAAACATCGATGAGAGAGAAACATCGATCAGCTGCCTCCTGCACACCCCCTCCTGGGGATGTGCCCGCAACCAAGGTGCATGCCCTTGACCGGCATCGAACCTGGGACCTTTCAGTCTGCAGGGCCATGCTCTATCCACTGAGCCAAACCAGTCAGGGCCCTAACTCTAATCTTGACACTAACCCTAACCACCATAAATCTTAACCCTAACACTAATGCTTAACCCTAACCCTAAACAGAACTCCTAACAACACTAACCCTAACCTTAACCTGAACCCCAAACCACAAACATAAACCCTAACCCTTTCTTCGTTGGTATCGGGGCATCTTCTCCTACACAAAGGTCCAGGCCCCGGCCGGGAGCCGGTCTCGGAGCAGGCCCTCTGGAACGTGGGGTACCGCTCCGCCCCCCACGGTGTGTGTACAGAACCCACTGACACCACACTTGGCTTCGATGCAGAGCGCTCAGAGCAGGTAACGCAGGGCCCAGATCCCCGGAGAGTCACAGCCCGGGGAGCAGGTGCGAGGAAACCGCCCCGGCAATTCAGCCAGCGCCTCCCTGAGTCGGCACGGGCGGCTCAGCGGGTTTGGGGGCAGCGAGGGGGGAGCATCGATGGAGACCCTTTCCCGGAGCTGCCCGCTCTCCTGGAGCACGTCCTCCGCCAGGGCCTGGGACTCCTCAGCAGACGAACACATCCCCTGGGCATCGACACTCACTGCACTGGCTCGGTGGCTGCCTCCCCAGCTCGCCAGCTCCTGGGTCCTGAGACACACAGACCCCGACACTTGGGCCCCACATGCTGCCCCGGTTCTGCGAAGTCGCCTGACTCCTCTGGAACGAGTTCCCATGAAGGGCTCCGCTACGTAGAGACCAGGCCTCTCCCCTCGTGGCTGCCCCGGGGCTGCATACGCCAGCCATAGGCCAAGCGCCACTCCCGGGGGAGCAGCAGGAGCGCTGACCACGGCCGCACCGTTCTGTGTCAGAAGCCAAACTTCCACAGAAGCTTCCTCCCGCGCCCACCGCCCTCAGCGACCTCCATGCCCACCTCACTGGCTGGCATCTGGCCTCCGGCCCCCACACAGCAAAGGGAGCTGAGGGGAAAGACAAGGAAATGCCAACGTCATGACCGCTCCGCACCGAGGGCTGGTCACGAGCCCCCAGCTTCGGTTTGTGTTGTGAGAACAGAAAGGAGGGAAATGACTTGCTGGAAAAACGTTTCCCTTTGAGAGGAAACGAATGACCCCATGTTTCCCCTCGGAATGGAAACTGGACC
This sequence comes from Myotis davidii, assembly GCF_000327345.1. Lineage (NCBI taxonomy): Eukaryota > Metazoa > Chordata > Mammalia > Chiroptera > Vespertilionidae > Myotis > Myotis davidii. The sequence goes on along the minus strand of NW_006298272.1, from coordinate 841,819 downwards.
CCCGAGCCCAGCACGGGGAGGGCTCTGCCCCGCTCGCCTGCTCTGCGTCGCTGCAGGTCTCTCCACGGGTCTCACTCCCACTCACCCCCGATTTCTTTTTGTAAATATATTTTTAAAATCGATATCAGAGAGGGAGAGAGATGGAAACATCAACGAGGAGAGAGAATCATGGACCGGCTGCCTCCTGCACGCCACACACTGGGGACTGAGCCCACAACCCGGGCCTGTGCCCTGACTGGGAATCGAACCCTGACCTCCCATTCATAGGTCGACGCTCAACCACTGAGCCAATTTTTTTTTTGGTTCATATTTTTGGCTTTAGGACAAAACAAGACACAGACAAAATACTTTTTAAATACATTTTCATTGTTGGTAAAAGTACAGCTCTCTCCCATAACCACCCTGGGCCCCGCCCAGGAATCCATGTGCTCGCTACCGTTCAGGTCAGGCTGTGTCCTACTGTGAGAGAGAAACACACAGAGAGAAGCCTGTGAGGGGAAAGGATTTACACTGAAGTTGCCTTTTCATTTACTTATGGTTCCGAGGTGTGTGTGCGTGTGCGTGTGCATGTATGTGTGTGCATATGTGTGCACGTGTGTGGATGCTTTGTGTGTGTACACGTGTGTGTGTGTGCGTGTGTGTGTGTGTGGAGACCCGAGCAGATTCGGTGAAGGAGGTGGGAGCGCTGGAAGGGTGCCTCTGGTGACCCCTTCCTGTGCCGGCTCACGGCTCCTACGGCTCAGGCAGCAACTGAAGAGCTTGTGACAAAAGCAAACATGGACCTGCCCAGAGTCAGCTGAGAGCGGCCACGGGCTCCCTGC
>NW_006298272.1:839750-840370 GCF_000327345.1 Myotis davidii | reverse complement strand
TCTTTGGAAGCTCTGGGGGCTCCCTGTGGGCTCCCTGTGGGCTCCCTGTGAGCTCCCTGTGAGCTCCCTGTGGGCTCCCTGGGGGCTCCCTGGGGGCTCCCTGCCAGGTCCCTGTGGGCTCCCTGCCAGGTCCCTGTGGGCTCCCTGTGGGCTCCCTGTGGGCTCCCTGGGGGCTCCCTGTGGGCTCCCTGCGGGCTCCCTGCGGGCTTTTCTAGATCCCAGGCTGGACGCTGGATTCTCCTTCCTCCGTTGCTGCATGTGACGCCGGTTCTACGATCTGGAATAAGATTAAAAACGTAGACCTCGACTTCAGAACTTCGTATGCATTTTATCCAAATGCACACTGAACGGTTTTTAAAGTTGGTCCAGTCTGAGCTGACGCCTTTACGCCTCGTTTACCTTCGAGCACCAAGCAGCCGGCGCCGCCTCTGCAGGATTCCAAAATCCTCAACAAAATCTTAGCAAATCGGATCCAGCAGTACATCAGAAAGATCATACACCATGACCAAGTAGGATTTATCCCAGGGATGCAAAGATGGTACAATATCCGCAAATCAATAAACGTGATACATCACATAAACAGATTGAAAGCAAAAAACACAGATGGATATATCCATTGA
>NW_006298272.1:810354-817209 GCF_000327345.1 Myotis davidii | reverse complement strand
AAGAGATCAACCAAAGGACTTGTATGCATGCATATAAGCCTAACCAATGGACATAAGACACTGGGGAATAGGGGAGGCTAGGGGACTGTCTAGGGCGGGGAAAAAAATGGACACATATGTAATACCCTTTGTAATAAAAAATAAAATTTGAAAAAAAAAAAAGAGCGCATTCGCCCTCAGGCTGACCTGGGCGGGACGGAGCCGCGTCCGCACTGAACCTGACAGGTCGGGCGGGGACACAGCGCGGGCGGCAGGTGGAGGCGCTGCCTCCCCGCATCGGTGAGAAGTCAGCTCTTCCCGCCGGAGGCTGCAGGGCGGGGCGGCCGACGCCATCTCCACGCGCGGGCAGCTGGGCCTCGGTACCAGAATCCTGCGGTGGGACCTGACCTGCTCACATCAGAGACTAAAACAAACCCCAGAGAATCAACTGGAGAGAAAACGCCACACCGGCCTCTGTGCCACGCAGAAGAGCGACGCACAGGGACACACCAACGCCGAGCTGGGAGCAAAGGGAAATACAAGAACCATTTGCGAGTGGAAATGTCTCATCTTTACAACAAGATCGGGGAAGTCCATGCCACGCAGCCAGGAGCGTGGGAGACGCGAGGCCTGTGGCCGCGAGTGGCTGGAGGCGTCGCCCCATCAGGGCCGACTGTGCTCCAAGGCGACTGGCCAAGCGCAGCCGACACGCACGTCAGCCCAGAAGTGGACAGCGGAGAGGTGGCTCCCCTGCTGGGCGGGCAGCAGGTTCTGGGCGTTTTATTTCCGGCTTAATGTGCTACTGGGTTTGCTGTAATCATGTTTGAACAATGAAAACGGGAGAATAGCATTTAGAAAAGCCATTGAAGAGGAGTGAAATGATCATGGTTCCCAAACATCAAATATGTCTGTAATTAGTGAAAATGTGGTTTCTTATCAAAGACTCGCCCACTAGCCAGTTCCCAGGAGCAGCACTCATTGCAAAATGCACCTTCGTGAACCCGTGCGTTTCAGGGACACGTCCTGGAGTCAAACGCAGATGCGCAGACGGGAGCTGCTGCCCTTCCAGAAAGCAGGGAGGAGCGAGGTCTTCGCGGCTGCTGGTGAGGAGGCACGCAGGGCAGCCAGGGGACCCTCCATTGGCTGAGGAAAGACAGGAAGAACACCAGTCACCGAAACAGAGCCGGGCTCCCTCAACCACCGCAAAATTACAGCTAAACTGCAGAACAACCATCATCCAGAACGGCCTGAACTCCAGCTGAGGAAAGCCCTACCACTAGAGAGTTAAAGAAGCCACATTGAGCCTCAGAGAATCAATAAACCATATCCCCAGGTGAGGATTTAAAGATACGCAAACCCTAAAAGGGGACGTAGACACCATACATGGGGATAGGGACACATACATCGGGGTATGAACACATACATGGGGACATGGACACCATATATGGGGACGTGGACACCGTACATAGGGACATGGACACTATACACATATGAAAAATTTACTAAGACAAATGCTTATTGTTACAATACATGTTTATCTCACTCTATTGCCACCATGTTCTTATATATTTTTATACACTTTTGCTAAACTTCAGGAATAAATACTTTGAGAATAAAATGACCCAAATTCCAATAGTTATTTTTCTTTTAAATTTGGCTTATAAGAAAAAAAATATTATAAGTAAAAGTATAAAGCTTAAATTATTTTAAATTACATATTTCTATGTAACCAGACTAAAGTTATAATCTTCCTTTTAAAAAATATGTATGTGTGTATGTGTTTATATCTATGAGGGTGTATATTTATGTCAAAACTTTCAATGTACTCCAAGCAGTTGAAATTCCTATCTCTGTACGGTATAATATTTTTTCTATGGAGAAAGAAAAAAAGTCCACAGCAATGATTATAGTAGGCTATGTATTTTTTATGTCCTTATGGAGATGACTTCAAATGGGTAAACATCAAAGAAAAGAATAGCTTAAAATTTCACAATAGAATGCCGTAAAAAATTAACCAATGCAAATGAATAGTTTTGGAAATGTCTAATTAGGCAAATACCAAAAATATAAACTAACTAATAGTCTAGAACATGCTTAATTATCTATTTCAGTTTAAGATCAATTAGCTATGGATAATTTAACAACAGTTGTTATCATATGCAAAATTTTAAATTAGATGTAGAAGATATACTACCATTCAATTGTGTCTGTGATTTCTTTTCTGAATTTAATACTGCTGTAAAAGAAGTAATAAATACATTTTCTAAATATATCCTTTTTAAATTTTTATTTAATTTATTGAGGTAATATATATATATATAAAACACCCTAATATGCAAATAGACCGAATGGTGGAACAACTGAACAACCGGTTGCTATGACATGTGCTGCCCACCAGGGGGTGTGCGTGGACCATGGCGGGTGTCAGGAGGGCGCTGGTCGTTGTCATCAGGGCGAGCCTCTCGTGGTTACTGAAAATTCTTTGCTCGGTCCTGCTGGGTGCTCCCACCCACTGCTGGCCCCAGTCACTCAGCACCATCAGTGGGTGCGAGCTGCCGGCCCCGATTGCCCCTCAGGGCTTCTCCACCCGCCCTGCTCCTGAGGGACAATTGGGACAGCACCTGCCACTCGCACCCACTGCTGGTGCAGGCCCCAATCGCTCTGCGCTGTCAGTGGGTGTGAGCAGCGGTGGCGGGACCAGGGCTGCCGGCAGACATGGGACCAGGGGTCACGGCGGGAGGGGCTGGGCAGGGTGCAGAGGATGGACTGAGACCTGCCCCTGTGCCCACCACAGCCTCTTGGCCCATAGTCCCTTTAAGTTGCATGAATTCGTGCACTGGGCCCTAGTTTGGTTAATAAGATTATACAGGTTTCAGGTGTATATTCTATAGTACATAATTTTAATATTGTGCTGTGTGTTCACCACCCCAAGTCAAGTCTCCTTCCATCACCATTTATCCTCCTTCACCCTCTTCTGCCTCCCGCCCCTGTCCCCCTGGTCATCACCTTACTGTTGTCTGTGCCTATGAGGTTCTTTCCTTAATCCCTTCACCTTTCCACCCCGCTCCCAAACCCCTCCCCTCTGACAGCTGTCAGCCTGTTCTCCATATCGATGAGATGAGTCTGTCTCTTTTTGTTTATTAGTTTATTCTGCTCATTAGAACCCACACATAAGTGCAATCATGTGGTCCTTGTCTCTCTGGCTGGCTCATTTCACTTAGCATAGTGACACTTCCTCGTTTCCATCGATGGCTGTCTGCTTGTTATGCAGGCTGAACCCAAAGGGAATGGGAACCATCTCACAGCAAACCCTGAGGCACTCTCTCAACCAGACAAGTAGACAGTAGATATCTCCCCTGGATTTTTACTATTTTAACTCCATGTCCTATAGCTTCTCTGCAGAGGAAAGTACTTTACACACGAAAATCGCCCCTTCTCATTCCGCATTCACCGGGGAGCAAGGGGAGGAACTGTGATAAGTACATTTAACTTCAACTGAACTGTGATGGACATTTGTGGTCTTTTCATGGGATGCATTTCAAGTTTTCTAATAGAATAAAATGCCATCAATATTAATGGGCATCACTTTATTTTGAAAAATTACTATTGAACAAAAAAAAACATCTAAAAGGAAACCGGGAGCCATGTAACCTGGCAGAGTCCGGTATTAACAGTAGCAGGAAATTTTAAACAAAGTTAAATCTCACAACGGCGACAGGAGACCCTGTAGCTGTCCATCCCTGTGGCCTCCCTGCTGCTCCTCCAGCTCTTCAGATGGAGAATTTAAGTTACGTCTGTTTCCTTGATCAACAATCAAGTAGCCACTAAGAAAACAGTGCTTCACATATAGATTTATAGACTTTACATGCACACACTGTACATAGGTGCATACAGTGTGTGTGTGTGTGTGTGTGTGTGTGTGTGTGTGTGTGTGAAGGAGCTGAGAAAAAGTGGACTCCATTTCCTGAAAACAATATGAGCGTATCTAACCAAGCAATACCGTGCACACTAGAGGGGAAACATTACTCTCCAATATGGATTTTATTGGTGATCGGTGACAGAATGGAGCATCTTGACTTTTACTGTACTTCATTGATGGCCAAGTTTTGTGGGCATCTGTTGTGTCTCCCACCCTCTGTGTCTCCCGTCCTGCTCCATTTCATTGGGAAAATACCTGCCCTGTGCCTGAGTGAGGTTTCTGAAGTGCTCCCCAGGATCTATCCCATGCACCCCAGTATCTATCCCTGCTCCCCAATACCTATCCCATGCACCCCAATATCTACCCCATGCACCTCAGTGTCTATCCCATCCTCCCCAGCATCTATCCCATGCACCTCAGTGCCTATCCCACGCACCCCAGTGCCTATCCACAGCTCAGCACTAGGACCATCTTTGAAACCAGGCCAACCAGCACCTATCTTTGCCATTTCATCAAAAGTCAGAGGAAGGTTAAGTTGAGAGTGAGAGCCTCCCTTCATCCAGGTGGACACGAACCCACGATACACTGCCCCCCTTACACTAGAACCAGCAGCTCCCGCAATATTCAAGCAGCCACGAGTGAGGGCGTCTCTTAGACACGGTACGCCTGCTGCTCAAGTCTCACCGGCTGGTTTTCACATGCGTGGGAGCTGCCCGGAATGAGGGTGAACTGGCTTTAGGGGCCTTTTCAGCCGATCATGTGAGCTGAGTGCTGACAGGTCGGCGAGACACGGCGCACGGAATAGTATTTAAACTGACAGGCAGCTCGTGTGTTTGCAGTTCTTTCTATTCAGAACCCGGTCAGGCCAAAGGCCGGGAAGACAGTCATTGAAATACACTCAGGGGCCACGGGGCAGCCACAAAAGGGAAAAGACCAAATCACTACCACGATGTTTAGAAAATAAAGATGGTGACGGCTCACGAAGACACTGGTCTCACGGGGCGCTCGGAAGTCGCACTGAAACTCGTGCTACTCGTCCCGAGGCCGTGGTCGGGTTTGCACGTTCGCCTCGTAAAGGCTCAGGTCCCGGCGTCATTGAATCATCCTTTCATGAGCTGGAGTCACCATATTATTTATGTAAAAACGAACGTATCCACGTATCTGTGAAGTCAGTGCCCACATCACAGGGCACCTGCCTGGAGATCCGGAAATCTGTGGCTCCTCTTCAAAGCGGAGGATGGGGCGCCATCCCTGGGACACGGCGGGGTCACACCATCGCGTGGGAGCAGGAGTGCAGCCGAGGTTGAGAACCACTGGCCTAAAAGCACCAGGAGGAAAAGCCGGCGGGGCGCTGGCTTCCTGCAGCGGGGCATGTGAGGGTTTGATTCCTGACGGCAGGGCCCTTGGTGCTAGTGGCAGAGAGCCCTCGGCTCCTGGAGGCCCTGGCCGCTGAGGGTTGATGCACAAACTGCTCCTGACAACCGAGGGCGGTGAGGCATCCGCTTGCAGAGCACACCTGTGGGCATCGCTACTGAGCAGGAGGCAGGAGCCGGGCAATTCCGAAAGGCGAGCGGAGCGAAGGGGAGACTTGTGAGCGTGCACGGTCTCCAGATGAGAAGGCTTCCCCGTCAGCTGCTCGCTGAACTCACTCCAAGGCCCAAGGACCCGGGAGCACGCTCCATGGGAGCAGCCAGCGGGCAGGAGGGGGGGGTCTCTGCGCTGCCTCGGAGCAGGGGTGACTCCCCCAGGGGCAGAAGAGGACGTGGCCCCAACCAGCAGCTGTCACTGGAACCCAAGTGCCGACGTGAACTTGGGCAAACCCTCAACCACTTGGGGTTTAGCATTTTCCATCGAATGGGGCTGTAGCTTAAGGAAGAAATCTCTATGCCCGGCCGGCATGGCTCAGTGGTTGCGCATCGACCTATAAACCAGGAGGTCACGGTTTGATTCCTGGTCAGGGCAAACGCCTGGTTTGGGGGCTCCATCCCCAGTAGGGGGCGTGCAGGAGGCAATCGATCCATGATTCTCTCTCATCACTGATGTTTCTATCTATCTCTCCCTCTTCCTTCCTCTCTGAAATCAATAAAAATATTTTTTTTAAAAGAAAATCTCTGATAGCTCATTTCTCTAGAATTCTTGAATTAAAATAAGGAAATAAAATCTGATGTCGAGTAGAATAACCCACATTAGTATTTGAACGGTGTGACGTCACTTTAAGGTTTTTAAACTAGCTTTCTCCAGTATTTGAAGGCTATTATGTACTTGATTTCTCTGGTTGCTGCTCATGCTCTAATTAAATGATGATTCTTTGTTTCGGCAAAAATCCCAAGCGCAGGCCCATGTCTCCGGGTCCAAAGCCTTGGTTCCGAAACGCGTTTTCCTCCGCCTTCCAGGAGCACCATCTCGCAGGAGAGCTTCCAGGCCAGTCTCTCGGGAAACGTGACGAGGGAGGTTTCACACTGGCCCTTCGGAAGCACGTCTACATGGAACCACGCGGACCCACATGGAACTCGTCCCGGGGAAGGGCCCGCGAGCCTGCCTGCACCGGCCTGGGTGGGGAAGGGGGGGCAGGCCTCTCGCTGCAGTGTCCACGGCCGGGGCAGTGGACTTCAGTTCTAAGGAAAGAAGAAATCGGTGTGTCCCACACATCACACAACATTTAGAAAACAGGTTTGTTTTCTTCTGCTGACTGTTAAAGTCAGGAGTATATGGTGTCTGTCTTTCACTGACTGGCTTATTTCACTTAGCAGAATGCTCTCCAGTTCCACATGATCTCACTCATTTGTGGAATATAAAAACATTATAAACTGATAAACAAAAACAGATACAGAGGCAAAGAAGCATCGAACAGACTGTCAAACTACAGCAGGAAGGCTGGGGATGGGGGGGTGGGCGGCGTTGAGTGGAGAGGGGGTAAGAGATCAACCGAAGGACTTGTATGCATGCAGATAAGCACA
>NW_006298272.1:801200-809574 GCF_000327345.1 Myotis davidii | reverse complement strand
CGAGGCCCCATTGCCGGGCCCGTGGGACAGAAGCGGGTCTGTCAACGCTGCAGGGCCCCTTTCATCTCTCCTGGGAATTGGATTAACTCAAAGTTTTCCCTTCTCCTTTTTAACTTTCCCCCCTATTTATATTTCTAAGACCCTGAGCGAAGTCTTTCATCTGAAAATCCATAGGCCAGCCTCCTTAAAATGCACGGCGGAAGATTTGAATATCCATTTGGGCGGATATTTCTAAAATTTCCTCTGTTCAACATGATTTGAATTCTTCTCAAATAAGTTCAAAGAAGTTTTAGAGCACATAGTGTGCTTAGAGTCTGAAGAACTCGTTTTGAAATCTCGTATTCATTAAATGGGCCACATACATGACATGAAACAGAATGGAAAATGTGACCGGGAACAGTATGAAACGATCTAAACCTTGCAACGCTAGCCAAGGAATCCTGTTTGATATGAGACATTTTGGAGCCAACTATATTTGTCAAGACTGAAATTACCTGTCCGCACCATCTAATTCAATTCAATGAATACGGTCGACCCTCAGTCTCCAAAGGAGACTAGTTCTAGGACCCCCACAGATAACAAAATCTGGGTGCTCAAGCCCCTTCTGTATATAGAGTGTGGTGTTTGCATATGGGATCTCACATGCTCCTGTTTATTTAAATCAGCGGTTCTCAATCTGTGGGTCGCGACCCCTTTGGGGGTCGAACGACCCTTTCACAGGGGTCGCCTAAGACCATCCTGCATATCATATATTTACATTACGATTCATAACAGTAGCAACATTACAGTTATGAAGTAGCAACGAAAATAATTTTATGGTTGGGTCACAACATGAGGAACTGTGTTTAAAGGGCCAGAAGGTTGAGAACCACTGCTTTAAATTATTGCTATGTTACTTATAATACCCAATGCAATGTAAATGCTCTGTAATAGTTGTCATACTGTATTGCTTAGGGACCAACATTCTGAAATTATTTTTTTAATATTTTTGACCCACAGTTAGTTGAATCTATGGATTTGGAACAACAAATATGAAGACCTGACTATATAAATTTATTTTACTTTATTCCATTCTATTGTATGCAATTCCACTCATCCATTCTATTCCACCCATTTCATCCATCCCACTCCATCCATTCCATTTCATCCATTCCATTTCATCCCTTCCATCCCACTCCCTCCATTCCACTCCATCCCCTCCATTCCATCCATCCCACTCCATCTATTCCATCCATCCCACTCCATCTCCTCCACTCCATCTCTTCCACTGGATCCATTTCATTCTACCCCACCCTACCCAACTTACAGATGCTCAATGTGTTCAAGGGAAGGTGCTGGGAACTGTAGAAAGCGAGGTGATTATAACGCCAGCTGTCAGAAGCCCACATGCTCATGTTTCTGCGTGGTTAGGGCATTCTGAGCAAATTCAACGGGGGCCTGATTATGGTCCTGCTTATAGAAGATACTGTAGACAGAACGAATTAGCCTCCCTCAACGTGTGTGCTTACATTTCCAGAGAATGAGCTTCGGAGCCACAAGACATTCCAAACAGCTGCAAACTCAGAGATGCGGGTCTTGTCTCCCCTCCCCTCCCCTCCCCTTCTGTCCCCTCTGGAGCGGGGCCCTCCCACCTGAGCTCCAGCTTCACACCTGGGGGTCCCTCGCCTGTGGTGTGGGGGGAACATCTGGCTCGCACATCAGCCCAGATCGCGAGCATTAGGGCAAGAAAGCCTACGCAGCTACTGCTCTGAGCCAGAGATAACAGTCTGTCTTGGGCCAGAAACCCCTTTCAGGACAATCCAAATGCACTGACTGAGTGACCGATGGGTGGATGGCAGGTTGATAGACAGACGAAATAGATCCTACAGAAGGCAAACTGTACAGTCCCAAGGAAAACTAGTAATAGTAACAACGGGCCAGGTCTCTGCAGAGTCTAAATTGCAGCCCCACCGTCCATGGGAGATCCAGTTTGAAGATAGAACCCACGTGCGGGAGGCACTGAAGTCAGATTTGAGAAATGTGTAGTTTGAGTAAATTGGGAGATATTACCAATTACAGAAAGAATGACATGATCAGAGATTTCATTTTTGTTCCAAGAATGTATCTCACAGAGCTGCACAGTGAAGATGGGGGTGAGGGGAGGAACCAGTGAACGGGAGGAGCCAAGGGCTGACACCCCCCAGAGAACATGCGCAGGACCTGCCTGAGGCGCATTCACTCACCTGCCACTTTCATCCTTAAATAACGGCCAGCAGGTGTGGGAGGCATCGGCTCCCGGAGGGGAGGTGTGGCGCCTGGACCCAATGGCACCTGGGACCCAAGTGGCATCTGGGGCCGGAGTGGCACCTGGGACCTGAGTGGCACCTGGGACCCGTGTGGCATCTGGGACCCGAGTGGTGCCTGGGACCCGAGTGGCACCGGCTGGCAGAAGCATGTGTTCTGGGTGCCGACGGCGGGTCAGACATTGTATGAAGACTCACTCACTTCCACAGACAAGGTCGGAGAGGTAGGCCCTGTGGCCTCCCGTGCAGGTGACAGCAGAGACCTGCAGACACTCTGAGGCCCTTGTCCACGGTCACATGACGAAGAAGCAGAGCCCACCTGTCAACCTTGACAGTCCCTTCCCCTCAGCCATGCACATTGCTGCTTCATGCTCCTGTTTGACACCTTCCTGTGCTACTTGGCCAGTTCCACTTCTCTTCTTCCTGACTTGGTACGTTTCTCTAGTGCAGAAGGACTCCCACAGCCCGGAGAGCGCCTTCCTGTGTCATTTCCCCTCGGCCTGTGCCTGAGAGAAGGAAATAGCATCTCTCTGCCTTTGAGTAAATGATCAAAGCAGCAAGCACATGACAGTGTCTATTTGTCTGCCTGTCTGTCTGTGTATGCAACTATCTGTCCTCTATTCTCTGTCATCTATTATCTATAGATCATCTATTATTTACCATCTATTATCTCTGTCCATCTATATTTGTTAAGTGAAGAAGGACATGTGCCTATTGGTCATTTATCTCAATGAAAGTTAAAAAAGCCAATGGACATAAGACCCTGAGGGGTAGGAAAAAATAAAAAAGGAGACATATGTAATACCCTTTGTAATATTTTAAGCAATAAAACAAAATTTTAAAAAAGAGCTTTAGAAAAGAAATAAAATCATTTTTTATGAAAAGTGAAAGTTTTTTCTCAGTAATTAAAATAGTATGACTTCAACATATTTAACAATCATTGAATTTTTTAATGTAACCATCAATGTTCTAAGTGATTTATGTTTGTCTTCTGAACTAATGGGAAAAATTTAAACAGTTTATATATCAAAGTAGAGGCCTGGTGCACTGATTCGTGCACTGGTGGGATCCCTTAGCTGGCCTGCGCCCTCTCGCAATCTGGGACCCCTTGGGGGATGTCAGAGCCAGTTTCAGCCGGATCCCCAAAGGCCAGGCCAAGGGACCCCATCAGTGCACAAATCCGTGCACTGGGCCTCTAGTATGCATATAAGATCTTTGGTTAATCTCTTCCCATCCTCCCCCCTGCCCTCTTCCCCCTAAGATTCATCTGTTCCATGTTTCCATGCCTGGTGGTCATAGCTACTGATCGAATGGTCGAACAGTCGGACAGTTGGACGGTCGCGCAGGCTTTTATATATCTAGATGATGTTCACCAACAAAAGACATATTTTACCCAGTCTTAATGATCAACTAGATTTGTTTACAATAAATCAATAGCCTTCATACCCTTTCCCACGAAGAGCTCAAAATGTCATTTGAAAGATGAATTGCCCCAGATTTGACTTTTACTGTGAATGGGCAAACGTCTGAGATTCCCTCATAAAGCAGCTCAGAGGCCTGAACATCTGAGATTCCCCTTGTAAGCAGCTTGGAGGGTCCGCTCCGCCTGTGTGGTGCCGGCAGGGAATGTCCATTGTAACTGTCTTCATCTTCCAAAGGGTCCAACTCAAGGTTAATAGAATCGCACTGAGGAATGAGAGAGACTGTCCACTGCATTTTATTAAAAAACATGACCCCTTACAATTCAATTATACCCATGCTCAGCAAAGAAGTTCAACTCAATTACACAGGCTCATCAGAGTGGCACGAAATAAGCCCTCGGGCCATCTAGGCCCATGGAGGCATCATTCTGACTCGTCAGCTCAGCCTTACGACGACATGGGCAAACACATTGCTCCTCTCTAGTGTGATTCTAACCTTTTAGATATCCGTCAGTCAAAGGTTGTGCAAGCTGTTACCTCACGTTACGTGTTAATAACCCATGAATCAAAAATGTAGAAATATTCATTTTTACTTTTAGGTGCACTGAAGAGGGGTGGTCGGGGCCATAGTTAGTGGCAGGCATCATCCTATCTTCTACGCTTCTTTTCCCAATGTTTCTCCATGTCTCCAAGGCAATGTTATCCGTTCACCATAGCAACCTCCTCCTTCGTGCAGTGGTGACGCACTCTCCGCCGGCCCCGGGCCTGATTTACCTGCATCTGCGTCGGCCACGGAAGTGCCACGGCACCTGTGTCAGCTCCGTGTTCATCCCCTCTACCAGCCACACGTTTTAATCCGATTGAAAGGACTTTCCCCGCCTCTCACCCAGCTGAACCCTAATCCTCACTGAGGATTCATTTAAGAGAAAACCTTTTGTTCCCCCAAGAAACTTTAGAGCTCATGTCTGAGCTCTGCCCTGGCTGGTGTGTGCCTCCCTCTGCTTAGTCAGGCAACGTTGCTCTGTGGAATCCACGCATCTCTGCCCTTGGAGTTCTCCGTGCCCTTCACTGACTCCATCACTGAAGGGCTAGGTTACTGAGTAGCTGGCCTGGCCACGTGCTCATCTCAGCTCTCACCAGCCATCAGCAGATGGCCAGCACACAGTGGGGCTACAGAACCTCCCGTGGATAAAGAAACAGTGTCTCGGTCACGGTTCTCACAGACTCTGCCTTGACCACGATGAGTGGTCCCATCAGGCTCCTGGCCTGAACGCCACGCCCTCTTCCGAGGAGTTAGACCTTAAGGGTCTGCCCTGGGGCTTGTTCCATTTGTTTGCCGGTAAAAGATCAGCTCCTTCAAGAATGATGTAGTCATTGTGTATCAATATCTTCAATTTCAAAAGGGCTATAGAAGGAATAGCTTTTGACAAGGAATTATTATAATAAGGGAAAGTCATTTTCCCTTAAGATTTTTAGAAATTACAGTTTGTTCCAATTATGCTGTTATTGATTTCTACACGCCTTAATGAAAAACCGTGCAACGCATCACACATGAAACAATAAGGCTTCATGTCTATCTTGGGAAATTTATTTTATTATAAGTTTATCATAAAAACAATACTGCTTTGTTAGCTATAGCATTTGAAGCTCTCTTTGGAAAAGGAAAGTTTCTCTTTAAAAAACAAAACAAAAGAATTATTATTTAAAGGGAGCAATTTTCTCATCCTGGCCAGGAGCTCAGCTGGTTGGTGCACTGTCCCAGTACACCAAGATTGCAGGTTTCATCCCCGGTCAGGGCACATACAAGAAGCACCCAATGAATGCATCAATAAGTGGAACAAATTGATCTCTCTCTCTCTCTCTCTCTCTCTCCAATTAAAAAAAATGTAGTAAAAAGGACTGTTCCTGTACCACTCAGAATCTGTTGCCTGGGTTTTAGGACACTCAGGGTTACAGCACAGGAGACCCGACGGCCAGTCCCCCTCACTGACCAGAGGTCAGTGTCCCTTTCCGTCCTCCTCCTGCTCCCACCGAGTGGCTGGATCTGGGTGAGGGAGATTGGCCCTCCTCCTGCTCTCAGCACCCTGCCTGGGCAGGTGGCCTCCAGGGAGCCTGCCCTCACCCCACACCAGCTGGCGACCCCACACCGACCTGGTGGCCATGGGCAAGGCGGCAGGAAGGAAGCCAGCATCTCCCGGGGATGCAGAGCTGAGCTGCAGGAGGAGAGCCTGGAATCTGTAGGCATCTCTCAGTGCAAGTCAGGACTGGCCAGTAACCAGCCTTTTATTTATTTACTAGGGTCCTGGTGCATGAAGATTCGTGCACTGGGGGTGGGTCCCTCGGCCCGACCTGCACCCTCTCCAATCTGGGAGCCCTCTCCAATCCAGGAGTTTCTGTCTGTCTTTGCAATCATATGAGCGAATTGTCTGAGACCCCAACCCAGTTTGGTTTGTTGCTCACAGAATAATAGAGGCTTTTTTTTTTTCTTTGCTTCATTGGTGGAGATTTCCTGGAAGTTTTAGGATATCTTCCCTTTAAATTTTTCCTAGACACTCTGATTTTACTTATGTCTCTCACCTTTGCTTTCCCTCCATCCCCCACCGCAACATCCCCCACCGTAACTTGCTTCAGGGGCTCACTTTGCTCTAGGACAGTGATGGCGAACCTTTTGAGCTCGGCGTGTCAGCATTTTGAAAAACCCTAACTTAACTCTGGTGCCGTGTCACATATACAAATTTGTTGATCTTTGCAAACATAGTAAAACAAAAGACTTATATTTTTGATATTTATTTTATATATTTAAATGCCATTTAAAGAACTACTATTCCCAGAATCCCTGGTGCTCCCCACACTATTGGTTTTTCCTTCCTGCTCTGTCTCCATCCCACGGCCTCCCACTCTGCCAAGTCCTCCAAGCTGCCAGCTCTCCCTCTCTGCTCTCCGTCTGGTGGCTTGGGGAGACAAGTTCCCCAAGCCGCTCCACACTCCACCAGCTCTCCTGCTCTGCTCTCTGCCTGGTACCTGTGTATGCAAATTAACCCGCCTTCTTTGTCAGGTTAATTTGCATACTCACTCCTGATTGGCTGGTGAGCATAGTGGAGAGACGGTCAGTTTACATGTTTCTCTTTTATTGTATAGGACTTAGTTTTTCATTGATGTCAGAGAGGAAGGGAGAGGGAGAGAGAGAGAGACATCAATGATGAGAATCATGGATTGGCTGCCTCCTGCATGCCCCCTAGTGGGGATGGAGCCCACAACCTTGGCATGAACCCTGACTGGGAATCAAACCTGGTTCATAGGTCGATACTCAACCACTGAGCCATTTAGCTTTTATCAACTTGTGATGGAAGCTGGGAAATCTTTAACATCTCTTCCAACTCTAAAACTCTGAGAATCTACGGGTTATTAAAATGGGAAAATACTTCTCAAAATGGACATGAAACACAAAGATCCTTAATTATTTTTGCTAATCATTACACTGTGATACGTTAATTAATCTTAATATTACATTTCAAGAGCCCAGTGGATGATATCACAGTATTTTCAGCAATACTTTGAAAGCTCATCCATTTGCAGAATTTCACAGCCTTAACTTTTAATCCATCACCAAGGGCTGACGTTTCCCCAGATATTTTTACATAATCCCCATTAACATGCTGTTGTGAATGAATACTTAATTAAAACGTATAATCATGTTCTAATTCCTTGTTTGTTTTCCTAAATTTCTTGTTATTTATTAATCCATAACAGAGCATACTATTTGCATTTTAATTAACTTTTCAGGCTTGATAATCATTTGTTATTGCCGTTGTTATCTGCTCACACACAGGAGCTGATTCGCCACCAGTCATCTCACACCCACGCCCACTCGGGACAGTTTGCCCGCGGCTTCTCCCATCCTCCCCGCTAAGCACTTCGCAGAGCATCACTCCACGCCTCGGCAATGCCCACCAGAGGAGGCTGTGAAGTCACCTGATTTGCTTAAATGTCTGTAATCCGGGCAAATGGGGCCACATGAGAAAGCAGAGGGGTGCGGACCAAACCCCTGCTGGACATGAATGCTCTGTCACTTTCCATGAGGACTCCTTTCGTTTGGGGATGAGCCATCGAGGCTGCTCTGATCCAAGTGACGACCGAGCTCTCCTGTCTCTTCCACTGATTGGAAACTATTTACATTTTTACTGGGAGAGAGAAACTTTATAAGCTTACCTCTGTACAAAGTCATCAAATAGTTCATTTGGGCCTCGTTCCCTCTCTCTCTCTCTCTCTCTCTCTCTCTCTCTCTCTCCCTCTCTCTCTCTCTCTTTCTCTCTCTCTCCCCTCCAACTCAGCCTTCTCCCTGCTGGCTGAGCTGTCAGCGGAGAATGGGCAGGAGTCCCTCCCTCTTGCTGGCTCTGAACACTCCCCGCCTCTTCCTGTTGGCCTCCCCGTCCTAAGGACGCCCAGGAGCCCACCCCACACCATCTAGTCCCCCACTCCCTGCCTGGCTGGAGGGGGAATGAAACCCACCTCTTACTGCTGCTTCCAGACCTCCCCCTTCACCTCCACCTTCTCTCAACCACCCTCCAGTCATCATTTTTTGAAATATGCAACTGGCTGCAAATTAATATGAAATGGAAAATGGATTTCCATGCCTTGCTCACGTTGATAAAACCCCACCATTTCCTGCTG
>NW_006298272.1:786436-801186 GCF_000327345.1 Myotis davidii | reverse complement strand
AGGGCCGCTGGGAGTTTGTTTGCGGAGCTTCAGTGAGGAGCAGCTGTGTCCGGTACATGAAGGGGCTCTCGCTCACCTATGGGAGCGGCAGGGCTGGGCGAGTGTGGAGGAGGCAGAGGGTGGACACGGTGAGGCCTCCGTCCAGCTCCGCGCTGGATGCGGTGGAGAACGTGGCTCCTCTCCCGAGTTGTCCTTCAGGCGGGCTGCTCGCCTGGGCCTGTCCCCTGCGGCTACACCACAGGGTTCCCTGGGCCTGGGGCCCCTGCCCTGCCTCCTTGCTGCCTGCATCGTGTCCCTGGAGACACGGGATGGAAAGGAGGTGCCAGCCCACCCCGGTCTTTCTGGGACCTTCCTGACAGAACTGATCGATGGTTTCCCACTTCTGTTGGGCTGATAATGGGCTGAGAGCTCCATGGACCCTGGACCTGTGTTCCCTCTTCCTCTGCAGACGTGGGGTCTCCACTGCGCAGAGGGCGGGTCTGGGGCCAGCACTGGGGCTGACACCTGGGCTGTGGTGCTGCGGGGACCTAGGCCCGCCCCGCACCTGAGGTGTCCGCTACCCTAATCAGCATCTCCTGCTCCTTCACCAGCTAGTGACCATCCAGATCTCAGGAGCTCAAGACACGAAGCAGCCCGGCCGGCGTGGCTCAGGGGCTGAGCATCAACCTGTGAACCAGGAGGTCACGGTTCGATTCCTGGTCAGGACACAGGCCTGGGTTGTAGGCTGGATCCCCAGTAGGGGCCGTGCAGGAGGCAGCGGATCCATGATTCTCTCTCATCATTGATGTTTCTATCTCTCCCTCTCCCTTCCTCTCTGAAATATATATATATATTCTAAAGTTTTACATATGTCTCCCTTTACCCCAATTGACCTCCCCCACTCCAGCCATTCCCACCCCGGGCAAGCCCCCACTGCCCCAGTGTCTGCGTCCATTGGTTATGCTAATATGCATGCAAACAAGTCCTTTGGTTGCTCTCTAACACCCCCTCTCCTACCAATTGTCTCTAGATCGACCTATTCTTTTTCACCGAATTATGTTGATCATTACATATATTTTTCTAAAAAAGAAACAAAGAAACAATCAAATAGCAGATGGTCAGTGTATGTTTCCTCTAGACTCATCCATCTCCACAGTCAGCCGCTCCCTGCACCGCCCAGCGAGGTCTCCCGGCAGTTGCCTTCCTCTGTGCGGTGTTGGATCACCGGTTTGTTGCGGGAATCAAGGTGTCCTCACTGAATCCTCACAGCAACATGACGACAGACATGTACCCCCATGTGACACACAAGCAAACTCGAGAGCGGGGAGGAGACACATTGGCAAAGTCCCGCCTCTGGCGCCTGGAAGGTCGGAAACAAAACTCAGGGGCCTGTTCCAGGCCTGGGCTCCCACCCGCGGCGTCTGAGAAACGGTGCAGCTCCCGCAGGTTCTCAGCAGGAGTCCCAGCCCCGCAGCCTGGCCTCGCCCGCCTCGCTCCTCCAGGGGCGCCCAGGGGCCATAGGAGTCTTCCCACGAGGAAATGAAGGGCGGGTCATGGAGGGGCCTGCAGTCTCCATGGCAACCAGGCTCCCCACGGGGATGAGCCCAGGGTCAGGTCCAGCACCCGCCCTGCGGTCCGGCCCCTGACCAGCCGCTGCAGCGCCGAGGGGCCTCCCGTCTGGAGCCAACAGACCGAGTCCTCCCACCTCAGGCAGCGCCGCCCTGTGGGTGTGACCGTCTCTCGGGCAAAGCAGGGTCAGGGACCGTTCATTTTCTTAACAAAAACCCTAAACGGAGCAGCAGTCCGTGCACGGGTCCAGTTTGCGGATGAGAGCCGCTGCCAGCTCCTGGCTCTGGCCTTGCAGGACCACCCCTCTCCCCGAGCGCCACCCACAGGCCCGGGGCTCCTAACCCGCTGCCAGCGCGCCTTTCCTTTCGGGAAGTCTCTCTCCTGAGGGGCCGTCTTTCCAGAGAAAAGACTGAGAAGGTTACCATCGCTGCCGAGGGACCGGGGCTGGGAGCCAGGTTCACTCAGCTCCGTCTTGTTTGAATGATTCGCGATTGCTCCCCGTTCCTTCTACTGAACGTTTAGAAGCGGAATTCGCCAGGAATCCCGGCCACAGAACACAAACCTCTCCGGGCTGCTGCCCACATCGGGTTTGAAGTTTCTCCAACTGGGTCACTGAACCGACAGGGGAAGGTCCCACCCATGTCCCGTCCACGTGCGTCTTCACAGAGCGGCCACTTGCCCCCGTGAGCACAGAGAAGGATCCGCACCGACTTCTTCCTCCCAAGCCTCCCCCTTCATCACGACCCCCAATGGCTCCCCCCAACCAATGACGAAAAGACACCCCCACTTTCTGCCACCCCCATGCTGACCCGCGTGCCCCCGTGCACGCACATGCTTATGAAAGACCAGCCAGAGCTCCTGAAATTACTCACTGAACCTGGACTCTTCCCTCAACCATCCCATCACCACCATCACCCAAACCAGATCTTCTGCCGAAGGAGCCGGGAGCCCCGGTCGCCAGGCCTCAGGCTGCTCCTCAGTCTCCTCCTGATTGGGCCTCCGCTCTGTCCAGTCCCCCAACAGGATCCTCTCTGCTCTCCGTGTCCGCCACTCCCTCCTCCCCTCCGGCCTCAGCTTCCTGCCCGGCACCTCTTCGGTTTCCGTGTTGCTGTCCCTCCAGAGCGTGTGTAGCAACTGTTACCCCACTTCTTCCCGACTCTCCCCTCCCCCTCCCCCTTTCCACGCCCCTTGCCGCTCCCAGCCTCCTCGGTTCTCTGTGTTCTTCTCACCTGGAGGGGCCACAGCAAGCGCAGGACGCCCGTAACACGGGGGTCAGGTGAGCGCTGAATGCACGCCCTGCAGAAGGATGTACGTGTTCCAACGTGCAGAAGCTACCAACAGAAATATTCACTCTTTACCTGGAGCGTCTATCTGGTCGGGTACCTGGTGGTGTTTGTTTGCTGCGTCTTTTCCTTGCAGCCCTATTCGGGGGGGGGGGGGATTCATCTCCTCCCGTGGCTCCCAGGAGCACCCGGCTGGGGCTCTGCACTCCCACCCCCGAGACCTCGAATGCGCAGGTCCACCTGGTTTGGGGGAGGACCAAGTGCAGTCCACCCTCTTTCTGCCCCATTTTTGTTAACAGGCGACTCACACCGTTTCTCGGACAGAAAACAGCCCTCCATCCCCCAGCCTTCCCTGCCTCCCCGGCCCACTTCCCGCGTGTCTTCCCTAGATCGGCCTCCGCACGTCTTCACCCCTGTCCATCCCCACGGCCGCTGCCATAGTGAAGGCCCTGACCTTGCTCCCTGGGGCGGCCTCGCCCCTTGCAGGCCTCCAGACCCTTCGTCCCTCACACCCGACGTGTAACATGGAACTGAAGCCGCTCGGTGACCTGCTTACCCCTCTGCTGGCGGCATCGCTTGCAGCACGACACGGAAACCATACTTTTCTGGCCACTCAAACTGGAGCCACAGCCAACTCACTCAGTCATCCCAGACACAGTCCTTTCCCACCTTTTCCCAGAGCTGTTTTCTGGGCTTGGATCGTCCAACCCAACTTCCTCCAGCAACCACAGACGTGGCCTTCAATCCTGCCGGGCCCACTGACCAGCCTATCAAAGCGTCCCCTGTAGTTGGAGACGTTTCTGACTGCAAGGCCTGCCCCAGCGAGGACTGGCTGCTTCCCCTCCGTGGGAGATGGGTTCCTGCACGTGACCCAGGCGCTCACAGGAGACTTGGGTTGACGAGTTACAAAATGGGTGTAAAGTCTGTGTGTCTGAGATGTTATGTATTTGGGGGGTTATTATTTTTACAGCCAATGTCTTAAACCAAATGTTCATTAGTTTCCAATAACTCTCCCTCCACTTCTAGCCCTTTACGTTGAAGGAAGCACACTACCTGATAACAAATTGTACTGCAAGGCGACTGTGATGAAACAGCACGGTACTTACCGCCATAAACACAGACAGGGAGACCCATGGGACAGAACAGAGGGCCGGAAATAAACCGACCCTTCGTGTTCAATTAATATTTGACAATGGAGGCAGGAACATACAGGGGCAAAAACAGTGTATTCAATTAATGGCGTTGGGAAAACGGAACAGATTCATGCAAAAAAAACCAAAAAACCTGGACCACCTTCTTACACCATACACAAGGATAAACTTAGAATGTCTTAAAGACTGAAATGTTAGACTCAAAACCATAAAAATCCTACAAGAAAAGATAGGCAATAAAATCTCTGACATTTCTAGTAGCAGTATTTTATATATATCTTCAGGCAAGGGAAACAAAATAAAAAATAAACAAATGGGACTACCTCAAACTAAAAAGTTTTTGCACCACAAAGGAAACCATCAACAAAATGAAAAGACAGCTCACTGAATGGGAGAACATGTTCGCCAATGATACATTAGATAAGGGGCTACTTTCCAAAATATATAAAGAACTTATAAAACTCAACACCAAAGAAACAAACCATCTAATTTAAAAATGGGCAAAGAGGACATGCAGAAGGCCAACAGACATATGAAAACGTGCTCAATGTCACTAATCATCCGAGAGATGCAGATGAAAACCACAATGAGTTCTCACCTCACACCTGCCAGAATGGCTGCCATCAACAAATCAACAAACAAGTGCTGGCGAGGAGGCGGAGAAAAAGGAACCCTCGTGCACTGCTGGTGGGAATGCAGACTGGTGCAGCCACGGTGGGAAATAGTATGGAGTTTCCTCAAAAAGTTAAAAATGCAACTGCCTCATGACCCAGCCATTTCACTTCTGGGAATATATCCTAAGAAACCCAAAGCACTAATTTGAAAAATATATCCGCACCCCTACGTTCACCGCAGTGTTCTTTACAATCGCCAGGATCGGGACCTTCCGATGGGCAGTGAGCCTGCCCTTGGCTCCCGAGGCTGGCAGACCCTCTCTGTTAGACCGGCTGCTCTTGGCTCTGGACATGGACTCGATGTCTCCTACAGCTCCTCACTAAACAGCACCCTGGAATGACAACCCAGAGTTAAGGGCAGTTGGGTCTCTCTTTTGAGGGTGCAGAATGTGAGAAAACTCTGGAGAATGGTCCCTCAGCAAGTAGGACTCTTGAGATGGCCAAGGACAGAAATACAAGTCGACCAGGACCAAGCAAAACTGGGCTCACTGGTTCATACGACAGGGAACTAAGGAAGGTTCTGGATGCAGAGCTGGCTTCCTGATTAAGAAGATCAAATAATGATCTTAGTCTCTCTATTATCTATCTATCTATCTATCTATCTATCTATCTATCTATCTATCTATCTATCACCTATCTATCATCTATGTATCATCCTTCTATCATCTATCTATCATCTCTCTATCATCTATCTAATTTCTCCTTATTTGTATTGGTTTATCTTACTTTCTTCCAATTCATACCAGTCTCCGCATTTGACTGATACAGGTGGGTGTCATCAGGGTGTCCTGATCTCACAGGAAATGAGCTGCTTCCCACGGTCCATATGTTTGTTTCGGAGACTGGGGCCTGCGTGGGGTGTGTGCTCATGTGGGAGCTGCAACGTACCCAGAGGGCATGTTACTGCAATGGGCCCAGGGAGTGCATGGCCTTGTCTCCCAGAAAAGGTCTGATTCAGTAAGAAGGAGAAACGTGGAAGGGCACGTCTATGTGCCACAGCCCATTATAGTCCCTACAAGGGGACCATCCTCTCCCTGGAAACGTGGTGGTTTGGTAAGAGCTACTGTAAGAAGATACTTTTATCGTGAAAAATTCTGAGGCGAGGGAGGGCGCCCGGCTCTTACAGGGATAATGGAAGATTACTTTGTTCAACTCGGTATCACTTAGGGATGAACAAGGAACATGCTGCGTGCAGGAAAAATGATAAACACGATCGCAAAGGACCGTCTCTTGTGCTTTCAGGAAAATGACGGCAATTTCCCCCCATTATCCAAAGCCCTGCAATGCTTTAGACGGTTGACATTTATGAATATGTTACATCACCATTTTCTCTCGGTGGTTTTAAAGTCTCGCTGTTCATGGTCCTCGCTTTTCATTTCTGTAAGTGCTCTTCATCTCTAGCTTTGTGGAATGCCTTAATATTTACTGTCCCTGTGATTTACAGTTACATGTGGTGATGGGTTTGTGAGGGCCGCCTGTCAGCCGCAGCCTGGGCAGCTTTCTACCCGGGGACTTTGCGCTCTTGGCCCAGCAGCACTGACTGTCTGTCTTTTGTGTCTGTGATTTATGGATGTTCTTGTCTCCTGTCTCTTCTGTCTCTGTGTCCACCTCTCTCGCTTTAAAACACACATGCAAACATATAGACATTCACAGGTACCGCACTCATCTGCACACGTTAAACTGACACCTCTGATTCCCACTTACTATTTCAATCCGGGAAATAGTATGTATTAATCTACTAGAGGCCCAGTGCATGAAATTCGTGCACAGGGGGATCCCCTCAGCCCAGCCTGCACCCTCTCCAATCCAGGACCCCTTGGGGGATGTCTGATCAGGTCTAACCCGGCAGTTGGACATCCCTCTCACAATCCTGGACCCCTGGCTCCTAATCGCTCACCTGCCTGCCTGCCTGGTTGCCTCTAACTGTGCCCTCTGCCAGCCTGGTCACCCCTAACTGCCTTCTGCTGCCAGCCTGGTCACCTCCAACTGCCCCCCTCTGCTGGCCTGGTCACCCCCACCTCCCCCCCTGCTGGCCTGATTGCCCCTCCCAGCCTGCTGTTCAGTCATTTGGTCGTCCCTCATTACCCCCCCTGCCGGCCTGGTCATAGGCAGCCATCTTGTGAGAGTGTGAGGGCTAATTTGCATATTACCTCTTTATTATATAGGATTGTCATAAAATCATCCTTGTCATTCTTATCACTCATAACATTGACTATATGCGTCCCCAGTATTTCTATTATGTCTATTAATAAAATAGTATGAACATTCATTCTATAATTAACATAAAAGCTATCCACTCGTTGGACTAATATATAAATCTATCCAATTTCTATGTAGAAAGACCTTTATTAATCATCATTTACCCTGAGAAAGTTATCAGAGATTACAAAGGAGATCTACCTGGCAAAGAGATATTAAAAATGCTAATGTGTTTCCTCTATGTTGGGTTTACATGGTAACATGCTTGCCCGATACTCTACAAGGGGGCAGATGTTTGTAATCTCCAACATGTGTGGGTGGAAATCCAACTCGCACTGTGACAGTGTGAGAAGGTGGTCCCGTGGGAAGTGATTGGTCCTGAGGCTGGTGCCCTCATTGGGATCAGTGCCAGTGTAGAAGGTGCCAGGTCATGGGATCATAGCCCGAGTAGAAGGTGCCAGGTCATGGGATCAGAGCCCGTGTAGGAAGTACCCAGGGTTCTCCTTTCACCAGGAGGAGATGGAGGGAGAAGCGCCTCTGTGACCAGGAGGATGGTCTCCAAGAGCCACACCTCCTCTTTGATGTCAGACGTCCATCCGGACTGTGGGGGTAAATGTGGGTTTCCATCGGGGCAGCCCGGCCTGGGACACTGTCCATCCTGAGATCCATCGTCCCTTTCTGTGAGGCCCTCCTGTCCCAGCCGGCCCCTCTCCAATGGTTGTCCCACCAAACTCGGCCGGGCTATTTTAGACTCTTCTGATGGGGAGCCCATGACCTCTGACCCCACAGCAGAGGGATGGTGCTGCCACTCCCACCCCCCACCCCCCGCCAGCACACAGAACCGCGTTTGTCAGAAGCTGACTTCCGGGCTGGGAATATGTGACGATTCCAGTGCTGTTCCCACACCTACATAAATAACCATAATGCATTGCAACCATCAAACAGGCAGGCTATTTTCTAACTTCTCGGACTCTCTCAGAAGTAATTTAAAATTGTTCTAGTTATGTGTTATGTACTGTGTTTTATCATCGTCGCCATCATTTCACTGAGGAGGACACTCAGGCTCGAAGGAATTAAGCTCCTGGCCTCAGTGACACCGGACGCAGAGAAGATCCAACCCGGCCACGCAGTTACGGTCATTAGCTGCTCCTCCGTGAGTGTGAGAGGAGAGCGTGGGGTGAGAGGTGCACAGTCCGTCTGCGTTAAAAACTTCATCGAATAAGCAAAAGTTATTATGACTCAATGGGGTTTTTTGTTGTTGTTTTTTACTCATTCAATTTTGCAACACAATAAATGCTCATTCATGAAAATCAACAGCCTGGCCACTGTTGCTCAGTGGTTAAGTGTCGGCCTATGAACCAGGAGGTGATGGTTCAATTCCTGGTCAGGTCACATTCCCGGGTTGTGGGCTCCATCCCCAGTGTGGAGCCTGCAGGAGGCAGCCGATCAATGATTCTCTGTCATCATTGATGTTTCTCTCTCTCTCCCCCTCTCTGAAAGCAGAAAAAATGTAAAAAGACATTTAAAAATAAAATAAAGTTTAAATAAACACTTTGTAAGAAATAACTATGAAATTTCAATTCATGCTATTGGCATAGAACTCTCCGTTTTCTTAGGTACTTAAGATACAACACTGGTTAAGACAGATTTTTTTTTTACACCCGAATGTGGGCGTTTTAAGAACTTATTACAATAAATTAATCATTTAAAATGATAACTTACAGCTCAACCTGGTCTATGGGGCACTTAAGCCACACTCAATGCATATGCATGACTCATATGCATATTCACAAGTGGGAAATACTTCCCTTTAATTAGAACTGCTGTAGTCCCTTAGCAATTGGTCCTTGCCATACGGTGGAGTGTACCCACTTATTATGAAAGAAAACCCACATTAAACTTGAACAGGAGGGCAGCGCTTGCATGATTCTAAGCCCAGTGATAGTCCTTAAAGGGTTCTGCCTGTGCTGGCCTTTGGAGAGGTTTGTTGTTGAACTGCACTTTGCATAACAAAGAGGCTGCGGGGACTGTTTATCACAGGTAAATGCATCTTTTTAAAGAATCTAATGTTTTCCATTTTCTTATTAGTGAACCAAAAAAGATCACTGCTTCTCTCCTATGAGCTCAGTCGCCTGTTTCTAAACCCTGCGGGCTTATGTAGGCTGCAGGCACTAAGAAACTAGTCATTGCTGATGACACAGAACTAAGCATCTTAGATAATTACCATCTCCCATCAATCATCATCTTTTCAGCAGGTATCAGGACAGAAATGTTCTCTAATTTTGCATGAAATGTGTGATCATGTCTAGGAAAGAAGCGGGGTGTGTTTAGCCATGCATGCCCTCATGCAGTAACAGGACCAGTGTTTACTGCTCACTCACATGCCGTACGAAGGGAAATGCTAACGTGGAAAGAGTAAGGATTGAAAAAATAAAACATTCAAGCATTGGCCAGACCCCACCCGTTCCACGGGAGACCTCCAACTTCCTTCTTCTGTGTCTCATTGTCAGTGTTTTCCTGCATGGACACGAGACAAAATCCCTTCCTGTGGCCCCGCACAGCTCATCACGCCGCCGTGTTTGCTCCCACGGGGTCTCATGTTGTGTGAAGGGTCACCTGGTGCCCACGGAATCCAGCAGGACCTCCTGGTTCTTGGGGCTATGCTCAGCTGCTGAGCCACATCCTGGTTCTGTGTAAACGTAGTCATGGCATCGGACTTTAATAACCCTTAGAGCGTACATAGTAGATGTTAATAAAAATTACACTTATCAAAATGCCAACTCTACTAATAGGTTTTGCTAACTTGGACTTATTATTTATTATTTTAAATCTTAGAACACGTGTACTTATGTGAATAGGAGGTTACGTTTTTTATATGTGAATGGGGTTAAGTTTCTCTTAAGTTTCCTTTTCAAGGCCCGTGGAAAGCAATTAGGGAGGTGACTCTGCTGTGAATCCAGCAAGCAGAGCCGATAAGCAGGGTCAAAACATCATCTCATCCACATCATCTCCTCACCATCATCTCATCCACATCATCTCCTCGCCATCATCTCCTCACCATCATCTCATCCACATCATCTCCTCGCCATCATCTCATCGCCATCATCTCGTCAACACCATCTCATCTCCTGATGCCTGAGGCTCGCCATCATCTCCTCGCCATCATCTCGTCAACACCATCTCATCTCCTGATGCCTGAGGACAATAGCTGATGTCTGTGGACCCCAGGCTTGCACGTAGCTGCATTCCGTTTCCAGCCCCACCCCAGCCCCTTCCCCTTCATAGTCTCGTCCCCTGCACCTGCTGGAAGACAGGATTCGATGCCTGTAAGCGCCCATCTTCCTGGTGGGCTGGCCTTCTCAGTAAAAGACTTGTAGAATTCAACCCTGCCTTCGTGATTGGACACAGCGACGGGCAGCCTGAGCCCACCCGGGGGTTTCCCAGTAACAGTCATGGGACACAAACTTACTTTCCCTCTGGTAGGAAGTGACAGGCAATGAGCTCGAGTCCTTCATGACAGACACGTGGAGGGACACTGCCCTGTCATGTCAGGTGCAGAGAACAGCACCGAAGGGCTCCCTGCGCCCAGCAGGCCCAGGGCATCTCGAGGCCGAGTGTCAGGGAAGACTCCCCTCTTGCCCCATGAGCGTCCTGTGGCCTGTGGCTCCCTCATTGCTCAGGGCCTTCAGCACTACCAGTGAGGGGTCACTCATGCACGATGCCCAGACCCTGTGGTGCCATGGGCTGGCTCTTCAAAACCAGTAGGTCCACTCTGGCTGCTTTTGCTCAGTGGATAGAGCATTGGCCTATGGGCTGAAGGGCACAGGCCCGGGTTGCGGGCTCGATCCCCAATGTGGGGCATGCAGGAGGCAGCCAATACATGATTCTCTCCCATCATTGATGTTTCCATCTCTCTCCCTCTCCCTTCCTCTCTGAGATAAATAAAAAAATAAATAAAATAAAACAAAACAAAAGTAAGTCCTACAAAGAAATGAGGCTTTCTGAAGGGTCTGCATCTCTCTACATAATGAAAACTATAAATGCGGACTCATGTCTTCCGCTATTTTGAGAATACTGATTAGGAAGTTCTTTTTTCCATAAATCGGGTTTTTGTTTCTGGGTGTTTTTTTAAATTATAAAACTACAACAGTGACATCCAGTGTTGAGTAAAATCAATGGCAGGCTGTCCCTGCGGGTGGTAAGGGCCCTCGTGTTTTGAATAAAGATATTTGCACTTATTTTCCACAGGAACGTGTACACGGAGATGTGCTGATTGTTCACAGCGGTTTTATGCATGTGGGAGGGTGGTGGGCATCCCTGTGGTGGGCACCCAGATGGCGCGGCTCAGTGGGTGTTCAAACTAAAAGCCTTTCCTAAAACACGCAAAACCGTCACTCTCCAGAGAAGACAGCTCTGTGTGTGGAGAACTCTCCCCGGATTTAATAAAAATAAGCACAGAAACTCATAAATCCATTCAGTGAGATTGGCCCTCTATACAGGGCCCGTGTATAGAGGTTCGTTATATTTCGATGGACTCACGAATATTTGGAAAATGTGACTTTAAACCTACCACTCTCTACAGCATAAAACAGAATGGTCTAGACTAAAAATTCCTCTAAGGGGAGCCCGGGAAATGGAGAGGCCGAGTCCTGGGAGAGGGGCCTTGCGAGGCTCCGACGGAGTGTTTGTTCTTGTGAACAGTAAGTGGCTCGGAGTCAGTAGATCGTTTAAAGGCACGCACTCTCCCCAGCCTGAGTGCCAGCAGCCCACCCGCTGGGTCTGAGCGATGCGGCAACGCGGGGCTGGGAACAGCACTCACAGAAAAGGAGCAAAGTCGCGGGCGTGTCCTCTGATGGTGACGCGGGGGCCTCCTGTGTGGGGACAGACACAGCCCCGGGGACTGGGCCCAGGGTCTGGATAGAGGACACACGTGCAGTCAGTGGGTTTTTGACAACGTGCTGAGGTGCGTCCATGGAAACGGCGGGCTCTTTCCAACAAACGGGCCGGTCACAGGACACGGTGGGGAGTAGAGCAACCGCCTGACCCAGCCGCCCTCCCACAGCTCCACTGACGGGACCCGGACCAGCGTGCTTCAGGGTCAGGGGCTCCCAGAGCACGCACCGCCACTGGGTGTAGACCAACATTCCTAGGAGACACACACACACACAAACACACTCACATACACACACACACACACACACGACTGTTAAAACGAACACATTTAACTTCATCAGCATGTGCTGTGTCTGCTCTTCACCGCCTGGTGGGAACCGGCTGGCGTGGAGCCAGGGAAAGGTGTGTCTGTGCGCGTGGGTCTGACCAAGGCTGCGCCCAGAGGGTCTGACAGCCCCCTGCACAGCAACCAGAGAAACCCCGCGACAGAAACGCCGCTGTACCAACCGTGAGCCCCGGGCAGGAGGCGCACAGCAGCAGGAGGCCAGCGACCGGGTGCAAATCGCAGCGTCTGCGGGTGCGTGAGCACGCCCAGCGCCCGCAGGGAGGGACCGGGACCCCCCTTACACCCGGGAGGCGGTCACCGGGGAGACGACCAGGGCCCTCCTAAGGGAACCATCATCCCGAGACCTGGCCACCCCGCCAGGTGCATTCAAGAGACAGGAAACCGCTCGCCCAGAAAAGGGCGCACCCCATCGTCCGCAGGTGCCCCCCGCCCCTGGGAAGAGCTGACCACGTCCAGGCAGCTCACAGGCCCCGGGGGCAGGTCACTCAGCGGACACTCCTTACCCTACAAGGGCAGCGACACCCACACACGCAGCCACACGGGGACCGTCCTGAACATTGTGCCGAAGTGGCGCTCAATCGCTGACCACACAGGTGTTACCCGCGGCCACGCCACGCAGACTGGCTGTGGGTGAGACCCGAGGGCACGGTCGCTGCCGGGAGGACTGTGTGGAAACGGCGTGAGAACCCTCTGGGCTTCGTAGCCACGCCCTGTGCCCTTCCTGTCCTGGCCTGTGTGCCCGAACCCACACGTGGGCCACATGACACACGTTTTCTCGCATCCGAGTCAGACCAAAGGCACAACAGAAAAGAACAGAAAACAACAGAAAAGAAAGAACTGCAATGGCTCCCCCCGCAGGAGGTCACGCCCCGTGGCGGCAGCGAGAGGCAGCGTGTGGCTGGGGGGGCGGCCAGCGGGCACCTGCACTGGGGGGGTCACCATGAGCCCCTTTGGCTTTAGGGCAGTGATGGCGAACCTATGACACACATGTCAGAGGTGACACACGTACTCATTTTTTTGGTTGATTTTTCTTTGTTAAATGGCATTTAAATATGTAAAATAAATATCGAAAATATAAGTCTTTGTTTTACTATCGTTGCAAAGATCAAAAAATGTCTATATGTGACACGGCACCATTTTTCAAAATGCTGACACGCCGCGCTCAAAAGGTTCGCCATCACTGCTTTAGGGGGACACGCAGGTCATGTCCTCCCGCACAGCTCTTCCCCCATGACTCCCTCCTGGTTCTACTTTCTCCTAAGACATATTTTCTTTTCATTATTTTGTAGATTTAAGAGAGAGAAACATCGATTTGGGGTTCCACGTGCTGATGCATCCATTGGTTGCCTCTTGTATGTGCCCTGACCGGGGATCAAACCCTCAACTTGGCTCATGGAGACGATGCTGTAACCCACTGATGGACAACAAGGGCCAGGCGAAATTTTCTTTAGGTTATTAATGTTTTTTATGAAGACTTGAGAATCTAATACCTACCGGGTGTGAGCTGTGTACCCCTGTGTGCCTGCAGGTGGGCTGGTGTGTGTAACCCCAATTCGCCAGCACGGGAGCTGGGGGCAGTAAGGAGTCAGGCCCACTGGGTTCCCTCCCATTTGCAACCAATCGGCCGACCTGCTTCCCAGGGAGACCCCATCCCACTGGCGCCTGGTGGCAGACTTTGGTAAACACCGAATTACTGTGTCGAGGGGTCTGTCTCAGAATGTGCCCTTTCTTTTAAAAAGTTGCGTGGGCCACGCTTCTAAGAGCACCCCTGCCTTCGGTGCCTTTCTCTCCGCCCTGAGCCGGCTGCCTCCATGCCCTGAGCGGTGGCAAACACCGGGAGAGTCACCTGGCACCGAGTCCACAGAGATTCGCTTTAAATTGTTCAAAAGAGCTTTGCTGACCTCGCTTACTCCCCCTTTTTATCTCCCGGGTGAACTTGAAAACCTGTCACACGGCGGGATGGAGAATCCCAGGAGCCCACGTGTGCCTTGGAGACCTGAGCTCCCGTATTTTCGCGGGCGAGGCCTAAAACTCGGACAGGAGCTCAACACTAAATGTAAATGCAAAAGCGACCCTCAGTGCTGGGAGCCCTTCCCTCCGGGAGCCGGGCGGTTTGGCTGGGAAACTTTCTGCTCTGACAGCGAATACCGGCTGTAGCTCCTGCCTCAGCAGTAGCTGTGGGCATTGGGCTCCAGGTAAATGCTGTCCTTCAGTTCGATCGTGACGTACATCGAACGTATTTGGACCTGGTTTTACAGATGAAGCCACTCGGCTGGACGGCTGTGGTCTTGCTTTTGAAACTCGCTTTTGTCATCACCTGCACAGAGCAGCCTTTTCGGAGAGAACGTGCGCCTACCTCATCAGAGAAACACCCCTGGGGGAGGGCTTGCATGCGAGTCTGGAATAAACTGCCCCCACGGATCATCATGCGATGCGCACGGATCATCATGCGATGCGCACGGGCCTTTAACTCTGCTATCTCCCCTGGGAACTACCCCAGGACCCCAACCGCCCCCCTCATTCCACCCCTGACTCAGGGAGCCCGTCTCAGCCCCCTGCGGTGCTGTTCCTCAGGCGGCCACCAGGTGCCGCTGTTTCTACTGAGAAGTTGCAGGGCTTTGGGGGTTTCCTCCTGTGGGAACCTAAGGGGCCTGGA
>NW_006298272.1:765914-767583 GCF_000327345.1 Myotis davidii | reverse complement strand
CCCCTTTTTTCAAAATGCTGACACGCCGAGCTCAAAAGGTTCGCCATCACTGCTTTAGGGGGACACGCAGGTCATGTCCTCCCGCACAGCTCTTCCCCCATGACTCCCTCCTGGTTCTACTTTCTCCTAAGACATATTCTTTTCATGTCATGTCCTCCCGCACAGCTCTTCCCCCATGACTCCCTCCTGGTTCTACTTTCTCCTAAGACATATTTTCTTTTCATTATTTTGTAGATTTAAGAGAGAGAAACATCAATTTGGGGTTCCACGTGCTGATGCATCCATTGGTTGCCTCTTGTATGTGCCCTGACCGGGGATCAAACCCTCAACTTGGCTCATGGAGACGATGCTGTAACCCACTGAGTGGCTGCCAGGGCCCCCTGGGATGGCCTCTTTGCTCTTTAGGATGCGAAGTGTTACCTCCTGGGGTGTGAGCTGTGTACCCCTGTGTGCCTGCAGGTGGGCTGGTGTGTGTAACCCCAATTCGCCAGCACGGGAGCTGGGGGCAGTAAGGAGTCAGGCCCACTGGGTTCCCTCCCATTTGCAACCAATCGGCCGACCTGCTTCCCAGGGAGACCCCATCCCACTGGCGCCTGGTGGCAGACTTTGGTAAACACCGAATTACTGTGTCGAGGGGTCTGTCTCAGAATGTGCCCTTTCTTTTAAAAAGTTGCGTGGGCCACGCTTCTAAGAGCACCCCTGCCTTCGGTGCCTTTCTCTCCGCCCTGAGCCGGCTGCCTCCATGCCCTGAGCGGTGGCAAACACCGGGAGAGTCACCTGGCACCGAGTCCACAGAGATTCGCTTTAAATTGTTCAAAAGAGCTTTGCTGACCTCGCTTACTCCCCCTTGCTATCGCCCCTGGGAACTACCCCAGGACCCCAACCGCCCCCCTCATTCCACCCCTGACTCAGGGAGCCCGTCTCAGCCCCCTGCGGTGCTGTTCCTCAGGCGGCCACCAGGTGCCGCTGTTTCTACGGAGAAGTTGCAGGGCTTTGGGGGTTTCCTCCTGTGGGAACCTAAGGGGCCTGGAGAGGGAGGGTCAGGACAGGGGACCCCCCCATCTCAGCGTGGCCAGGTGTGCGCCTCCCTGAGGCCCCCCAGCCCACAGGGCTGCTTTGATTTGCTCTTTAATGTTACAGACTCGCACTGGAACCTAGCCCAGCCTGGGCCACTGTGGCGAGCGGCCAGCAATCAGTCTAGTAACTAACTCAGGCCCTGGTGGCAGTGATGGGTGCATCAGTACGCGGAACCCCAAATCAATGTTTCCTCTCTTAAATCCAGACTCTAGCTCATCCACAGTCCCCGACGGACCTTCCTGAGGGACAGTCACAGCACGAGTGGGCAGCTTTGCTTTCAAACCTCAAAACACAAATGGCCACTTACCTCCTTCTCCGTGACCGTGGGTCAGCTGGCCCCAGGGGCCCCCGAGAGGCCTGCTCTCCGGGAGACAGAGACAGCCGGGACCCCGACGTGCTGTCCCTGCGCCTGGAGTCGGGAGGTCAGGGCAGACAGGCAGGAGGAGTCCCAGCTCCCTCCTGGGCTCAGCGGCCTTGCTCTCCTGGGAGGAGCTCTCCGGCTCCTGCAGAAAGGCTCCGGGGTGAGGGCCACTGTGGAGCCTGCAGCTCCCTTTGGGGTGTTGATAAGGAGGGAGGCCTGGGGGGCGCATCT
>NW_006298272.1:762654-765893 GCF_000327345.1 Myotis davidii | reverse complement strand
GGGGAGGAGGGTGGGCCTGAGCCAGCAGCAACCAGAGGAGCTCAAGCAAAGCTGTGTCCTCAGAGCCCGGAGCTCGGGCATCCTCAGGATCATTGGACGGGACCTGCTCTCAGTCCTCAGGTGCAGGTTGTTGGGTCTGATCACATAATGGGATCACTGCCCGCCCTGCGAACTGACCTTCAGGCCCCTCCAGGGGCAGCCCACTGGCTGAGAACACATCCCACTCGCCGAGACCTTTCTCTCTCCCCTCCGACTTCCCCAGGACCCGCGCCTGCGGAGAATTCTCCCCCAGAAGAAGTCGCCTCGAGTCCTTAGAAACCTGACTCCCTGTCTTTGGGGGCGGCAGCCATTGGGGCTCAGCCCACCTGGTATCCAGATGACATCAGTTCATAATCAATGCATCATCCCTCAGCACTTTGGCCTCGTGCCTTCCTCCTCCTCGGCCCTAGTAGAAGCAGGGATGAGCTGAGCGGCCCTGCTGGTCCTGGTCAAATCCTGGTCTTTCCGTCCATTGTCAGGGCTGTGGTGGGGTCTCCTGGGCTGTTGCTGCAGGCAGAGGTCTGCTTCCCACAGGCCTGCTGGTTCCCAGGGGCAGGTGCTGGGGGTAAGAGGCGGGTGCCTGGGGGTGGGAGGCAGGCGCTGGGGGCAGGAGGCAGGTGACGGGGTGGGAGGCTGAAGGTGGCCCCGTGGGGAGAGGCTGGGGTGGGGACCGGACTCTAGACACAGATGGACGAATTGGCGTCCAGCTTTCTGGTCCTCGCTGGGGAGATGCAGGCAACCCCACCCGTGTCTGTGTCTCTTGGCTCACGTGCCAACAGAAAGGACAGTAAGGGAGTGTGAAGATTTGCAACAGATGCCCGGCCGGCTTGGCTCCGTGGTTGAGCATCAACCTGTGAACCAGGAGGTCAGGGTTCAATTCCCGGTCAGGGCACATGCCCGGGTTGTGGGCTCAATCTCCAGTGGGGGGCGTGCAGGAAGCAGCCAGGCCATGACTCTCTCTCATCAGGGATGTGTCCCTCTCTCCCCCTCTCTTCCTCTCTGACATCAATGAAAACACATTTAAGAAGAGTTGCCACCTGCACGCTGTGGCATTTGAACGACGTGGGCATTCAGGAAAGGCCAGCTGCTGTGGTCACAGTGGGCGCAGAAGGGCAGGTGTCCGGGAGCGTGGGGACCACCCTGGGTCAGGTGCAGCCCCTGAGGCCGGAGACAGAGCGCTCCGCAGTCCTGGCCGCCCCGGTCCCCACTGCTCTGAGCCCGCGCTCCCTGAGCAGCTTCGTCAGACCCCCTGGCAGTGCGGCTCCTCTCCTCCGCTCAGGGCTCCTCTGCCTGTTCATGAGCCTGAGGCTCGCAGCTGAGAGCGTTTGAAGGTCAAAGGCTCCCTCCTGAGCCTCCCGCTTCCTCAGGCACCTGCCCCTGGGCACACCTGTGTGGATAGCCCTGAATCCCGGGGTTCCCGCCCCTGTGCACACCTGTGTGGACGCCCCTGAATCCCGGGGTCCCCGCCCCTGTGCACACCTGTGTGGACGCCCCTGAATCCCGGGGTCCCCGCCCCTGTGCACACCTGTGTGGACGCCCCTGAATCCCGGGGTCCCCGCCCCTGTGCACACCTGTGTGGACGCCCCTGAATCCCGGGGTCCCCGCCCCTGTGCACACCTGTGTGGACGCCCCTGAATCCCGGGGTCCCCGCCCCTGTGCACACCTGTGTGGACGCCCCTGAATCCCGGGGTCCCCGCCCCTGTTCACGCCTGTGTGGACACCCCTGAATCCCGGGGTCCCTGCCCCCTGAGTGCACACCTGAGCGCACACACTGAATCCCGGGGTCCCCGCCCCTGTGCACACCTGTGTGGACACCCCTGAATCCCGGGGTCCCTGCCCCTAGTGCACACCTGAGCGCACACACTAACTCCAGGTGCGCCCAGCGCGGTTCACTGCTGCCTGAGTGAGGACGGACTTGCTGCTCCCCGTAGGCAGCCCCCCTCTCTCTGAGGAAGGATGCACCAGGCAGCCCCTCCCCTCCTTCCCCCACTCAGCCAGGCGGGAGGGAGCGCACCTGGCCATGGCTGTAGGGTCAGGGTCGCTAAGGACTGAGCGGCACGTGTCCCTGCTCTGGGTCCAACTCCACAGCTCTGTTTCTGTCCAAACCAACGCTAGTCTTCCTGCCAGAGAGAGAAAAAGATGGAACAAAACACCAAGTCGGCAGGTTCACGAGGGAAGGAAGTGCAGGGCCAGGGAGTGACTCCGGTTCCTGAAAGGACCCTCAGCGCCCGCAGGACCCATCCCAGCCCGGATGTCCCAGCCCCACAGGCCCAGGGGCCGGCCTGTGCCAGCACCTCCAGGCAGCAGGGAGCGCCCCACAGGGACTCCTAAGCCACCTCCACCGTGTCGTTTTCTGACCCAAATGTTCGCTCCTCACGTCTTCTGCTCTGAAGGTGCTGGTTGTTCCCGACACGTGTCTCTGTGCAGGGAGCACTGAGACGTGGGCTCTCTCCCTGTGGGCGTGTCCTTGTCCTGTTTGAGGAGAGAATGGTCCTGGGTCCTCACTCCACCATCTCCCACGACGTCAGTTCACAGGAACATCCGTGGGGCTGTGTGGACATGTTAGCTCGGAAAACAGGCAGTTCGGCTACAAATAAAGCCTTGCTCCCCATCGGAACCTGAGGGACGGAAATGTGAGATGGGTCCCCTGGGAACGGCCACCCTCAGCCGCTCCGCCTCCACATCATTCAGCTGTCACGCACTGTGGTCACACAAAGCCCTGCTGTTTGTCATACAAACTGAGAGTAGGGTGGTCCTCCTGACTTGGACTGGCGTACACTGGTTTTTCTCTGACATCTCACAGCCAGTTTTACACACTCGGACTTTAGATGGTGCATCTGATGCCATGAGCATCCGTCAGCCTTTGATAAGACAGACCTCTACGAATGGAAAGTACTTTTTCGGGTGCTGTTTCGTGCTAATCCTCTGGGCAACCTTCTAGCCCCTTGGAAAGGGCGGTCTATTCTCCTGCAAGTTCCCCTCCTTTTCTCCTTCCTGGTCCACTGACTCTCACTCCTTT
Organism: Myotis davidii; assembly: GCF_000327345.1. Lineage (NCBI taxonomy): Eukaryota > Metazoa > Chordata > Mammalia > Chiroptera > Vespertilionidae > Myotis > Myotis davidii. Next base: position 762,835 of record NW_006298272.1, on the reverse strand, counting down.
CAGCCACAGAAGAAAATAACTCAGGAGCCACAGCAGCTAACTTTCCTTCACTTCTGGGTCCTTCTTTACCATTGTTTCCCCTTCACACCCATGAATGCAAATGTCTATTATGCCTGCTCCACCATGTCACAGAGCAGGGTCACAGTTCCCCTGCTAAGCCACTCCCACCCATGGCCAGACC
>NW_006298272.1:745209-762045 GCF_000327345.1 Myotis davidii | reverse complement strand
CCTGTCCATGTGCCCTTGTCCGTGTGCCTGTCCGCGTGCCTGTCCGCGTGCCTGTCCGCGTGCCTGTCCGCGTGCCTGTCCGCGTGCCTGTCCGCGTGCCTGTCCGCGTGCCAGCATCTAGCTACCCCGGCTCCATTTCTGGGGCTTGGTTAAAGCCTCTCACCTCTTAGTCCAACTGGACATTTCCATGTTTCAAGCTTGCGACGGACCCGGGCTTTCGCTGGAGCTTTCCCGGGGAGCCGTGAATGCACGCAGATGGCCCGCGCCCGGGGAGCGATGGCTTTCTAAAACGAGGCCGATCCCACGGACACCCGGTCTCTGCCCCGGACCCTCACCCCGCCCCAGGGCTCTCTCCTCGCCTGGCCACACCCAGCGGCGCTGAGCGCATTCACTTTAGGGGAAGGAGGACTTGACTTCTTTCCATTTCACAGCCGCCTTACCGAGCGGAGCTACTTCACGACAGTGTAACGGGGGACAGTGGGCCTCCCTTCAGGACACGGGACCCTTAGCCCGCATCCCCGGGTTCTGCTGGCTCCCCGTCACATCAGCGCCTGCCAACCGTCCTCCGCACGCACACGCTGAGCGGACGCCCTGGGCCGCGCTGACAGGGTTCGCCCCGCATTGTGTCCCTCTGTTCCCTGGCACCGCTTTCTGCCGGGCCGCCATGGTGCCCTTATCAGCGAGCCGCAGGCCCGTGCTCCCCTGGGAAGTGACAGTCCCCAGCTGAGAAATGTCCTGGCTCCTCTGACAAAGTCCGGGCTGCTAGGGAGGCGGGGACTTTAGAACAAACTCCACAGAATCTCAGCTATTTCTGTCCCCGGCCGGATGCAAGGGAGTTTAAGCATAGCTTCACCCTGAGCGCTGCCGCCACCCCTGGAACACTGACCGTGTAACAGCGCCTTCCCTGGGCTCTGCGGGTGTTTCCTGGTTCTCTGTCACCAGGTCGCAAACATGGAGCAACCGGGGGCTCGGGCCGTAGACTGTTTCTATGGGTTTTAAAAAAGACAAAGAGCCTGGCGGGCGTGGCTCAGTGGTTGAGCATCAACCTATGTACCAGGTCACTGTTCAATTCCCTGTCAGGGCACAGGCTCCATCCCCAGTAGGGGCCGTGCAGGAGGCAGCCGGTCAATGATTCTCTCTCATCATGATGTTTCTCGCTCTCTCTCCTTTCCTCTCTGAAATCCTATATAATAAAAGGGTAATATGCAAATTGATCCTAAAGAGAGAATGACCCATCACTATAATACACACTGACCACCAGGGGGCAGACACTCAATCAGGAGCTGCCCCCTGGTGGTCAGTGCGCTCCCACAGGGGGAGCTCCACCTGCCACAAGCCGGGCTGACAACTGCGAGCCCAGCGGCCGGTGGAGGAAGCCTCTCCCGCCTCCTCAGCAGCACTAAGGATGTCCGACTGTGGCTGAGGCCCACTCCCTGCAGGGATCAGGCCTAAGCTGTCAGTCAGACATCCCCTGAGGGGTCCCAGACTGTGACTGGGCACAGGCCAGGCTGAGGGACCCCTCCCCACCCTGAGTGCATGAATTTCCATGCACCAGGCCTCTAGGATATATAAATATATATACACACAAGTACATTTAATAGCTAAGCCTTTCTTACAGGACTCTCCACACTTGCCACCTGTACCAAGTCCCAGTGCCAGTCATCACGGAGCTGGGAGTGGGTGCAGAGTGCTTTAAGGCACCCTGTTGAAGGACCATTTATTGTGCCCGATTCCCTTCCTTAATTCCCGCCTTTTCTCTCTCCCTGTATGGACCCTTTCAGTCACGTTTTGAACAAACGCCATTCCATCTCCTCTTTGAAAGGAAAGAACTGGGGGAGGAGGGAGAGAGGAAAGAAAACCACTTTTCTGAACTATATTCAGCGCCTCCTCCCGCTCCGAAAGCTGTCTGCACCCACGGAGAGACACACTAGGCCAGGGAGCGGCAGCCCCTGCCCGGGGCAGCCTGTGCAGCAGCCATGGTGCAGCCACCCTGGAACACAGCTTGGCCGTTTTGAAAAACAATTTGTGCAGTTGTCATGGGACCTGGTGTATCTACCTATGTTTTTTCTCCAAAAAAAAAAAAAATGAAGACATAGTCCTGGTCAGTGTGGCTCAGTGGTTGAGCATCGTGCCATGTACCGAGAGGTCACTGGTCCAATTTCCGGTCAGGGCACCTGCCAGAGTTGCAGGCCAGATCCCCAGGAGGGGGCGGGCAGGAGGCAGCCGATAGATGTTTCTCTTCCTCATCTGTTCCCCCCTCTTTTCCACTCTCTGTAACATCAGTGAAAACCTATTTTTATAAAAGAAGACAGATCCTCACAAACCCACACAAGCATCCGTGGCGGCTTTGTTCACAACAGCACAACTGAAACCAGCACCGCTGCCTGTCAAGGACAAAGGGTCAGACAGACTTGGCATCTGTTTCTTGGACCACGATTCAGCAATATAAGGGGGGGGATCACAACACACATCCCAGCACCCCGAGTGCTACCGGCCTCTCCGTCCATCCACATCTCCACTGGGCAGCTTTCAGAAACGGAGGCTCTGGAGACACACTGTGGCTTCCGGGTCCAAAGGGGGTGGGGAGGGGGCCTACACACCTGCCGGTGTTCCCTGTGTCCGTGTTAACAGCCTCCTGTGAGCTTGTCCTGCAGGTTTGCAAGACGTTACCACCGGGAGAAATGGGTGGGTAACGGACCGTCTCCACGGGTTATGTCCTTCAGCTGAATGTGATTATACAATTACCTCCCAGGAAAAGCTTAGTTAGAACAGGAGGGACCTCACTCTGTCCTCCTGCAGCAACTGAAACGCCCCTGATACACCCAATGTCTTTACTCGCCGGCCGTCCTCACGGGGGACGGTCACCGGCCATGTGTCCTGCCAACCGTCGTCCCACCATGGCGTACCCCTGCTCTGCCCGGATTTGCTGCTCTTACACTTGCCTGTTAACTGGAAATGCCCTAATTACAATGTAACACATTTATTCACCTGGCTTTTCTCTTATATAATAGTTATATAATCTATTCTTATGTTAGGATTTTCTTTTCAAATCAAAACTTTTCCCCAAATGATATGTGTAACATGATGTGAGGAACATGGATCAGTTGCCTCCCATACGAGCCCCGACCAGGAATTCGACCTGAAACCCAGTGCAGTGCCGTGACCGGGATCCCACCGCAAACCTGCGGTGGAGGGGACGATGCTCCACCCACTGAGCCACCCGCACGGCTCTCAAAATTATACCTCAGAACGGTGGGTGCCGTGTGCGGCTCCGGCTCTCGTCAGGCCTGGACGTGGCTCCATAGGAAACACCAACCATCTCAGATCTGAAGACGTTTCAGGAGCTAATTTTCCTGCAGGGAGACGGGGCTCCCTGGCAACACAGCCCTCTCCCCGGGATGCACGCCCGGGCCCTCCCCGCCCCCGGCACGGCTTCTGGAAAGGGTATCAGCCTCCCTGTCCTAACGTCCGCAGCCCCCGGGCCACTAGCATTCCCATCAGCGTGCACAGGGAGTGAGTGAGAAAGCCTGGCAACGCTTCCCACCGACAGAGACTCTACCCTGGGTGTTACTGACGGAAACACTAGCAAACCAAGATCCCTTTTCTCAGCTAGAAACCTTCTCCACGCACAGAAAGAAGTTCTCTTTGCCATAAAAGCCACTGACCTTACACGTCTTCTATGGAAAACATCAGTGCGTCTCCAGCCTCCAGTCCACGGCCGGGGCTGGGAGTCCTGGTGACCCCGCCGCCCTTGTGTGACCCACCTTTTCCCAGCGGGCACCTGGAGGCGCCCTCCCTCCCAACACACAGCGCCCCCGCCCCTGCTCCCCGCTGCGCTGCTCACCTGTGGGCTCTGTGGCTGAGCGCCCCGGCCTGGTGCCTGCCTCCTCTGCCCTGTGGACGATGAACCCCTCGCAGGCTGAGGGCAGCTGTTTGCCTGGTGATCCCGCCTGGTCCCTCGCTGTCGGATTCCACCCACGAGCGTTCAACAACCTCGCTCTCCACAGCCCGGGCTGCTGGCTGCAGGGCGCCGCTGCCTCACCACCCCATTCCACCCAGCTGTCCGCCACGGGCATCCTCTCCACGTCCCCTGCGCAGCCCTCCCCCAGCCCCACTGCCCGCACCTCGTCTTCCTCTCGCTCGGTGAGCAGGCCAGTTCGTGCCCAGCCGTTCCTGCGGGCGGTGACGTCCTCCTGTCCATCCATCACCAGGTCTTTGACTTCTGGGATACTTCCAGGCCCCGAGTCCTACAGCTGGACACACATATCTCCTTTCTTTATATCCTTATTCTGTGAGCTTTTTCATATCCTTAAATATTTTTATACTTATTACCTTTTCCTTTCTTGTCAAAAGCTAAGACACAGCCCAGCCGACGTGGCTCAGTGGTTGAGTGTCGATCTATGAACCAGGAGGTCACAGTTCGATTCCCGGTCAGGACACAGGCCTGGGCTGTGGGCTCGATCCCCAGTGTGGGGCGTGCAGGAGGCAGCCGATCCATGATGCTCTCTCACTGATGTTTCTCCCTGCCCTTTGCTCCCTGAAATAAATTATATATATATTTAAAGGCTGAGATACAAGCACCACCTGAGGCCTCTGAGGGTCAGGGTCACAGTCTTCGCCTCCGTGGCTATGATGTCAGGAGGCAGCAGACGTTTCAGTTCCGTTATACTCACAGGACCATCGTCACCCGTGCGGTCCAGCAGCGACTGGAACGCCCTGTGCTGTGCAGGACGGTGCTCTATTAGTCAGGACGTTTCCCAAACAAAGGAGCTGAGGGACGACCCGCCCAGCCCCGATCACAGAGCTGGACTGTGACTCCATAGTGGACTCGGGAGCCCCTGTCCCCAAACACTGTCCTCTAGGGCAGCGGCCGCCACCTTTCGGACCTCACGGACCACCAGGGGTCCGTGGGCCACTGCTTGGCGGCTGCTGCCCTAGTGCCTCTGAATTCTGTAGATGTTCCTCCATGTACCGGCTCTTCCTAAAATCCGCATGCTACACCGTTCATGACGTCCGGTTGTGGGCACTACAGGGCAGATTTATGGAATTCTGCTACTTTAGAATAATACTAAAGAAAGGGGGTGGGAATGGACATCAACAAAGTAAAAATATTTGCAAAAAGTGAATCTTTAAAAGATTATAAAGCAAGGCCCTGTGGAAAGTAATATGCTGGAGAAATAGATCATTTCACTCAGAGCTCTTCCAAATGTATTAACGATTCATTTATTTCCAAGAAATTTATTTTTGTCCCCAAATAGAATTTATAAAAGTAAAAAAGTACTTTACTATCTATAGCTATTGGTTAAAATAAATGCATTAGAATGATATACTTACAATTAGAATAAACTATTTTTTGTTTTAACCATATCTACACAAAGGGGTCTGTACTTTGCTGTTTTTCTAAAATGTCTTTGTGACAGAAATGATATTGATAAGGTTGGTAGAAATCCATTTTGACTCATGGAGTTTGAAACCACCATATGTTTGTGTAAGTAAAATGTATTGGCACTCAAAATAACATGTCTGGGAGAAAAATGGACGTTGCCCACGGAATCAATCTCTGGGCAATCAATTGTTTACTATTATGATTTATTGAAAGCATCATGCCCCAATGTCAATACCCACAGCAATTTACGTTTAGATTCTTGCTGACTTACAGAAACCAAAATTCAACGAAATCTAAAGGAAAGACCCAACTCCATTTTACTTACCAATAAATGTTTGCTATGCTACGACACAATAAAATTATCCTATATAATAAAAGCCTAATATGCAAATTGACAGAACATCAGAACGTCCGGTCGCTATGACACATACTGACCACCAGGGGGCAGATCCTCAATGCAGGAGCTGCCCCCAACCCACAGGCCCCAGGCTAGCCAAGGCAGGTGCCAGTGGGGCCCCCTGATCACCCCACTGGTCACCCCACAGATTGGCCCTGATCGCTGGCCAGGCCTGAGGACCCTACCCATGCATAAATTTCCTTGCACCAGGCCTCTAGTCTAATATGATTCAGGATCGAGTGGAATAATTATACTGTGGGGTGTGTGAGTGTGCTTGTGTTTGTCTAACCCCATGTGTGCATGTGTGTGTCTGTGAGTGTGTGTCTGTGTGTGAGTGTATGCATGTGTGTGCATGTGAGTGTGTATATGTGTGCATGTGTGTCTGTATGTGAGTGTGTCTGTGTATGAATGTGTGTGTGAGTGTGTATGTGTGTGTCTGTGTGTGAGTGTGTGTTTGTGTGTGTGTGTGTCTGTGTATGTGTGCATGTGTGTCTGTGTGTGAGTGTATGAGTGTGTTTGGTGTCTGTGTGTGCAGGTGTGTCTTGTGTGTGTGTGCCTTTTCTTTCAACGCTAGATTTTAAGAAGGGATTATTTTATGGAATAATTACTTTTTTTGGAAGTGCTTCTGTTTCTAGTTTACCTTTTCTGGGATATTTGTAAAGGGTCAGCTGATGGTGTGGAATGTCATGATCGTTTTTTCTTTCTCAGCTCAAATATTGCCGTGTGGGGTTTTGCCTTTGGAAACGCCCCTCCACCAGGACACGGTGATGTTCTCCCGGGACAAGCGTATCTTCTCTGCTTCTCTGGATCCTCCCCTGCCAGTGCGGCTGGACCTGTGGCTCACTTGTCTAGCGACCAAGTCACTGATTCAGGGCCTAGCAAATGCCTTGTTGTTTTTTATGTTAAAGCTTTTCATTTTGGTTCTATTTATTTATCTTGTTTTATCCTATTTTTATAGGTTTACTAATATAGAATTGGCATATAACATTGTGTAAATCTTCCCAAATAACTCCATTCCCCACCTTTAGAAAAAGTATATGTCATCATCATCTTAAATGTCATCATCAATTTTACTAATTTCTTTGCTCAAAAGTACTTCTTGTATCACGTGGCTTCCTTTTGGGTTGATTTCCGTGTAGTGAAACCTGGTCATTCATTGGGTTTCCATGGAATTTGTACGTAATAAAAGGCCTGAGGGTGGGGTGCTGGGGGGAGGGGAGTGGGGGAAGTAGGAGGACATCTGTAATACCTTCAACAATGACGATACATTTAAAAACAACTCTGACTTTCATGGAAAATATGACTGGGGCTTCTCAACCTTTCTGCACCGGTTGGAAAATAAAGTTTAATGTTCATAAATGTTTCTTCAAGAAAGCGTTAGTACCAATGCCTCTAGTCCAGGATAAGAAATACATCCTTCCCGGAGAGATGGGCCGCGAGAGAGGCCGCCAGCGTGGCGAACGCACCTGGGTCCGCCTCCCTCTGCACGTCGCCCGCGCCCCGATGAGCGGCTGGTGGGAGCCCCGTGGCTTGGGCGGTAGATGCTGGGCTTTGGGTGTGGCCACAGAACGTTGCCTTTGTCTTTGCTATTCAGTGACCCCAGCAGAACGATCCTCAAAGTGATTATTATTATTGTTTTGCTTCTTTACCTGGTTTTGGACTTTGTATAACTTCCAACCTGAGAACTGCTTCTGTTCCCCACTTCTGGACTGGCCGTACAGCTGTACCTTCAAATAGCCTCTTTCCTCAAACCCCCTGGAATGTGCCTGACCCTGTTGGATGGTTGTGTTTTATCCTTTCTGTGTCTTCCTGTGGGTTCTATACTGTCTACATATTTCATCATCGCCATTTACTGGTGTATTCATTCTTTTCTCTCTTAGAAACGGCTAAAGCTTCCTGATAGCAATGTTTGGTCCAGATTTTAACCCATTTGTCAAGTTATTCATGTCAACGATTCTATTTCCCACCCCCGCCCCCCAAAATGGTATTTCCTATTTCCCGCTTGATTCTTACGCTGCATGGATCTTGTCACTGTTTCTTAAAGGCCTGTTTGAATGCTTGGAGACGCTCATCTTCGCATTCTCACTCACCAGCTCATTTTTGTTTCCTGTGGGCAATCGTCTCATCTGCTGGCCCCCTCGGGGGTGTCTGTCTGGAAGGTTGTGTTACGGGGAGATTGGTGTGGCCTCTTCCCCCCGGTGCTGGGGTCCCGACGCATTTTCTGAGCCGCGCACTGGAGGACGGGTGACTTTTGTGTGGAATGACATCCCTGGGTTTCACAAGGCCCATCTCAGCCATGGAAGACGTGCAGCCGGGGTCTCAGCAGAGCTAGAGGCCCAGCCGCGTCCGGGATTCCCATCCTGGTGGAGCCGGGTCCCGTTCCGCATCGGGCCGGTCACAGCCCATCAGCCCCGTGTGTGTGGGTCCGCATGGCGGGGCCCCGTGGGTGAACGCCAGGAAGCAGGAGTGCGAGCCCCACGCCAGGAGCCAGTCCAGCACAACGTGCCGAGAGCAACCGGGAGAGCAGACGCCTTTGTTCAGGGGATTAAATCTCCCGGGTTTCTCACCCTTGCAGTGGCCACCCCCATTCTGGCCAGCGACCTGTCCCCAGGTGTGGCTGACAGGCCCTCCCCTTCCGGACACCCCCCAGCTTTCCTGGGCCTGGGACGCCCCCTCCCTGTCCAGTCCCTCCCAGGACATCTGTGGGGAGGGCCGAGCTTTCTCTCCTGGTGCCGCTGCCCCATGACCTGCTGTAACGTGCGGCCTTCCCTTGACTAATAACCCGGCTAATTACAAAGGCTCCGCTGTGAGTCTGTGAGGGGCTCCCCTCCTGCGCCCACAGCGAGGCCCTCGTCCCCGCGGGGGTAGATGGGCAGGGACCCCACGCGTCAAGGACAACTGTGTCCCCACGACCTGGGCTTTGGGGAACATGTCCTCACGTGCCTAAGACTGAGGAGGACGAGTCTGTATGTCCTACTCACTCCCCAAGGGGAACACAGGATTCTTGTCTTCATATGGACGACTGCTGTCCCTCCTCCCACGAGAGAGGAGCCACCTCAGGTCCTGCCCCCGCCCACATGTCTCCAGCCCCAGAAACAGCCGGCACGTGAGCCTGGGTGCCCCTCCCAGCTCTGTGTCCATCTTTCGATGCCACAGTCCCGGCTCAGAACCTGCACATTTTTATTCTGTTTCGCCAGGTGGTGTGGCTGCGGGATGTTCTCAACAGAGAGGAGGAGACAGACTCGGGCTGGTCTGGGCTACCGTGCCAGGACCCGCCCTCCTGGTCTGAGGCCTCAGGACTTGTTCTTTCCCGAATTCTAAACCCAAGCCCCGCCCACGTCACCCACATGAGCCCTTCCTCCCAGCAGTCTGTTTTGTTCTCCTTCGAATCCGCTGTTTTTGACCTTCCCCTTATGTTATCATTTTAGTCCCTTAAGTCTTGGTCATTTGACTTAAATTGCCCTATTTCACTGTCTCTTAAACTGACGTACATTTATTTTGCATAAATAAGTCATACAGTTATACACAAAACACAACCACCACCAACTGGCATAGAGAGAATAGCACTTGCCAATGAAATAACACCCTCTCGATAGCTTAAACTATACCTGGACGCCCGGATACTAATTCGCTAGCACTCTTTGAAGTTACCTTACATAGTAAATCCTCGTAGACTGGTTTCTCTGGTTAACATAAGAGTTGTCATATTTGAAAGTTCCAGCTTTAAAAGTCCATCTCTTGTTTTGTAGAAATTGGATTTGATTTTCTGTATAAAATATAAATATATAGCGCAGTGAAAATAGTTCACTTTCTGTCAATTTCATACAATTTCCAATGTGAGTTATTTCAAAGCAAAATGTCATCTCCTGTCCACAAGACATAATAAACACCTAACAAAATTTAATAAAGTGCATGATTTCCTATCACCCCGTGATAATTGCCAAATTAGCTAGTATTACATGCAATCATGTTTTCTTCATTTCCTGTTTGCCTATGTTTGTGGCTGATACTTGTTGGGACTTGACGATTTATAGGTCAGATTGCAATCTCAGGAATGAGTTGACAGAAATTCAATTTCAGTTTAAAGTGGTTCAAGCTGAGCTTATATGTGATCAGGGCAGCGAGACTGTGAAATCAGGTCTCGGGCTGCGGGGACCTGTGACCTGGCTTATCCCAGCACATGAATTATACAGGACAGGTTTGGAGGCAACCCTTCAGAAATCAAACCCTCAGAGAGGTTTTAGTAAAATCACTGGAGATGCACAGTTACTGAGAGAGAAAAAAGTAATTTTTTATAGAGACTAATAGATACTTGAGAAAATAATTTTAATTAAATGTATTGGGGTGACATTGGTTAATAGAATCATCAAGTGCACACTTCTATGGTGCATCATCCGATGACTGCATTGTGTGCCTGCCACCAAAGTCCAATCCTCCTCTATCACCTTATATTGGACCCTCTTTACCCTTCATCACCCCCACCCCCTTCCCTCTGCTGACCACCGTCCTGTTGTCTGTGTCTATGAGTTTTTGGTTGTTTGTCTTATGTGCTCATTTGTTGCCAAATATAAGATTTATATTTGGGTAAAAGTTAGGACTCATTTTTTATATATTTTTATTGATTTCAGAGAGGAAGGGAGAGGGAGAGAGAGTTAGAAACATTAATGTCGAGAGAGAATCATCGATTGGCTGCCTCCTGCATGTCCCCTACTGGGGATGGAGCCCACAAGCTGGGCATGTGCCCTGACTGGGAATTGAACCGTGACCTCCTGGTTCATAGGTTGATGCTCAGCCACTGAGCCACGCTGGCCGGGCAGGACTAATTTTCAATATTGAGTATATAACACCTGAAAGCAACATAGATTTCTGCTCCGGAATAAACAGTGATGAGGCTTGGAATAATTTCCTGTCTCTTTAAGTGTAATTTCCTGTGTTTGGTGCCAGAAAACAAAACAAAACAAAAACACAGAATAACCGCGCTGAGGTCAATCCAAATGAATGTAGCTGATTTCTCTATGAAATGTTTCATCCAGATCAGCGGTTCTCAACCTGTGGGTCGCGACCCCTTTGGCGGTTGAAAGACCCTTTCCCAGGGGTCGTCTAAGACCACCCCGCATATCAGATATTTACATGACGATTCATAACAGTAGCAACATTACAGTTATGAAGTAGCAATGAAAATAATCTTACGGTTGGGTCACAACGTGAGGAACTGTATTTAAAGGGCGGGAAGGTTGAGAACCACTGCTCCAGACGCTAAAGACGCAGAAAATGGAAACCTCCAGGAGCTTGATGGAGCGCCGGCTCCTCTGATGGGGGCGGTCGGAGGGATTGAAGGAAAACAGCCGCCGGAGTTCCTGCGGGGTTCAGTCCTGGGATCGTCTGAGTGTCTGTCTCCAGGACCTGCAGGCCAGGCTGCGCCCTCACAGCGACAAGGTGGGGTCCCCACTGGGAACTCCCCTCCCCTCCCAGCGAGGCCAGCGCCACTCTGTTCCGTGTTTCTTCCCCAGGTTTCCAGCTCAGACGAGTCACATGTATCGCTGGATGTGTGCCCCCGTGAAACACGGCAGCGGCCCTCCCTGCCAACCAAGGGTTCACGCGGCGGCAAAGCCACGCGGCCTGAGAGACCGTCCGGTTCTGTTCCACACAGGATGCCTGCTTTCTCCGGGAGGCCACGCTGTGCCGTTCACAAGTCACTGGAGGCCACTCTCAGCCGCGCCATCTCATTCAGCGCCCCCAGTGGGCCCCGCGCACCCGCTCTCACTCCATCACAGGGACCGGTCCTCCCGCCAGGATGGCCTGGGCCCGTCCCACCCCCACCTCGACCCCTCCTGTGTCCTCTCACCTCCGTGCCCCAAGCTGTGCTCAGACACCCGAGGTCATCTCTGCAGTTTCCTGGGCGATTCTTTCTGTAATTGACACACTGTGCGGGTCTGAAACACAGAGGTTCCCGGGTACGGATGTCATTGATTTAAAAAGGAGGTGAGGGTCCCAGGTTCGATTCCGGTCAAGGGCATGTACCTTGGTTGCGGGCACATCCCCAGTGGGGAGGTGTGTGGGAGGTGACTGATCAATGTTTCCCTCTCATCGATGTTTCTAACTCTCTATCCCTCTCCCTTCCTCTCTGAAAAAAATCAATAAGATATATTTTTTTAAAAAAGGGAGATGAGCGTGTATTACCTGGAGGCCAGGCCGCGGATTTCTTCCCTGTTGATGCGGAGTCCATGTCGTTCCTGATGTGGGGACTCTGTGGGCTCCGCGCCTGCAGACTTCGTTTCTCGGGGTGGATTGTGGGCTGCGGCCAGGGGGTCGGGCAGCTGGCGATGCCGCCCTGAACACACAGGTCAGTGCCTGCAGGTGTCTCGGGTGAATAACGGAGAGAAATTAAAAATGAGAGATGTTGGCTCTGTCTGTTAAAATTGTGATTCTTTTAAAACACAGCTGTGGACAACCAACTGTTCTAAGAGACTCACAGGCTGAGCAGTTTCTGTAATCACAGTTGTCAGGCGTTGCGTATACATTTCCTGCTAAGGGCTTTTTAACATTTTGCACTAAAGTAAAGATCAAATATAATGGACCAGCCTGTATTGCTCAGTGGCTACGCATCGACCTATGAACCAGGAGGTCACAGTTTGATTCCCGGTCAGGACACATGCCCAGGTTGCAGGCTCGATCCCCAGTAGGGGGTGTGCAGGAGGCAGTTGATCGATGATTCTCTCTCATTGTTGTTTCTATTTCTTTCTAGCTCTCCCTTCTTCTCTCTGAAATCAATAAAAAATACATATTTTTAAAAGATCCCCTGTGATGGGTCTGAACACTGTCCCGTGCCTGGGGCACTGAGTCCTCCGTAAATGCTGATGTTTCTGTCAGTCTAGCGGGTGGGGTCCCTCACTCTTCCCCAGAAGCCTGTGGGAGACGTCACGCTGTGTGAGGCTGAGGGCCGGCTGAGCGTCCTGTGGGTGAGGAGGCGATGGGGAGAGGTGGCCCGTGCACACCCAGCCGCAGTGCCCTCAGACCCAGCGCCGTCTCGGGGAGCAGGACGTGGCACGCCTGCCTTCACTCTGCACATAAACACACTGTCCACATGATGACCAGAAGGTGCGGGGAGTGGCCTGAGGCAGGAAGGGTAGCTCTGCCCAGTGGCTACGAGGGCTCAGGCCCAGCTCTGTGAGGCCAACGTCCGGGCACTGCCACATCGAAAGCTTTCGTTGGGCCCCTGGTCCCCAAGTCACTGCCCTGTCCACCCTGCGCTCCACGAAAAGCTAGGGAGCTGGGACCGTGTCCCCTCCTGCAGCCCCGCCTCGTTCCCGGGGCCATGGACCTGGTTTTGCTGTCGCTGCCAAGCCCTCCCCCACGGTGACCGGCCTGAGGGGCCTCCAGGCTGTGCCCACGGGGGCAGGGCTGAGGCACGGCCCCTCGCCCTCCTGCCCAACCTCAGCCTCACGGCCTCTCCTCAGAGTCACTGCGACATCGGACGAACATCAAGGTTTCAAAACCCACACGCAGACGAGAGTGACGAGGACAATTAAATGCGCGTCATGCGTATTCACATCCCCATCCATGAAGAAGGCTGATCCTGAGAGATACAAGCATCGCCTCAGAGAGAACATGGGTTTTTAAAGGACACAAAAGCCCGGGAGTACAGTGGCCCCGGTGCCCGTGGCACACTGTGCCTTGTGAGCGAGCGTGTCGTCAAGGTAGACGGTGTTCGGGAAGGCTCCCCTCGGACTCTCTGCCCTCCTTACAACAGCACGTCTCAGACACACGGTGGGAGGGGCACAAGCCCGTCTTGCACACACAGTGTCTCCGCTTGGCTCTGCCTGGCACCCTCAGATGCCGGGCGTGGGCCGTTACATCAGCCCAGGAGGATGGACCCTGACATTCCCCGCTTGTCCACGTTCCTCCAGGTCACAGAGTTGCACCTTGGAAAAGAGTGAAGAGGGGGGCACGTGTCACCCTGACATGTTTCTGTTAGGACTTCAGTCTGTATTTAAAAAGGAGCTATGCCTGCTTTTTCTGTTCTTGGTCAGGGAGAGATGGAAGGAGAGGGAGGGTTCCGTCTGGGAGGCAAGGAGGAAGCTGTGAGGGTCCCACTTGCCGGTTCTCTCTGATGACTCCCGGGGTTGCACCTGGGGCGATGGTGCCCCACCCGCCAGGGTGTTCACGTTGTTTCTGTAAATGCCGACTCTCTGTAGCTGGTAGGTAAGCATCAAGTTTGTACAGGAATCCTAGGATTGACCTCAGAGGATACAGACTATGACCTCCAGGCATCCCAGTTCCAGGAGGTTTGCTGACCTTCGAACGTAGCACCAGGATGACATGGGACCAGGGGGACGAAGACCATGATGACACACACCAGACCCTCACTTGACCCACTTCCAGGTCCTTCTCAGCAGGGACCATGCTGCCCTCACGTAGGAACTTTCTGGCCCCCTCTCCTTGATTTACTTGTCCTGCTTCTCTCTCCCTATAAATGCCTCTGCCTGCACTGAGAGGACGTGATGGGCTTTGCAACGAGAGGCCCCCAGCTTCTCAGGTGAGCAGCACTTGAATAAACCTCTTTCCTTTGTCACCAGCACCAGGCTCACGTTTGGTTTTGGTGGCAGCAGGCTGCGAACTTGAGTTCCTGGTACAGTTTACATATCAATTCAGTCATGTTGCAATTGAAAATTTCAAAATAAAGAAATGTATACTAGCCCTAACCGGTTTGTCTCAGTGGATAGAGCGTCAGCCTGCAGACTCAAGGGTCCCAGGTTCAGTTCTGGTCAAGGGCCTGTGCCTTGGTTGTGGGCACATCCCCAATGCAGAGTGTGTAGGGGGCAACTGATCAGTGTTTCTCATAGGTGTTTCTAACTCTCTATCCCTCTACCTTCCTCTCTGTAAAGAAAATCAATAAAAATATAGTTTTTAAAAAATGCATACTACGGAGGCTGTGTGACCTGGGACAAAGGAGGACCTCGGAGGAGGCCCAGGCTGAGGGGGGAAAGCAGTGTCTGCCGTGTAGACAGACTGAGTTCGAGCCTGGACCCCGCCTTCCCAGGCACATAGATTACACAGGTTCACTCACCTCAGTGCCTCCACCCGCTAATCTGGGGACAGGACGCTTCCTGGAAGGGTGATGAGAACTAAGCAACAGCACTGTGGAATACTGCCCACTGCACCACCCCACCAGGCACAGCAGAGAACTGATACCAGCTCTGGGTCGTTAGCACATATGTTCAGTGAAGGAAGGTTTTGTTCTTAAATCGCTGCGTCCTCAGCACCAAGAACAATGTTCCCAAAGACACACTTTTGGTTGGATGGGTGAATTTTTTCACTTTCCAGCTACCTATACATATACATACATACATATATATACTAGAGGCCCAGTGCATGAAATTCGTGCACTGGAGGGGGGGGTCCCTCAGCCCAGCCCGCACCCTCTTGCAGTCCAGGACCCCTTGGCAGACATCCCTCTCGTAGTCTGGGACCCCTCACTCCTTACCGCCTGCTTGGCTTGCTGCTCCTTAGCGCTGCCACTGCCACGGAGGCAGGAGAGGCTCCCGCCACGGCTGCTGCCCTCACCAGCTGTGAGCCCCGCTTCTGGCTGAGTGGAACTCCCCCCGTGGGAGTGCACTGACCACCAGGGGGCAGCTTCTGCTTTGAGCGTATGCCCCCTGGTGGTCAGTGTGCATCAGCGACTGGTTGGTCTGCGGTTCGGTCAGTTTGCATATTAGGCTGTTATTATATAGAATATATGTATGTGTATGTGTATGTGTATGTATATGTATATGTATATGTATATATTTATTGATTTCAGAGAGGAAGGGGAAGGGAGAGAGAGCTAGAAACCTCAATGATGAGGGAATCATCAATTGGCTGCCTCCTGCATGCCCCCTACTGGGCATCGAGCCCACAACCTGGGCATGTGCTCTGACCAGGAATCAAACTGTGACCTGTCCATAGGTCGACACTCAACCTCTGAGCCATCCTGGCCGACGACGTCTCAGCTGTTTTATCCGTCGAGGACACATTAGAATTCTCTGGTGGCCGTTCCTCGGATGTTCTAAGACGGGGCTTCTTTACATTCCTGGGAGGGTTAGGACGTTCTTTGTCACATTCCTTAATACAGTTCCGAGTGAAATCTCATTGCTTATAATTTAATTATTTAGATTTGAATGCCATGCACATCCGTTAGTCATCTGAATGTCTGGGAGAACTACTCTGATCTTAAGAAATAAAAGAATCCAGAGGCATGGGACTCTGCAAAAGTAATATCCTCACGTCCTGTCCGAATCTGACAAACAGCCACGTCCGCTTTGTTCTGAACATTCGGGGGATTATTTGGGAAGTTCACCACCTCCCTCCTGCTGGTGAGTTACGTGCAGCTGTGGTACGAGGACAGGACGGGGAACAGCATACATTATTCAGAGGAGGTGCGGAAGCTGTGGCCCTAATCTTTCCAAGCCACTTGTTTAATACTTAAACACGCCACTCTGATTATTCCGCTGCTTTAAATTCCGTAGCTGCGGTCGGAGAAGCGGCGGACACTCCTGAGGTGGGAGAGTCGCCGTTCGCCTCTGTGCTGCCTGCCCCACGGGTGGTGCAACGATGACTATTCCTCGCTGGCCTGTTGAGGCCCGAGGAACGGCCGTGGGACCGAAAGGGCGCAGTGAGAGCTCGCGGTGAGGAGCCCGCTGCGTGGCCGAGACCGCTGAGGACGGGGCTCAGAAGTAGGGAGTGTGTCTCCGTGACCCCCGGACCCGGGGAGGACGGAGAAAGCTTCGGGCGCAATAACGGACCTGGCTCTGGAGGGCCCGGCTGAGGCCTGGGCCAAGGCTGGTGGGGACGCCAGGCGTCTCTGAAGAAAGCGAGCCTCCGGGGAGGGCACCCTGGTTTCCCTCCCGGGGCTAAAGTGGGGTCAGCCTTGCCCAGGGCAGTCCTCCAGGGAGCGAAGCCTGACCTCAGAGCCAGGTGCTCCTGACACGGAGCAAGGACTGACCGCCCAGGTGTGAGGTGGGGACAGGTGACCCGGGTGTGAGGTGGGGACAGGTGACGTGTGAGGTGGGTGGGG
>NW_006298272.1:742692-743887 GCF_000327345.1 Myotis davidii | reverse complement strand
GGTGTGATTCGGGGACAGGTGACCCGGGTGTGAGGTGGGGACAGGTGACCCGGGTGTGAGGTGGGGACGGGTGACCCGGGTGTGAGGTGGGGGCGGGTGACCCGGGTGTGAGGTGGGAACAGGTGACCCGGGTGTGATGTGGGGACAGGAGACCCGGGTGTGATGCGGGCATGGAACTCTTGGACCCGCCGTCTCAGGGCTGTGCTGCTGGTGAGTCTTATGGAGATGCTGATCACCACCCGCCAGTTGTTTGAAAGTCAGCGACATGAAGCTGGGGTCCAGATATACATGAACGTCTGATGTTCCTAATGAGGTTATTGTTATGACAATGAATTCTGTGCACCATGAATGCCCCGTGTGAGTCTCACCCGCTGCCCTGACAAGCCGCCAGGAACTGGCACTGGGAATAGGAATGCGGGGACTCGGTTCTGAGCTGGAGGCCGGGGTCCACGGGAGGGCAGGTCCGAGTTCTCCCTGAGCTGGGGCAGCCTCAGCGACCCCGTGCCCTCTCCATGGTCCCTTCCCACAGCCCCGCCTGTGCGCCTGTGGCCCAGCTGCCCTGTGAGGACCGGCCTGCTGGCTCCGTCCGCCCGGACCTCCTCCTGGAAAGGCCTCGTTTCCCATCGGTCTCACGGCAAGGTGCTGGGGTGAGGATCCTGTTTTCTGGTGGGAATGAAATTTAACCCCCAAATAGCAACAGGTCTTAATTCCAACAAGAATATGTAGGTCAACCTATATACTACTCGCCCTAGCCATCTCTGCAAATTAAAAATAAATCCCATATGTAAACCTTTTGCTTAATTGATGTGTCTCGAATCTTCATTGTGTCCAGTGGACAGAAACAGGACCTACTAGCTGCTGCCTAAGGCCTCCCTTTAACAGTAACCAAATCGCTCCATGTTGTGAATTACCCGTTTTCCTCCCCTGCCTTCCTCCATAGGAAACATGCAGCCGCCGCCTTTTCCTCATGGTAGGCCGGAGCTGCTCACATTTCCGACATAAAATCATCACCCGAAATTAGCAGCAGTTCACTGCACAGCTCCTACAAAGATGCACAATGGAACACTGTGCTGCGGTAAAAAGGAAGGAGTTCTTACCATTTGCAACAGCATGGATGGAACTGGAGAGCGTTATGCTAAGAGATGTAAGCCCGTCAGAGAAAGATAAATATCACATGCTCTCACTCATTTGTGGA
>NW_006298272.1:727587-742582 GCF_000327345.1 Myotis davidii | reverse complement strand
AGTGACTCTTTGCTTTTGCATCGGACTCGCTGGCTCCCTGGTGGGCCCTTGGGAATTTTGAAATCTGGGCACAACAATACCTTAATCAATGAAAAATATATATAAGTAAAGAAATAATAAAAATAAATTTTAAAAAAAGATGCGCGAGGGACCGCGAACCATCTGCATTTTGGTCACCACTGCACTCACCGCCTTTCTGTCTCCCGGCGTCGCTCTCCTGCCGCACAGGCTCCCGGTGTCTCCCTCTGGCGTCTCCCTGGGCCTCTCCTCTCCTCCGGGCGCCTCTCAGCGCTCAGATCGTAAAGTGATGCTGGCTGCCCTGTTTGCGAGCGGGGCCCCTTCATCCGCCGTGAATCCCCCTGCAGTCCGACTACCCAGCCGGCCCAGCCCCCGCTCACAGAGCCATATGTACCTTCCAGGTGACCAGGCCCATCTGATGTGTCCAGGTTTAAACCGACTTCCTTAAAAGCCTGAGCCACGAATGTTCTGAGAGAAGGGCTGCCGGCAGACACTGCGGCCCCGGTGTGGTGCCAGCTGTGGCGCCAGGTGTGCTGGGAGGCAGGCGCCCGAGTGACAGCTCCTGGGAGGCAGGAGGAGCCTGGCCTGCTGCTGCCCAGCAAGGCTGTCCACCATCCGCGGGCCCGACGAAAGGCTGTCCACCGTCCACGGGACCCGGTGAAAGGCTGTCCACCGTCCACGGGCCCCGGTGAAAGGCTGTCTCCCGTCCACGGGCCCCGGTGAAAGGCTGTCTCCCGTCCACGGGCCCCGGTGAAAGGCTGTCTCCCGTCCACGGGCCCCGGTGAAAGGCTGTCTCCCGTCCACGGGCCCCGGTGAAAGGCTGTCTCCCGTCCACGGGCCCCGGTGAAAGGCTGTCTCCCGTCCACGGGCCCCGGTGAAAGGCTGTCTCCCGTCCACGGGCCCCGGTGAAAGGCTGTCTCCCGTCCACGGGCCCCGGTGAAAGGCTGTCTCCCGTCCACGGGCCCCGGTGAAAGGCTGTCTCCCGTCCACGGGCCCCGGTGAAAGGCTGTCTCCCGTCCACGGGCCCCGGTGAAAGGCTGTCTCCCGTCCACGGGCCCCGGTGAAAGGCTGTCCACCGTCCACGGGCCCCGGTGAAAGGCTGTCTCCCGTCCACGGGCCCCGGTGAAAGGCTGTCTCCAGTCCACGGGCCCCGGTGAAAGGCTGTCCACCGTCCGCGGGCCCCGGCGACAGGCCTTCCTTTGGGACCGGGTTAGGACTCCGCAGTTCTAGGGCCAGAAGGAAACCATCCCAGAGGCCGCTCCCAGTCCGGGACACGTTGGGGTGTGTAGCTGCCCTGGAGCGGAGAGCCTGTGCCTTTAAACCAAACCTCCTGTGCAGGTGAGGCCCCACCTGTGGGCTCAGCTGTCAGTGAGGCAACAGATCCCCCCTCCCCCCGCCTTCCGCCCCTCACCTGAGGCCATTTCCCGAAGGTCGGCTCCAGGGGAGTGAGGAGTGAGCCCCGTGCATGTGCACTGAGCGCAGTTCTGGAGAGGGGGCAGTAGGTGCCCAGGGCGGCACGTGGCTCACCGTGGACTTGACCTGGCCTGGGCCCCGGCGGCCACCTGCTGTCCTTCACACAGAGGCGGGGCAGCCGGGGCTCCCCCTAACGCTGACTTCAAACCCCAGCTCACAGCCAGAGCATCCAACCTCAGGGAGCCTTCCACAGACTGCCCGGTGCGGCTTAGCCCCCTCTGTGCCCCCCCCGCCCCCCCCAGCTAGGAGACGTGGGTGCGGCTAGGCAGGCATGTCCTTTTTCTAGAAAGAAGAGCTCCTTTGTGTAAAGTCTGTCTGCAGACCCTCAGCGTGGCCTCCGCACAGGAGCGGAGTTTAGTCATAACTCACGTCCGCCAGTGACCTCTCCTCACAAACAAGCATGGCTCCTTGTGGATCCCCTTCTCAGGCCGCCTGGGGTCCCCGTCCTGTGGCCTGAGACGCGGTTCCTCGGCACCAGGATCTGAGTGGCTGGAACGCAGACGACAGTTCCCAGCGCCCGCAGGTCAACACCCTCCTTCTCACTCTTTTCCAAGGAGCTAAGTGAGCAGCGAGGAGGATGCACCTGCTCCTGGGCCTCAGAGCATTTAGTATTGGAACAGCCAGGAGGACAGTTACCCCTCTGTTCTTTCTTGTTCTTTCGTTTTGTTTTGTTTTGTTTTGTTTTGTTTTGTGAATCCCCACCCAAGGATATTTTTCCATTGGCTTTTAGAGAGAGTGGAAGGGAGGGGGAGAGACGGACAGACTCCCTGATGTGAGACACACATCCATTGGTTGCCTCCCATACGGGCCCAGACAAGGGTCGGGGATCGAGCCTGCAACCGAGATACGTGCCCTTGACCGGAATCGGACCCTGGACGCTTCGGTGCGGGTGGAGGCTCTACCCACTGAGCCATCCCGGCGAGGGCCAGCTCTGCTTCTTCCATTGTTCATGGTCACACCAGGCAGGTGGTCGGGTTATTAATATGTGAGTTATAAGCTACCGAGCAGCAGCAGCAGCAGCTTAGTCCTGTCCTGGGCCACACAGGGAGGAGGCAGCTGGAGCGAACCAAGGAAGGAAAGGCAGGTGGGCGTGTGGGCAGAAGTTCTTAGCGAACCGGCCATCCATCCCCGTCTGAAGCCACGTTCCCTGGTGTTGAAGGTCGTTGAACACAGCCCCTTCCTGGTCCTGCTGGTAGCTCCCTCCGCAGACCAGACTAGGCCCCAGGGAAGGCCGGTGACCGGACGCCCAGCTTCACTGGGCTCCTCTCAGCCCCCCAGCCTCTCTCCCTCCCCCCAGGGGACGCCCGGCAACTGTGAGGGGTCCCCTTTCCTGCCCCAGCCTGCCTCTCTGAGGGGTGGGAGCTCCCGCAGCCACAGCCTGCTGCCTTTTCCCTTCCCCGGGCCTTGGCACTAACAAACAGGCCATGAGAGGTTCTGGAACCCATTAGCACAAGGAAGGCTTCCACCTGGGGGCGGACTGGCCACTGGCAAGCAGAGGAGGAGAACGCACTGCTGTCTTCCTTCCCAGGTTGGTTATTTCTGTGAGTTTCCAGCATTCCCGCCTAGCGCTGTGCATTGTGGTTAGAATCCAAAGGGCGCAGACGGGGAGCATCCCAGTGGTCTCCTCTCCTCTCAGGCCAGGATCCAACCAGCGAGAGGTGCTGCCATCGCGGCTGAGCTGAGCGGTTGGGGGGTGGGGGGGGGTGGTAATGGGAGCCTGGTGGGAGGCACCTGGGTGCTGGCGGAACTGCCTCGCCTGCGGGGAAGGGGCTGGGGAGCGCCACGTGCCCAGGTGCTGCTGGGGGCCTGGTCCTGTGCACAGACCGACTGCGTCCCTGTCTGAAGGGCGGTGAGTCCCACCTGACTTATTTCTCTTTACATTCTCGTTTGTAACCCGCCCGCATGGCTGGTGTTTATCTTGAGCGCGCAGAGCAATGTCCTCTGAAGGCTGTCTGTCTCTTAGAAACAATCTCTGGACGATGCAATGCCTTTGGCTCCGAGTGGAGTGGAGAGGGTTTGAGAGGGATGGAGAGCATGTGAGGGTTAGGGTTAGGTGAGCCGGGGATCGTATGGAGCAGTCTGGGTGCCCACTGCAGAGGGAACGGACGTCTTGTTGGCTGATGCAAGGGCATTGCTGGTGGCACTGGAGCTGGGGGAGGGGGTGGAGACTGTTCTGTGCCAGGAGGCGCCCTCCTCTGTCAGAGCTTCGTTAACACATTCGTGGTATTTAAAATTGCTAAAGGGTTCAGACCAGCTGCAGGTCACGTAGGGGTGATGGAAGGGGACCCACCGAGCTCCCTGGGAACGGAGACATTTAGGGACAGGCACAACAGCGGGGTCGCCCCATGCAAGGCGCTCTGAAGTCCCCCCAAAAGCAGGGACCGACGAAACCCTGTGACTTGAGCACCTGGAAGGCCTAGGAGCAGGGGTAGGAAGTCGGGGAACCCGCTGGAATTGTTAGGAGTGTTAATCAGGCTCTCTTAGCCGCAACTGTGTTGTTCTCATTAAAGGAGGCACACCCTCACCTGCCTGGCGGCCAGACGCCCAACCTGGGAGCTCACCTGGAAGTGAGCCCGCCCTCCCCGCAGGGAGCCGCCTGTCCTCATGGAGAGAGTGGCAGCTTCGCTGCAGGAACCAGGCTGCCAGCCCTTTGAAGGCCCCCAGCCCTTTGTTTACACCTGCAAACTGCCCATTTGCCCTTCTGCCTACTTCCCCGGTAACCTTTGTCCTTCTCCCCATGTCAGCAGCTGGCTTATGGGGGCAGAGCAGATGTGTGGGGGTGACCTGCTGCTCTCCTGCCGCCGGCAGGGCTGGAATGAGCGCTCATACAGGAGCCAGCCCCGTGGCTGCTGAATCGGCTCTGGTAGCGACAGGCAGCCAGGCCCCTGGGTTGTCGGTGATAGAAGGGGCGGCTGGTATCTGCTCTCACCTCTCCTGTCCAGAACTCCCCGCCTTTGTCGCTGCTCGGACGTCCTCTCCGTCCTCTGTCTACCTGGCACTGCTCACCCCGATTCCCCCAGCACCCAGCTTTCCTCAATGCACAGCACGGCCCGGCCGGCGTGGCTCAGTGGTTGAGTGTCGATCTATGAGCCAGGAGGTCACTGGTCAGGGCACATGCCCGGGTTGCAGGATCCATCCCCACCAGGGGGCGTGCAGGAGGCAGCCGATCCATGATTCTCTCTCACCGTTGATGTTTCTATCTCTCCTTCTCCCTCTCCCTTCCTCTCTGAAATCAATTTAAAAATATTTTTTAAAAAGAATGTACATAACATGTTACTTACCATGAGACCCATCCTCTTCACGGAGTTGTAAGCGTGCAAGAGAGTGTCCTTGTCTCTAGACACATGTTGCATCAGACCTCGGAACCTATTCATCCTGCCTCTCGGACAATGTGTCACCATGACTGTGCACTCTCCTCCCCGGCCCCGCAACCACCTCCTGCTCTCGGCTCCTTGGCGACTGTTCTGGCCCCGCAGACAAGCGCCGTAATGCCATGCTAGTCCGACTCAGCTCACGGGCACCATGTCCGCAGGCTCACCCACAGGGTGCACAGGGTAGAACCGCTTGCTTTTTTAATGCCGAATAACATTCCGGGATGTGTGTACGCGTTTTCTTATCCACTTACCCGGCAACAGACAAGTGGCTGTGACCACGTCTTGACTATGGCAAATACTGCTGCAGTGAACATGGGGACGTGAAGCCTCTTTGCGACCTCGATTTCAGTCTCCTGGATAGACGGTCGGAAGTGGACTTGCTGGGTCAGAGGGTGGTTTGCTGTGTTTGTAATCTGGGGGGGAACCTGGTACTAATTTCCACGGGGGCTGCACCAATCGCCCTCCCACCAGCAGTGCACGAGCTCCGGCTTCTCCACCCCCGGCCGGCAGGTACGCTTCTTGCTGGTGATGTCACCTGAGGAACGCATGATGGCCCCGTGGTCTCCACCTGCCTGTCCCTGATCGTTAGACACCGTGCGCGCCTGGTCCTGCATCTTCGTCGCCTGGTGTGTTATTTGGAGGAATGTTTGTGCAAGTCCTCAGCCGTGGGCGTTCACTGGGCAGGGGCCTTCTGCTGTGGAGCCGAATGTGGTGTTTATTGTTGGCCTTGAACCTTCACTCCCTTAGTGACACAGCATCGCTCGCTGACCATCTTCTTTCTCAGGCTCCATCGCAAGAGGGGAAGCGCCCGCCAGCATAGGCGTGCCTGGCACCGGAAGGCTCACTCTGTGGCGACGGGCCTTGTGGCGTCCCACGCAGACGGTCCACGTGTGTCTCTCTTTAAAGGGAACATCCGTCTGGGGTCTTAGTGTGATCTTTTCCCAACAGGTTGGAACACTGTGTTTCTCAAATCTGGGTTTGAATCTGGAGACGTGTGGGTTTGTCGTTTCTAGTTCTGTCCCTCCTTTTTCCAGTTTGTCTATATAGACGCTCAATGTGGAGGAACTCCCGTTACCTAATTACAGGCTTGATATGTAGTATGTGGGACACACAGTGTAAAAAGGTGCCACAGCAATGATAGGCGGAGGCTGGAACCTGGAGCAGCCATGTCTGCTATCAGTGTCTGGGGGACTGTGCATCAAACCTCCAGTTTGTGTGTGTGTGTATCTGTGTGTGTGTGTCTCTGTATGTGTGTCTGTGTGTGTCTCTGTGTGTGTGTCTGTGTGTGTATCTGTGTGTGTGTGTGTGTGTGTGTCTGTGTGTGTGTGGTGAATCCTCAGACTAGAGGCCGGATGCATGAAATTTGTGCAAGGGGCTTGGCCCTCGCAGCCCTGGCTTCCTGTCTCCATTGATTTTTAGAAAGAGTGAAAGGGAGGGGAGTGACACAGAGGGAGAAACATCGATGTGAGAGAGACAATCGATTAATTGCCCCAATCGAGCCTGCAACCAAGGTATGTGCCTTTGACTGGAATCGAACCCAGGACCTTCAGTTCCAGGGCCGATGCTCTGTCCACTGACCCAAACTGGCCAGGGCTCCAGTTTGTGAATAAGTGGCCATGAACTCCACGTAGCACCTAACCGCCCTCTCTCCTGGGCTGTGGTGTCCAGATCTCACGCGCTCTCAGGACGGATGAGCTGGGGACTTCACATGAGAGTGAACCCATGAAGAACATGATTTATTCTCTAAGATAAAAATTATAAACAAAACATGCAACGTTAAGGGCAGCGGCTGGGAGGGTGAAATAAATGCACAGGAATTAACCCAAGAGGAGGACGTGAAGAGAGGGCAGAGCGGGTCAGGAAATGGAGGGCAGCCCAGATGGCCGTCGGAGCTGCCGGGCAGCTGTGCGGTGGTCGCGGTGACGTAAGGAGAGTGAGTGCCGTCCGCCGGCCCTGCCTCTGCCGCTCTGACTTATTAAGATGGGTGTCCGCCACCCTCCGCAGCAGCGGCGTCCCGCCCGTCCCCCACGAGGGGCTGACATGTGGGTTAAATGATGGCTCTGCTTCCAGTGCCAGTCCCTGTGGGGCTGGATTTGAACTGAAAGCTGATTAAATGGCCCGTGTTCTCTCTCCACATGAGCATTCTTCAAAGTGCGCTCTGCAGGTCAGCCCCAAAGGCACTTCAAAGAGCAGCGCGTGCAAGAAATGGAAGAAGCAGATGAGGGTCAGGCAGGCACCAGGCACCCGGCTCACCCCTCCTCCTGGCCCACAGGCACTCAGCATCCTCCCCACAGGTGCACTGAGGGCCGGGCACCCGGCTCACCCCCCCTCCTGGCCCACAGACACTCAGCATCCTCCCCACAGGCGCACTGAGGGCCGGGCAGCCACAGGCAGGCCCTCCACATCGGGACTCGTCCCACATGCCGGGAGCAGGTGGCCGGCGAGCAGCGCCCCTGAGAGCGAGCCCCGGCTGCCCTCCCAGTCTGTCTGGCGGGATCTGCTTGCTGGGACTTTGGGAGAAGCTCTCGGCAGGGCCCTGAGTGCTCAGTGAGGGGCGCCAACAACAGGCCCTCTTTCAGCTGCACCAGTGCCGCTTATGAGGGGCGGACAGCAGGCACGGCCTTTCCCACTCCTCATCGCCGCCAAGCGTTCCACTCAGTCAAGTCAGACGGTGGCTCCTGTCCTCACGGGACCGTCACCTGATGGGTTGTACAATGTGTTAAACAGGTCCCATGGGACAGGCCCCTCCCACAGTACAGGCCCCTCCCACAGGACAGGCCCCTCCCACAAGACAGTCCCCTCCCACAGGACAGACCCCTCCCATGAGACAGACTCCTCCCACAGTACAGACCCCTCCCATGGGACAGGCCCCTCCCACAGAACAGGCCCCTCCCATGGGACAGACTCCTCCCACAGGACAGACCGCCGCCAAGCGTTCCACTCAGTCAAGTCAGACAGTGGCTCCTGTCCTCACGGGACCGCCACCTGATGGGTTGGCTAATGTGTTAAACAGGTCCCACGGGACAGGCCCCTCCCACAGAACAGGCCCTCCCCATGGGACAGGCGCTTCCCACCCAGAACAGCTCTCATAACAAAGCTTCTGGTGCAAGAGGAAGGGGTGACTCGATAAAGGGGAAGGGAACAGCTAAAGAGCATCCATGCCCCCCCATGGACACGGACATAGTGTGGTGAAGGCCAGGGGAGGGCGAGTCAGGGGTGGAGGCAGGCAAAGGCAGGGAAAGGGGACACCTCAGTAATGTCAACATTACATTTTTTAATAAAAAAATCCAAGACTAAAATCCTATATAATAAAAGGCTAATATGCAAGTTGTCCCCTCAGCCAGGAGCTCAGACCCCACCCGTGCACGAATTCGTGCCAGGCCTCTAGTCATAGAATAAAGTTGTTAGAAACAACGGTTTCTAAGGGGAGACCCGAGCCTGAGTCCTGTTCGCTCTCACAGACCTGAGGCTGCCTGTGGCTTCACTGGGACCTGGCTGGCCCTTGTGACTGGATCCGCCTCCGGGAGCGTTCGCCAATGGTCTCTGGTTTTCCTAGCCAATCGGGTCATCATCTCAGGTGCTTGAACTTCTGCATGCTGATCGCAGTGGGTGCCCTGGACGTCTACGGGGGCAACTGATGGGACCCAGTGGCTCCTGTGTTTTTAACTAACCAGACGGCTGTGAATGTGCCACTTTGCTGCACATCGAAGCAGCCAAAGCCACACCTTCTCCAGGGGCCGGATGTCGCTGTCCCTCCGCGGGCTGCCCCCCGTTACCCTAAGGGACTCCAGTGCGTGCAGACTGGCTGTGCAGTATTGTTCCCCACCTCATGGGTTGTCTTGTCTTGTGTCTAGTTGTGTGTCTGCTGCGTTTTGGGAATTTCCAGGCCTTCAGGTTCACTACTAGGTCATTTTGCTTGGCCTAAGCAGCAGTGACTCTCCATTTCCACCTTTGACTGGGCGTACCTGCGAGGATTCCCACTGGTGACCCTAGCGACCTGGCATCCTCCTGTTATCCACACAGTGAGTGGCCACGCCGTTCACCCAGGGACAAAACAAATCTTTGGGGGAAACGCATGCAACCCCGGCCACCCACCGCGTCCTTCTGTTCCTGTGACTGAAGCAGGAAAAGGTGACCGGGACCAACCCCTGCAGCCACATGACCACCCGCCCCACGTGAGTGACTCTAAGCAAACCAGCCTGAGTTTCCACGGTCACGCGTGGTCTCGCAGGCCACTGGGCGCCGGGCTACTTCTCCCTGAGTTTCTCGTGTCTGTGGTAGAAAGTGGGTGGGCCACGGCCACCTCGCAGTCCGGGCTGCCCGCTGGGCCTCTGCCAAGGCTGCTGCCGGCACACCGCGAGGTCCCCGCTGTGGTCTGCACTCGCTCCCACGCGGGACCGGGTTCTGAGAGCCGCCGTCCGGGGCGGGCAGGGGCCGCAGGCCTTTCTCACCGGCCTTCACGGTCACGGAGTGTCTCGTGGTAAACCCTGTTCACGGCTGTCAGGGAGCCCGCCCCCCCCCACCAGCTTCCAGGAGGTGTGTGGACTCCTGTCCTGACCATCGAAGGGGTTGCATAGAGGTAACAACAACACACGGCGTTTCCTGTTCCTACATGTGGAGCGGAGGGCACGTGGGGGTGTCAGGGCTACGGCACGCTCTCCTGCCTGGCCCCGGCACACACGGTGTTCCCTTTGCTCACGGATGGAACTAGGCTGGGACGACCTCGCCCGCCAGCCCTCTCGCCCCCCCACCTCCCAGGACTCTGCGCTCTGTCCCGGGTAAGCCTGGCCCCTAGTCCTGAGAACCCCTGGCCAGATGGCGGAGGGCGGGAGGCCACCGGGCGGCGACGGTGTTGTTGGCATTCCGTACGTTATCCCTGATGGCCCTGGCGGTGAAATTATTAGGCAATTACCTCGCCCACACAGCATTTTAATGATAAAGATGGAAATTATACAATTTGCTTCAGTCATTATTTTTTCCTCGAGGTTAATGCATTTGTCACATCACATTAAACACCCATATTAACCATTAGAATACTTCATAATATAACTGTAGCTGTCTCGGTGCAACGGACAGAAAGAACAAATTAGAAGAGTTGTCACCATCATTCTCGCCTTTGTGAGTAGTAATGGGATGTGAGAGATCCTCTCGGTCCGTAGGACATAGGGGCCCCCCTCCCCACCCCGTAATTCCTGTGCTTCGTCTCTAGGCCTTTCGTAGAATTGTGTGTGCACAGTCGGAGAATGACCATAATGCTGGAATCAAGCATGGCCTTTACATTGCGGCACCCAAATCAGCAGATAGTTCATGTTTACAAAGTCGTCTAGTAGCTGGACTTAGGCACCAACTATTATTTTCACAGGAATATATTCCAATTTAGTGTGACCCTCCCCCTCAATATTTGTGCTAGTGAGCGTCTGTCCCTCAGCCCTCGCCCGTGAATTCTAGGTTCCTTGTGGTTTAGATTGTGGTTCTCAACGTGGGGCACACGCCCCATGAGGGGGGAGGTACAATTTGATGTTTAAGGGGGGCAATTCGAGAATGAGTTATTAACAGTGAATGTTTTGCATTTCTTATGGTTAACAGGGGCTCATATACAGTATACACATATATGTTGGGACATATTTATGTTGTCTATTATATGTTTTGAAACTTTATTTGCTATTTTTTCATATCACTTCATATTATTATTATTTTTAACAATTTCTTAGTGATTTCTTCCTCAGTATGTCAACTGTCCTTTCATTTTTTTATTTTTCTCTTTCGTGGATGCCATGTGAATAGGAGTTCGCTTTTTGAATGATAAGAATTATATGTCACGGGGGCGGGCGGCATCAGGGTTTTAGAGGTGCTTAGGGGGCGTGGCCACAAAAAGGTTGGGGACCACTGGTTTAGACTGTGGGGCTGACGCCTGGTTTGAACAATCGCTTGAGTCTTTGCTTCAGGGAAAGAATGATCTAGAACCATGCAGGCGGTGCCCTGGCCTACCTCTCCATGATTAAGTCCAGTGGGTGTTCTAGGTGGAGGCTAACTAGGGAGAATGGATATGAGAGTCAGATCCCCGAGTTTGCCGACTCCTGCTTGTGAGAAACCAAAACCAAGATTATAATTCGAAGGACAAGTGCCACAGGACATGTGCTGTGAAATATAGAAGCACAAAAACTAAAAAGCATTGAAATAAATTTAAAAAGCACACCGTCCAATGAGGAGATGGCCTCACTCTGACCCGTGGAGTCTGCAGGGGAAGTTGGCAGAATCGTGTCGCATGTTGAAGGGAATGACTGTGGAGTTCAAAGCTACATTTGCAGGCACTTCTCAACCAAACTGCCACTGAACTCGGGCACACCTCCAGTGACAGGCAGGAGCACAGACACTGGCCCTGCTCCGCTCCTCTCCCCAGCGGGCCTCCCCCCTCCCGCTGGCTCGCAGCCCTGCACTGAGTCTCTGGATTTGTACCCACTGGGTGTTGGGAGGAGATAACCTGCGAACCAGCTCCCCTGCCTGCCTGGCCCTCGGCTGCCGGCTCCGTGGGCGGCTCTCGGATACGGACCGGAATGCCATCCTGTGCCCTGAGACTCCCAGCCTCCCGCTGGGTGAGGACCCACACAGACGTCCTTGTCTGGTGGCGATGAATGACCACGGCATAGAGCTGCCTCTGCCTCCCAGCGCGGCCGGGGCGTCCAGCTGGCACCCCTAGAGGGAGCCCCACGGGTGAAGGCCCCTGGGTCGCATCTGGGCTCTGACAGAGAAAACCAGAGGCACAGGCAGAAGCCTCATCCTGTCCTCCAGGCGGGGGGTCTGCGGAGCCATGACTCTCCCCGTGCCTGTGGCGGAGACGGCCATGATACCATAGCCAGCTTACTCCTGCCCCACCCGGGAATGTCCCCCGAAAGCGTTAGCTTGTGTGAGAATATGAAAGCCAAACACTCCTGCTTGGAGATCCTGGACATTCCCCACCTCTGGTGCAGCCATGGGCTCTGCAGCAAGAGCTCTAAAACCCATCTCGCCAAACGCCCCTGAGGTCACCCCCCACCCCGGGGTGGGCCGTCCCGACTTGTCGCTCGCCCGTCATGACACCCCCTGGGTCCTGATGGGGTTCCCTCCTGGGCCCATCTCCCACCGAGGGGGCTGGGCTGTGTCCAGACCCAGGGGTGCACTTGGGGCCTTTCCTGGGCACCTTGCTCACTTTTCTGGGAGGGATGATTCTACGAGTGCATTGTGATAGGAAAGCTGTCTTTGCTGTCGATACAGAAGGAAGAAACAAGGGAAATGCTAACAGCAAAGAAGCGCTGGGAGAGAATCCAGGGCGGTTCCCCAACGCCGTCCAAAACGTCCAAAACGGGGCACTTGGCAACATGCATCGCCCCAACACACTGTGATGCTGTCCCGTCTCTGCGGTCCCAGCCCCTCTCGGCCCATTAACAGCCTGGCGTTTGCTATGGGTCCGTGGCACTGAGCGTTATTTCCATGATGAGGGTTCCGCTGATGGAAATGACCTCGTAATGGAAAGCTAACTTCATCTAGTATCGAGTTGTGTTCCTGTTGGGAAGCGTGGTTTCTGCCTGCAGAGCCTGGTAAATTCAAGTGTAACAGCTTGCAGACACTTCGCTATCAGTGTGGCCTTTGCTTTGTCGAGTAGACCAGATGGACAAAGGGTCAGAGAGAATGACAGACTCTACCAGCTGACAATATGCAACGCGCTACACTGAGCACACCCGCGCCTCCATCACAATCCACACGAAACACATCCTGTCGTGGGCTTAAGAGAAGCGATTCGTGAAGAGGCCAAGCAACTTCCTCAGGGCCACCAGCCATGGGGCGCTGGGTGGGGAGAGGAAGACTCCACCCTCGGCCGTCCCCTCCCCCCGCCGTCCTGCCGTGTCCGCTGTGCTGACTCTCGGGGCCACGTGCTTGCTGTGCCAACAGTGAGGATGGTTGCCTGACAGAAATGAACGTAGACAGAGACCGAGAAGCAAACAGCATCTCCACAGGGAAGAGCTGTTGAGTGTGTGCTGAGGTGAAGCCTTCCCTCCCTTTCCAGCGTAGGAAAGACCATGTGACCGGTGTAGCTGAGGCAATGTATGCAGACGCAGGACGTTTCCCTGTGGGAGCATTTTAATTGTTGCCCCTCAAGCCCCCAACAGCATTTCCTCTCCTGGGCGGACCTGAGAGGCACACGTGGATGTAGAATCACCATACAATTAACGCCGCCTGCAGCGCCCATCCTCAGTCGTGGACAGTTACCTGAACAGCTGCCCAGATTCTCGGTAACTATCGGGCGAGCGAGAACACATTCTCCTCGGCTTATCGCCCTGTGATGTGAGACTTGTTGCGGCAACGACCCTGAGCTATTCGCTGTGGGTGAGACGTCGCACATTACTTATGCTTGTTGTGTCAATCTCATTGGCACTTTCATTTCTTGATCTTACAGGGAAATAACACGGTGAGATTTACACTGACAGCCTCGGAAAGCTATTAAAATGTTTAGTGGGTGAGAAAGCACACCCATTCCCGTCTCAGCGGTCAATCATGTAACTGACGCAGCTGTTTAACATTTTAAGGCATTTACGGCTTTTATTTTCAGTTTACATATCAATAAATGGCCTCCTCCATCCTCCATCATCGCTCTGACCTTCTATGAAAGGGCTCTATGCAAACATCACTGTGAAATATAAATGGAGGTGTGGGTTGCATGGCTAACAATGGAGGGAATCAATCCATTGAATTTCAACAGTGGACACTCCACATCCTCTCAACAGCATTCTGATTCCCCTTTGTGTTTTGAAATAATAGTTTAACGGATGATTGACATGCCGTACAACCCACTCATTGTAGGGCCGCTGTTCAAAGATGATCAGGAAATACATGCTCTGCTCAGCCATCACAACGACCAGTCGAGACCGTTTCCATCAGCCATGCACGCGCCCACGGCCCTTCGGCAGTCAGTGCCGATTCCAGCCCAGGCCCCGGCACATGCTCATCTGCTGCCTGCCCCCAGCACCTTGCTTTTCTGGATGGGACATAAGCAGAGTCGCACACCGGGCCGTCTTTCTGTCGGTCGTTTAGTGCTGTGTGCTGGAGGCTCTGGTTGCACCTGGTAGGGCTCAGCCATCGGTCGCTGAGCAATGTTCCCTCACAGTGCGTGTCCCAGTGCGCTGATCCGTAAGTTCGCCGCCTGATGCAAACTTGGGGGATTTCCAGTTGTTGCTTTCTCTGCAGAAGCTTCTCCAGAGATGTTGGTGGCGGTCTTCTTGCGGAAATGTGTTCTCATGGGTCTTGGACACACACCAGCACATAAGTCTAATGATGGGCGATACTGAAAGTATCTTTAGTATCTAGATGCTTCCAATGTGGTCTGCAAACTGGCTTTGCTAACTTACCTTCCCCTGCGCACTCTCGAGGTTCCGGCTTCCTTCCGCTCTCGTGAACACTGGGTGCTGTTGATCGCTTCATGAAAGCCATGCTGATCCATGTGGAGTTCGTGGTTTCATGTTCTTTTTTTTTAATTGTTTTATTGCTTAAAGTATTACAAAGGGTATTGCATATGTCTCCTTTTTTTCCCGCCCTTAACAATCCCCCGGCCTCTCCTAACCCCCAGTGTCTTACGTCCATTGGTTATGCTTATATGCATGCATACAAGTTCTTCGGTTGTACTCCCCCCTCATGCCCCCCAACCCTCCCTGGCCTTCCTGCTTTAGTTTGACAGTCGGTTCGAGTCAGCTCTGCCTCTGTATCTATTTTTTTCATAAGTTTATAATGGTCTTTATTATCCATGAATGAGTGAGATCATGTGGTGTTTTTCCTTCACTGACTGGCTTATTTCACTTAGCATAATGCTCTCCAGTTCCATCCATGCCGTTGCAAATGGTAAGAGTTCCTTCCTTTTTAGAGCAGCATAGTATTCCATCGTGTAGATGTACCACAGTTTTCTAATCCATTCATCTACTGATAGGCACTTAGGCTGTTTCCAGATCTTAGCTATGGTGAATTGTGCTGCTATGAACATAGGGGTGCATATATCCTTCCTGATTGGTGTTTCTGGTTTCTTGGGATATATTCCTAGAAGTGGGATCACAGGGTCAAATGGGAGTTCCATTTTCAGTTTTTTGAGGAAACTCCATACTGTCTGC
>NW_006298272.1:715244-727128 GCF_000327345.1 Myotis davidii | reverse complement strand
ATATGCTCAATTAATATTTGACAAAGGAGGCAAGAACATACAATGGAGCCAAGACAGTCTCTTCAATAAATGGTGTTGGGAAAATTGGACAGATACATGCAAGAAAATGAAACTAGACCACCAACTTACACCATACACAAAAATAAACTCAAAATGGATAAAGGCAACAAAATCTCAGACATATGCGGAAGCAATTTCTTCATCTTCTTAATGAAAGAGGAGGCTGAGCATCTCCACATGTGATAGGAGAGCCGTTGCAACTGGTGGGAAGCTACGGTGCCCACAGCCTCACTTCCCCGAGTCGCCGGTGGGCCGAGGGTCGGGTCACGCCACCCTCAGGCCCAGCCATGCGGCTCTGGGTTCAGAACGTTCTGCATGACAAGGTGTGACGAGCCCAGTACGTCCGTGTTTCCTCTGAGTGTGGTTTCACTCTTCTGTTTCTGGGGTGTTCTCTTTTAATCTCTTGCCATCACCTGGACCATCTTCCATGCCCTACTCTCTCTCTTCGACGACACAGGTTCCCTAAGCGGCATCCAGGGAACCCCCTGCTGCCCCACCTGTTGGCAGGCGCCACGCCTCACACCCACCCAAAGGAGAATGGAGACCAGGCGGGAGGCCTGGGCGCAGAGGGAGGGACAAGCCAGCTCCTTGGTCGGGTAAAGAGTTGCTTTTCTTTCAGGATTGTGAGCGAGGAAGGGTTCCGTGTTCATTCCGATGTGTTTTCCCTGCACATACAGTGGCTGCGATTTTCACAGCGTTTTGCGCGGTGGGTTTCCATAAATAACTTCTCATTCCCATTACTCTCTTGGCAACTTCCCATTAGTTCAGAGCATGATAATGTGCGTTGCGACGGGACATTAATTGGGTTATAGTGATAATGCATTATTCATGCAGCTCCTTTGAAAGGAGAGTGGAATTCATAAATAGCATCCATTTATTAAAAGGAGGCTGTTGCACAAAGCCAAACGCGAAACGTTTTTAAATAAAATTATTTGAGACCAAACGCTGGTCTTTCTTTTCTTCTGGGAAGAAAACATTTAGTTGCCAATCAGTCCTTGTTCTTCCCCCGTCATTTCTAACAGTTCTCACGTCACTACAATCGCTAATAGTAAATGCTTTCCTATCTTTTTATCTTGAATGTTTAAACCAAGTCAGTGTAACTTAATATATCATCACCTAATGTCTGATGATAGCTCAACTATTGTTTCTACCTTTTCTCTTTTAAAATGAACGTTTTATTGTTGATAGTAGTACAGGCATCTTCCCCTTTACCCCCTTTAATCCCTTTCCCTCTTTCCCCCCTCCTCCCAGCCCCTATCCCCCGCCCCACTCCAAGTCTTCACTACCTATTCCCCGTGTCCAGGGGCTGTGCATGTAAGTATATAAGTTCTCTGGTTTATCCCGGCCTTTTCCGCTGTGTTCAAAGTATATGTGGTCCAAGATTTTGAAGGCAAGGGTCTGATTTTTAATGGCAACTGGCAGTTAGAAATCGAAGTGTGAGCCCAGCCAGCGCACCTCTGTGGTTGAGCGTCGACCTAGGAACCAGGAGGTCACAGTTCCCTTCCCGCTCAGGGTACAGGTCTGGGAGGGCAGAGGACGGACAGACGCACGGTCTCCAGGCCCGTGGGAAAGGCTCAGAGAGTAGCTCTGAGCAGCGGGCGCAGCTTGCTTGAAAGTAGCATTTTCGTGGATTCCTCGAGGTGACACTTGCTGGGCAGGGCGAGTGTGGGGAGAGTGGGGAATGGGCAGGGCTCTTAGAGAGAGCGGCTGGTGTGATGGATGGTGGGATATGCGCTTGGAAGAGACGCAGGGAGGCGAGAAAGGACACTCACTGCGGATCCCTCAGGGGGGCTCTGGGGAACCTGCGGATGATGGCAATTGGTTGTCTTCAGTTGGTTGTTTTTCAAAAGGGGGACAATTACAGAGAAACGGGCGGCAGGTCCCTCAAGTCTAAGTGGGGACGAAGGTGTCACCGTCCGCGGCCGTTTCAAGGGGGCGTCCCAGCACCTCCCTGCGTGCTCTCCAGCCCCGTGTCCCATAAAACCTCTCTCCACCTCCACCGTCCTCAGGCCCCTATGAGCCTGGGCATTCGCTCCCACGGAGGTGTGCTCTCTGCATTCACTCCCAGGGCAGCTCTGCGCCCTGGGCCGCTCGGATGGTGTGGGGGATAAAGCCGGCCTCCCCGTGGGGACAGCCTGGTTTGTGGGGACACGCTCCCCGAGAAGCAGAGCGAGGACCGAGTGGCGCTGCGCTCTGTGTAGACCGCACAGACGGGAATCACGCCCGCACCTCCGTGTCCGCCTCCGGGCGGCCACAGCGTTTCTCGTTCCCGCTTCTTGTCTGGGCTCTGAAATAGCCACGTCGACGGCTAAGTAACCAGGCCTCGGGCAGCCTGGGCGTCTGTGCGCCAGGATGGCCTTCGGGCTTCTGGAAGCAGAACCACCATGGAAGTGTCTGTGTACAGACACACAGGTGCTACGCGCACCCTTTGTACGCCCCGCTGAGCCACACGTACCTGCCCCGCTGTGGCAATATTTTATATCCTAATGGAGACCGGTTTGGAAACGTTAACAAATTTAAAACATTAAAGGAACTTCTAGCGCCTTTTCTGTCCTAGGGATGAGATGAAAATAGGGCCCATGCCCAGGCTGCGGACTCAGTCCCTAGGGGGGCGTGTGCAGGAGGCAGCGCCAATCATGTTATGCTCTCACATCAATGTTTCTCTCCCTCCCTCTCCCTGCCTCTTGCTCTAAACACTCAATAAAAAAATATTTAAAAATAAAGTAACCCATTGAAAACCATGAAAAGAGAGAGAGAAGCCAAAGCTACCTCTTTAAGACATGTAGGAAAGAGGACACGAAATCCCACCCACTGTGAGGGCAGCTGACCCCCTCCGAGTAAAGTCTGGAGAGAACATGCGTGGGAGTCACAGCCCAGGAAGTGGGGGCCTGTGTGAGAGGGGGTGTGGCCCTCGGGCCTGAGGGAACCCTGCTTAGAGAACCGTGGTGGCCACGGGATGGTGCTCCCAGGATGTGCGTGGAGGGGCATCAGGAGGAATGAGGGCCCCGCCTGATGGATAATGGGCCTGGGAAATGGCCCGGGGAGGAAGACCGTGTAAAGCTGTCAGCGGGAAACAGCCCACGTGCCCATCAGCAGATGGGGGGTGGCGGGGGGAGGTCGCTGTGGGACATGGACACCAGGGAATCCTATGCAGCTTAAAAAACAAGGGCTCTGACCCTGTGAGGCAGCATGGAGGACCTGGAGAGCGTCATGCTGAGTGACATAAGCCGGTCAGAGGAAGGCAATTATCCCAGGATCTCACTCATGTGTGGAATCTAAAGAAGAAAATGAACCGATGAACAAAATAGATCCAGAGATATGGAAGCATGGGAAGGGCTGTTGGACCTCCGAGGGGAGGCGGGGGAGGGTGGGAAGAGATGAACCAATGAGCTTGATGCAGGTATGCATGACACATGGACACAGACAATAGGGTGGTGAAGGCCGGGGCAGGGAGGCGGGGCCGGGCTGGAGGGAGTTAATGGGGAAAAGGGGGGAAATGTGTAATACTTCCAATAATAAAGATTTTTTAAAACACACAAACATGCTGTTAAATTACAGAATAAACAAACAAAACCAATCACCTGGCCTCTGAGTTAACCAACTCGCTTCCTGGGGTTACTACTGGGACAGTGATGTCAGAGCGCCCCCTGGCAGCCCAGGCAGCCGGCCTCCTGCCCCTCCTGGCAGTTGAGTGTCCACTCGCCCAGGGCACCTGCGTGCTCCCGAGACACGGGCAGCAAACTGCCCAATGGACCCTGCCGGCCTCCAAGCGGTATGAGCTGGGCAGACCCATTCTCTTCCACAAGCCACGTGACCGATGGCTGCTGTCTCCCCCTCCTCTGTCCCGTCCATCAAAACTTTAAATGAAATGAAAATTCAGCCGCCGCCTCAGGAAGTGCCTAACGAGTTACCCAGACCCCACCCTCGGGGCACCTTCCACCTTCAAGCCACGCTCGGCTCCTGGGACTAAGGGCTGATGGTGTGACGGGTGACGCTTTGGGACATAACAGGGTAGGAAATCAGCACTGAGATGCCAGACCTAAGCCTGGGCGCCATGAGACTGTGCATCCCAGGAGGGAATGTTCTAGAACACGTCGACTCACCTGGAAGGATGACGAGATGGTTCTCCTGGCCCCTGCTCCCAGCCGCACAGATTCACCCTGACCCTTCATCCCCACGTCCTGTGTGACTGGACGCACCTTCCACGTGCCCTGGGGGCCCAGGCTCCCCTGAAGCTCAAGGTGTCCCGGGCCAGTGGCACCCACAGACCCCGGGCAGATAGACAATAAGGTCATGGCCTTGAGATCCTGAAAGGAAATCCATAACACGAAGATGTGAGGCTCCCACTGGGAGAGCCCGTCCGCCTGTTCGCTTTGTTTATTGGCTTCTCATGTGAGTGAGGCCCTGAGAGTGATGGGAAGGCTGGCGGGACCCCGGACACTGAATGGCATTCCTTAATTAAAGTGTTTATAGCAACAGGAAAGGGTTGTTAGAACATAAACAAGAAGGACATGTGCTCGAAAGAGACTAGAAACATTTGACAAAAATATAGATTCCAGTCGAGCTGTTGAAGCTAGAATCTGAGGGGAGGCGGACAGGATGGGAGAGGCGGGGCCTGTGTTGCTTTCTCTGGGCCGATCATTCCTGTTTCGGTGACGGAAGGTGGGCAGCCAGTTCCGGTGAGAAAGGGCGGAGCTAGACAAGATCAGCCTCGTGTTCCCTGATGACAGTCACCTCTTCAGAAAGTGCACAAACGAGCTGAACGAAAGCTCTCATGCTGTTCAAGACAGAAAGACGGGTAATGGTCTGTGGGCGAGTTTCATAATGACGGGTGGACAACACAACTGTGATGAAGAAATAACCGTGAAGTTTGGCGGGATCGCACCTGTCCCTCCGTGAAAGCTGGCCTGGGTCGGCTCGCCCCCAGTCTCCGCTCGCATCGTTCTCGCTGAGACTAAATGCGCGTGTCAGGATGTTGAACATCCTCAAAAAAGCCAAGATGGCCGAGCGGGACGTGCCCAGGGGCTGCTGTGGGCGCAGCGACCACGCCCTGGGCTGGCTGCAAAGCCGTGAGCTGTCCCCACACTGCGGAGCCCCCACCTGGCCCGCGACCCCCAGCTGGACGCGCCCTCTCCATAGAACAGTTTCGGCAGGCGCCACGCAAGATGCTTAAAACATGCGATGCCTGACCGTTTAGTCGGGCGCAGACCTCTTCCCCTCTATTGTCAAATTTAAAAAATGACCACAGCAGCTCAACGGCAGCCGTCCGTGTGCATGGATCAAAAGCATACCTGTTTTTTTGTCAGATCGGCAAAAAACATATTTTCTGGTGAGATGCAGACTGTCGGGCATTGGTTTATGTGCAGTGAGGTGTAAAGGTTGAACACCTCCACTGCAGGAGTTTGTGGGGCACTGCAGGTAACCATAGCAACAGCAGCAAACCTCACACACACCCCGAACGAGACTCCTGCGGACCCCATACCGGGCCGAGGACGGAGTGGCCGTCGCAGGTACACAGCCGCCCCCGCGGGTGGGTACTGGCCTGGGCAGCAGGCACGTCTCTGAGCAGAGGGTCCCGGGGCCAGTGGAGGCGAGAAAAACACCCACTGCCACGCGGCAGAGAAGCAGCAGGAGACGGAGCAGACGTGGCATCGAAACCTTAGAAAGAGCCCAGGAGAGAGAAACGCCCCCATTAGAGGCAAAGGGGTGAGGACCACGGCGGGTTCTCTCCTGAAACCCTGTTAGCCAGACGATAGCTAGGTTACGTTTTTAAAAATTGATCAGAGAGAGAGGAGGGGAGGGAGAGAGGGGGCTGAGCATTGATGTGAGAGAGACTCATGGATCATCAGCTGCCTCCTGCACACCCCCTGCTGGGGACTGAGCCTGCAACCCGGGCAGGTCCCCTGACAGGGAATCGAACCAGCGACCTTGGGGTGCATGGGGCAATGCTTAACCAACTGAGCCACACCGGCCAGGGCA
This sequence comes from Myotis davidii, assembly GCF_000327345.1. Classification (NCBI taxonomy): domain Eukaryota; kingdom Metazoa; phylum Chordata; class Mammalia; order Chiroptera; family Vespertilionidae; genus Myotis; species Myotis davidii. The sequence goes on along the minus strand of NW_006298272.1, from coordinate 721,089 downwards.
CTCAGTTACAGGTTTAATGTACTAAACGAGTAAAAGCCAATGCCCCCAAAGTCTGTGTCCAGCAATGACTGAGAAATAACTTCTTTCTCAGACAAAAAAGAATATTTTAAAAGGAGAGAATTCATGTCCAGGGGCAGGAAACCTCGTCTATAAGAAATATTAATGGCAGCTCTCTGGGCTGACGGACAAGCCTCCTGAAACTTGTATCTACCCAGGGAAGTGCAGGCGTGGAAATGGACTGAATAAAGTAAAATTAAAGTTATTACAGCTCTTGCTTTGAAATGCTCTTAAAGACCACTCTCCTGAGCCAAAAATAGCAGCGACAGCTCATGTGTGTGTGTGTGTAAACGCAGAGGGTGTGAGGAGACAGTGCAAACCCTGGGAGGGAGAGGGTGAGGGTGTCCCCGCAGGAGGCAGGGAGATGGATGGTGCAGCCCACGCAACCCACCAAAAAAGTAAGTAAATGCAAGATGTGCCAATAGTGGGTCCCTCCAGAAGAGAGAATGGATTCAAAGCTCATGTTTAATTAAAGTAAGAAAAGGGGGAAAGAACAAGATAGAGCAATAATAACAAACAATAAAAAAATGATAGATTTTAAGCCTAACCTCTGAGCGATCCCAGTGCATGAGGATGGTATAAACACGCCACTGAAATAGCGTCAGGTTGGGTCACAAAAAGACTCCATGCTGCTGCCAGGAACCCACGTTAAATGTAAGAGGATACAGGCAGCGGGGGGAGCGGGTGTCATTGCACGCCGTCCGAACGCTGCGGTCGCTGCCCTATTAGCAGCAAAACAGGGTCAGAGCCGGGCCCATTAGGAGCCGTGGGCGCTGGCGCGGGGAGGCTCAGTTCTCCAAGAAGACAAGGTACCATCAAACCAGGGTCTCCTAGCAACGCAGCTGCCAAGGCCCTGAGGCGGCCGGGGAGCTGGAAGGAGAAATGGGCGAACCCGTGAGCGTGGGGATGCGATCTCTGTCAGGAGCCAGCGGACACCAGGCTGTGCCATCAGGACAGGAGACACTGCCGTTCACACCCAGCCGGCGACAGGAAACGCCTCTCTGTTTGAGTCCCCGGGAAGTCGTCAAGGAGACTGACGACACTGTGGGCCGGGAAACAAACCCACAATAGTTATAAGGAAAACACGTTCAAAATATGTCCTCACACCATAATGGGGTTAAACTGAAGATCATCGACGTTAGTATCTGAAATAGCCCCAAATATTTGGGAAATAAGTTCATATTTTATCACATAACTCGTGGGAGAAAGAAGAGAGAAAACTCAACGACAAACAAAAATAAGTTTGCACCGAGCGCCAACTGTGAAACAGCCCAGGATGGAGCTGAGCAGTGGTTACAGGGCGGAGGCGCGGGGCCCCCAGCCAACCAGCTTAGGTGTTCCCAGGACAGAGGGGAGGGCGGGCCAGGCCTGGACCTGGAATCCCTCGGTCAGCTGCTGGCATGAGCTGGAGAAGCAAGGAAGATGGTGTTCCGTGTGCCTGTATTTAAAAACCAAAGAGTAACCTTTGGGTGGGTAGAGGACATGCTCAAAGGTAGATGATAGATTAGATAGATAGATAAATAGATGACAGATTATAGATAGGTAGGTAGATAGATGATAGATAGATGATATAGATAGATGATAGATGATTGGTAGATGGATAGATGATAGATTATAGATAGGTAGATGATAGATAGGTGACTGGTAGATAGATAGTTAGATGGATGATAGATTATAGATAGGTACATAGTTGCTAGATGATAGATAAATAATAGATGATAGTTGATAGATAGGTAGATGATAGATAGACAGATAGACATGGATGTAGTAAATTGGTGTTCACACACGCACACATACACACAAACACACACACACACACACACAGGCTTGTGCATCCTACCTCTGCCAATTGAAACAGCCCAGAGTCTACATCATCTTAGCAGCCGTAGGCGCACCTAACCCACCGTCTCGGTAGCGCATGGCTTTCTCCATTAAAGGAGCCGGAGTCCCTTAGAGAAAGGGCAGGCCCAGGCTGGCACAGGCAGGTCGGAAGCTGAGCTTTCAACACCCGCTGCCCAGAAAACACACCTCAGAGAACCTCGGGGACACACCAGGGAGCCCCAGGGCGGCCCGCGATGGGGAGATATGAGCATAAAATAAGTAGTCACAGTGATTATCCCATTTGGCTAAAACAGTTATAAAATAGAAGTACAATGAAATGGGGCGCCCGCTCTGGTATAAATAAGTGATAGTCATCCAACAAATGTGGAAGGACAAGGGATGGAGGCCACCACAGGGAAGGTCTGAAGACAGTCGGGACCTTTCCATCGTCTCAAACTACCGTTCTACAAAGTACGTGTTAACGGAGGGGGGGGAGTGTCACTTTCCATGTTTCCCACTCACTGAGCTAGCCTCTCCCTCACCAGGCACGAGGCCCTCTTCCTCCTCGGAGATGCATTAACTATTCAACTCCACCCCCCAGGTTTCCTGCCAGAAGACAGCACCTCTCTCACATGCGCGGGAATGTCAGGCATGTTACGCTGTGGTACCGGCTGCAAAGTCGTTTCCATTCGCCTCAGAAGCTTCATAGACAGTGACGAGGACAAGGACAGCCGAGGGCCTGTCTAGCCTGAGAGAGAACAGCTGAGACGCGTAGGCCGGAGGCGGAGCCTGGGGCGCGGGACGGGCAGGCGCGGCTCCCACGCGGTGAGAGACGATGGCGTGCAGAGCGGGCACGAGGAGAAACCGTGTCGTATGCAAGTTCCACTTCCTAACGCTGAGCGTGGCTCTGGGGCATGGACAGCAGGCCTTGTTCTTAGGAAGTGCTCACTGAGGAATTCCGGCGGGAGAGGGCGTGGCCCTCCCTGTTTCTTCTCAAGTGGTTCAGAAAACGCGTGTGTGCGCGTGTGTGTGTCTGCATGTGTGTGCATGTGTGCGTGTGTGTGTGTAAATTTGTGTGTGTGTTAGTGTATGTGTTTGTGAGTATGTGTCTGTGAAAATGTGTGTGTGAGTGTATGTGTGAGTGTGAGAATGTGTGTGTGAGTGTGTAAGAATGTGTGTGTGTGAGTGAGTGTGTGGAGAGTCTGTGTGTGAGTGTGTGTGTGGAGAGTGTGTGTGTGTGAATGTGAGTGTGTGAGTGTGTGTGAGTGTGTGAGAATGTGTGTGTGAATGTGAGCGTGTGAGTGAGTGTGTGTGAGTGTGTGAGCATCAGATAGAGACATCGGGGCAACAGCATTGGCCACGAGCAGCAGATAGAGACATCGGGGCAATAGCATTGGCCACGAGCAGCAGATAGAGACATCGGGGCAATAGCATTGGCCACGAGCAGCAGATAGAGACATCGGGGCAATAGCATTGGCCACGAGCAGCAGATAGAGACATCGGGGCAATAGCATTGGCCACGAGCAGCAGATAGAGACATCGGGGCAATAGCATTGGCCACGAGCAGCAGATAGAGACATCGGGGCAATAGCATTGGCCACGAGCAGCAGATAGAGACATCGGGGCAATAGCATTGGCCACGAGCAGCAGATAGAGACATCGGGGCAATAGCATTGGCCACGAGCATCAGATAGAGACATCGGGGCAACAGCATTGGCCACGAGCAGCAGATAGAGACATCGGGGCAATAGCATTGGCCACGAGCAGCAGATAGAGACATCGGGGCAATAGCATTGGCCACGAGCATCAGATAGAGACATCGGGGCGACAGCAAACACGGGCGCCCAACCCTCTGCCTCCTGCACGTATGCTGGTGACAGAAAAGACACAGAGGGGGTGCTCGGGCCTCGGGAGCCCACACACCTCTGCGTGTTGGGAAACAAGTCTGCGAAGGCTTACACCTTTGCTCTCACTCGGCCGATGCTCTAAATGGGTCTCTTCTTTACACAGACTTACTAACACGCACTCATCGGAGGCCTCCGTGTGCCATGCCTCGTAGATAAGAATACGGTGTGAGTACAAAGAGAAGGGACGCCTCGTCCGTGGGCACAAGAGACATACAATCTGGAGAATAAGACACAAAAATGATTACACTGTAGCATGACCCAGCTAATGGCAAATCCCACTTCCGATTCTTGTCTTCAGTAAAAAGCCATCATCATCGTGTGGTGGAGAGAATGTTTCTGTGCAAGCTCTCAGGTAGAAATCGCCATCTATGGTCCATTATAAATAAACTAGAGGCCCAGTGCACGAAATTCTTGCACAGGTAGGCTCCCTAAGCCTGGCTGGCGATCAGGGCTGATCTGTGGGGCAACCAGCAAGGCAATCAGGGGCCCCCGCTGGCACCCACCTTGGGCAGCCTGGGGCCTGTGGGCTGGGGCAGCTCCTGCATTGAGCATCTGCCCCCTGGTGGTCAGTGCGCATCATAGTGTCCGGTCGTTCCGCCGGTCAGTCAATTTGCATACTAGGCTTTCATCAGGATAGGCCAGCAGGACGCACGCACAGGTTAGAGCTCTCCTCCGTGAACGGCAGTGCTGTCTCCCTGAGGCTAACATTCTGCTGGCCGAGGGACGCAGCCTGTGACTGTGAGTTCGATGCCCGCCTCCGCTCTGCTTGCCTCTCACACTGTCCTCGCCTGCGTCTGGACACAGCCCTTCCCGCTCGCCTCTGGGCACACGGTCCCCCAGGAGCCCCGCCACCATGTTGCTCCTGTTCTCACCTCTGCGTGTGTCATTGCCCGGTTTCCTCGTCGGAAGCCCTCTCTCCTGCCAGTCTCCGTGTCCTCGGCGATCTGACCCGGCCCCCTGGTGTCCGCTGCCACCTGCACGTGAGCACCAGGGCCCATGGCTGCAGCCGGACTCTGAGCTCCTGTGGTCGCCCGTCCACGGTGCTGCCATGGCAACCCCTCACGAACATCGCCCGCCCCTCCTCCGTGCAGCACAGGAGCCCCTGCCCTCCCTCCTACGGAGACCGGATCTGCACCCCCCACACTGGGGCCTGGTCACCTTCTCAGCTTGTATTTCCCGAGACACGTGCACTTCACAGTGCGTCACCCCAGCCACCGGTGCAGGTTTCTGGGGGACAGGTGTTGGCACCAGGTGCCGTTTTGAACCTTTCGCGTCTCCCATGGAGGTCACTGCTCTGTGCTTCTCACACACCTGTCGCCAGCCCCGTTCCAACGCACCAGCTCCACAGGCAGTCTGCCAGCCGTGTTCCGGTCTCTGTGGAGGGCAGATACAGGCCGCGCTCTCTCTCTCTCTCTCTCTCTCTCTTTGCTGTCTCTCTCCCTCTCTTCTTTCTCTGTGAATGTTGCTCTCCACTTGCTGAGAGTTTTTTAAATGTTAAGAAAAAAACCACTTCCATAAAAAAGGCAGAAACTTGAGGGGTTTTTTTATATGTAAACATGCTGATTTAAAAAAATAACTCTTGCCCTAACCGGTGTGGCTCAGTGGATAGCATCGGCCTGCAGACTGAAGGGTCCCAGGTCTGATTCCGGTCAAGGGCATGTACCTGGGTTGCGGGCACATCCCCAGTGGGGGGCGGTCAGGAGGCAGCTGATCGATGTTTCTCTATCATGGATGTTTCTAACTCTCTATCCCTCTCCCTTCCTCTCTGTAAAGAACCAATAATATATATATTTTTAAAAATCTCGAGTTGGCCCGGCAGGTACCGTGGCTTGTTCACTTCGCGAATCAGACGAGAGGACCGTCCCTGGGAGAAGCCAACCCGCGGAGGGGCCGGCTCAGCAGAAGGACGTCCGAGCGATTGCTTTCCTCCTCTTCACGGAGACTCGGAATTCCCTCCCTCGGAAACTCCATTTCCCGGGCGTCCTTCTGCCTCGCACACTCATCACGGCCGCGACCCCTGGAATGGGGGTGGGGGGGTCTGAAATAAGTCCCGGCCGGTG
>NW_006298272.1:712618-715170 GCF_000327345.1 Myotis davidii | reverse complement strand
GCCAGGCGGGGGACTCTTATCGAACCGGACCGGGGCTTTAACTCCCTGCAGGTCCTGCGGGAGAGGGTGGGCGACCGCTCACGCAGAAGGACCCGAGCCCCTGTGAGTCGGACCAAAAGGTGTTTTAAGTTTTACTTTTTCCCAAAAACGACTTTCCGGTGTCTCGATGGCCTGGCACAGGCTCCGGAATAAACATCCGCACGCCTTTGTGAGTTTTTGTTGTTGTTGCTTTTACATATGTTTTTATTGATCAGGGAGAGGAAGGGAGGGGAGAGAGGAACATCCGTGATGGGAGAGAATCGAGGATCCGCTGCCTCCTACACGCCCCCTACTGGGGATCGAGCCTGCAGCCCAGGCCGGTGCCCCGACCAGAATCGAACTGTGACCTCGTGGTTCACCGGTCGCTGCTCAACCCACTGCACCTCGCTGCTGGGCAACCGCAGAGGCTGGTGGGAGGCAGCCACCGCCCCAGACTGAGACGCTGGGCCCGCTACCCTTGGGGCGCGGGATGGGGGGACACCTAACCAGACAGCCTCGGCCTCACTCCTCCCGCCTGGGCTGGTTCTGAAGTACATCGGCCAGACACTCACCCCGCCGGACTGCTTCTGGACGGTTCCAGGGGAAGGAACCTTATCGGACCCAAACCGCCACCATCTCCTCCTCAGCTGGGACTGTGGTCTCCTGTACACACCACCCCCGACCCCAGCCCCACCGTGAGCTGGGCCTCAGCGCTGAACACCCAGGGAGGTACTCAGAGGACATCGCCTTTTGTATCAACGAAAAGTCGCAACTTCTTCTCACGTCTGATTTCAAACGATGGAAATCTCATGAAGGAGGAACCACTCACACCCCAGCCCGTGTCCGATCGCAGCCGGTTACTTCCCCGTCACCTGCACTGGGCGTTCAGACGGTCATTCCCCTCGTCGTTTCTTGACTTCCCATTTGCCACCTGGTGCGCTCTGCACAGGTGCTCACCTCAGGTGGGTGACGATGGATCCTACAGGAGCCCCGGTGGCTCTCCCCCATTCCTGGTGGCTCTCTCCCCTTCCCAGAGGTTCTCCCCCCTTCCCAGAGGCTCTCTCCCCTTCCCAGAGGTTCTCCCCCCTTCCCAGAGGCTCTCTCCCCTTCCCAGAGGTTCTCCCCCCTTCCCAGAGGCTCTCTCCCCTTCCCAGAGGTTCTCCCCCCTTCCCAGAGGCTCTCTCCCCTTCCCAGAGGTTCTCCCCCCTTCCCAGAGGCTCTCTCCCCTTCCCAGAGGTTCTCCCCCCTTCCCAGCGGCTCTCCCCCATTCCTGGTGGCTCTCTCCCCTTCCCAGAGGTTCTCCCCCCTTCCCAGAGGCTCTCTCCCCTTCCCAGAGACTCCCCCCCTTCCCAGCGGCTCTCCCCCCTTCCCGGGGCCGCACGTTTGCTAGGGGAACCCTGGTGTGCGGGGACTATGGGAGAACATGCTCTGAAAGGCAATGGGAGGAAGTTTAATTAATAAGAATTGAGACACTCAGACAGGCTGTCGATGAAAAGTGTGGCATCTGTTCATACCAGCAGAAGGCGGCTTCCTCCGGTGCAGCCTGGAGACGGGCTTCGATGTAGATGCAGGCACCGCACCCACGGTCAGAGCGAGCGAGGGGCGCATTTTACAATAAACCGGACACGCAGCCAAGTGCAAGGAGCTGTGAAGAGCGTTTGCAACACAACGTCTGGGGCGTAGCACGCGCGCCATCTAGTGGCGGCTGCGGATCTTTCTCTTTTCTTTTTTATTGCGAAAGGGAATTCTGAATGTGGACGGGGCTGCCTCAAAATTAGTAATATCAGCATTGCTATCGATGTGTCAGTAATATCAGCATTGTTATCGATGTGTCAGTAATATCAGCATTGCTATCGATGTATCAGACAGTAATGTCAAATAGTCATATCAATTCAGAGCAAAACCGTGGACCACGTAGCTTCCAGGCGCCCAGCCCTGGGCGAAGCCCCCGGGGGGAGACCATCCCGTCTGGTAGGGACGGCTGCACAGAGTTCTCTGAGGAGGACAGATGTGTCTGCGCCTGAAGGCAGGTGCATGCAGGGGTGTCGCTGTGTTCCCCGCGGTGCTCAGGGCCCTGGAAAGCCGCCCGCCCACTCCCCACCCTGGCACCCCTTCCCCCGACCTCAGCTGCCAGACCCACAGGCATCGCAAACCTCTCCCGTAGCGATATGGAGGGCCGTCTGGTCTGACTGTTGTGTTTGGGGTTGTTTGTTTGTGTTATAATCTTTATTGTTGAAAGCATTCCAGATGTCCCCCTTTTTCCCACCGACCCCGCCCCAGGCCCTCACCGGTGCCCAGAGGCCCCTTCCAGAGGAAAACACGGAGAATGGGGACACAGCTGCATGTCCAGGTGTCAGGCTCTGCATTGGGCCTAATCCCAGGTCATGAGAAAGCTCTGTTGGCTGGTTAGGAAACAAAACGTATTTTATTTAAGAGTTCATTACTTGATTTATAAGTTTTGAAATATTTAGACTATGTTTACGACGCTGCCTAGGGTCAGCCTGCCGCCCGGGGCACCCCTACTGCCCGGGGCC
>NW_006298272.1:706560-709869 GCF_000327345.1 Myotis davidii | reverse complement strand
GCATTTTACAATAAACCGGACACGCAGCCAAGTGCAAGGAGCTGTGAAGAGCGTTTGCAACACAACGTCTGGGGCGTAGCACGCGCGCCATCTAGTGGCGGCTGCGGATCTTTCTCTTTTCTTTTTTATTGCGAAAGGGAATTCTGAATGTGGACGGGGCTGCCTCAAAATTAGTAATATCAGCATTGCTATCGATGTGTCAGTAATATCAGCATTGTTATCGATGTGTCAGTAATATCAGCATTGCTATCGATGTATCAGACAGTAATGTCAAGTGTCAGTAATATCAGCGTTGCTATCGATGTGTAACAGTAATATCAGCGTTACTATTAATGTATCAGACAGTAATGTCGCGTCTGGTCTGACTGTTGTGTTTGGGGTTGTTTGTTTGTGTTATAATCTTTATTGTTGAAAGCACTACAGATGTCCCCCTTTTTCCCACCGACCCCGCCCCAGGCCCTCACCGGGCGTCACTGTTTGGGAAGATACACAGACAATGGACTCAGATGCGGCAAAAGCAACAGCAGATGGACTGGTGATAACTTCCAGCCACACTCTAGGCCAGCGATGGCGAACCTTCTGAGCTCGGCGTGTCAGCATTTTGAAAAACCCTAACTTAACTCTGGTGCCGTGTCACATATAGACATTTTTTTGATCTTTGCAACCGTAGTAAAACAAAGATTTATATTTTTGATAGTTATTTTATATATTTAAATGTCATTTAACAAAGAAAAATCAACCAAAAAAATGAGTTTGCGTGTCACCTCTGACACGTGTGTCATAGGTTCGCCATCACTGCTCTAGAGCCCGACCACGTGCTCCTGTGGCTGGGCTGAGCCGCGGGGTCAGTGCCAGTCCCCGGCGTGAGGGAGGGACGTAGTGAGAGTGACCCGACCTCTGAGAATGCTCTGTGATGTGGCTGCGCCTTGAGTCTAAGTTCCTATTGCCTCATTGAGACTAACATTCAGCCGTGTGTTCATCCGACACCTCAGCACCTGGGCCTCCTACTGGACTGCCAGACGTCGGGCAGGCAGCTCGTCCCCGTCCTATTTGCAAGAGCAGCATCAGAGGCTGGAGTGACCTCCGGGCAGGGAGCCTGTGGTGCCCGGATCCGGCCGGGGCTTTGGCGTAACCTACTCCTGGCTGGGTGCCTACAGCCTGTGTGCCACAGGCATGCCCCCGTGTTAACTCTTCTCAACACACGCTGTGCGCACCTGGGTTTAGTTAACAACTTTTAACACCTGGAGGCAAGCCCTAGCCGGTGTGGCTCAGTGGCTAGAGCATCGGCCTGAGGACCAAAGGGGCCCAGGTTCAATTCCATTACTCTGTCTTTCCTTCTCTCTTCCACTCTCCCTAAAAATCAATGGAAAAATATTCTCGGGTGAGGACTAAAATAATAATAATATTATTAATAATAATAATAAAATAACAAATTGTTGACTAAAAAAAACTGGAGGCAAAATCCCTCTCTCTATGGAATTCATCATGGGATAAATGAATCTTGGGAAATTAATTCGAAAGAAGAGGTTTTTCCCCCCAAGAGTAAAAAGTAAAGTTGCCGCCCTGGCCTGTTTCTCAGTGGTTAGAGCATCATCTGCAGGACCACGGGGTCCCGAGCTTGACTCCAGGTCAAGGGCATGCACTTCAGCTGCAGGTTCAATCCCCAGTCCTGGTCCAGGCTTGAGCAGGAGGAAGCCAACAGATATCTCTCTCTCTCCCTCCCCCTCAGCCCCCCTCTCCCCGGTCTTTCCACTCTCTCTGAAAAATCAATGGAAAAAATATCCTCACTTCTTGGGTGAGAATTAAAAATATAAGAATAATCCTATATAATAAAAGGCTAATATGCAAATCAACCAAACAGTGGAACAACGGGTCGCTATGATGCGCACTGACCACCAGGGGGCAGACACTTAACGCAGGAGCTGCCCCGGTGGTCAGTGCGCTCCCTCAGGAGGAGCACCGCTCAGCCACAAGCTGGGCTGACGGCTGGAAGCGCAGTGGTGGTGATGAGCCTCTCCCGCCTCCTTCGGCTTAGGCCTGCTCCCCGCCATCAGTCAGATGTCCCCCGAGGGCTCCTGGACTGCTAGAGGCTCAGGCTGGGCTGAGGGACCCCCCCCCCCACGCCCCCAAGTGCACGCATATCATGCACCGGGCTTCTTGTAGGAAAGAAAGCTGGACGGTCTCCATCCCAGGCAGGTCCTCAGCGCTCAGCTCTGTCAGAGAAACGCTTTCCCGGCCTCGTGTCCGGTGTCTGTCACCTGAACTCCCCTCTGGCTCCACCGTTTACTGTTTTATAAAATCCCAGGAAGTGCAGGAGGCAGGGATCACCTTGGAAAATGTGACACTCTGTTTAGTGATCATTCGCTTATTCGTGCCTCATAGATCTTCGGGCATCCATTCGGATGATTACCTTTTTCTGTAATATTGACTCTGATATCTTCACATGTATTTGCAAACTCATATATTATGTATAAAAACATAAATTATAAAGGCCATCATCCTTAAAATATAAGTATTCAAATTGATTCAATTATAGATCTATTCTCTAAATACAGAAGTAATAACTTCGTAATGTATGGAGGCAGTCGGACGTCAGCCCCCACGCTGACCGCGCTGCCAGAGCTCTGTGACCAGGACAAAGTCCGCGTGGGCTTCGCAGCTGAAGCAGCACCCACGCCCCGCTCGCAGGTCTTCCTGTGGGAACTGCCAGGCTGGAGCTGGGTGCAGTGTCAGCCCCTAGGCACTGGCCCGCAGCCCCTGGGGGAAGAACCCAGGTCCGTGCCTGTCCAGGTGTTGGCAGGGCCCAGTTCTCTGGATGCGGCTCTGAGGGTCCCACCCTGGTGACTGTCCGCTGGGGCCACGCTGGGCTCCTGGAGCGGCCACAGCCCTGCTCCCCTGGTCCCTCCTTCCCATCAACAAGAATGTGCTGAATCCTCCTCTCACCCCAAGCATTTCCTGCTTCCTGCTCTTCCACCTGAAGGGGGAACCCCACCATTGCAGGGGGACCCCACCTCTGCAGGGGAACCCCACCTCTGCAGGGGAACCCCACCTCTGCAAGGGGAACCCCACCACTGCAGGGAAACCCCACCTGGGTAATCGCCATTGTCAGGGCCATGACTTGGGCTGTGGTCACATCTGCAAAACCCCTCACGTGAGCACTTCGGCTGACGGCTGATTGAAGAGCACAGGGTGGGATTCACCGACATAAGGGGGAGGGTCAGAGAGAGAAAGAGGGAGGGAAGGAGGGAGAGAGAGAGAGAAAGAGAGAGAGAGAGAGAGAGATAGAGAGAGAGAGAGAGAGAGAGAGAG
>NW_006298272.1:688996-706389 GCF_000327345.1 Myotis davidii | reverse complement strand
AAGAGTGAAAACTACTCAAAGCATTTGAGGTCATCATGATCTTGATACTAAACTCGGACAAGCAGAGCACAGGGAGGGAAGTTGCAGGCGCTGTCCTCCGTGGCTGCATCCTTAAGCAGATACAGATGACACGAACTCAGTGGTTGCCCCGACAGGAAAGCCAGCTGAGCCTTGAAGGTGAACTCCCCCTGCCACTGAGCTCAGCAGGGCAGGTCTAGGCCTGGTTCCCGGGGGCAGGGCCTCGAAGACGAAGGACACGTGCTCCATCTGGGTGCATTGCCCTGGTGTGTGTCAAGGGCAAACCCTCAGTAGCTCAAGAAGAACACAGGCGACAGCAGGGAGGAGAGCGGTGGGGGCCAGGGCCTGGAGGTGGGTGGGAGGGGTGGGGATGAAGGGTGTAAGCTTTGGGCTCTAAGATGAATAAGGTCAGAGAAGCCAGCACAGAACCTGGTAACTATTAAGGTCACTGAAGGAGGAACGCATGAGGCCAAAGGGGTAAAGAATTATGAATTTACTAGAGGCCCGGGGCACAAAAATTTGTGCACTCGGGGGGAGGGGTTCCCTCAGCCCAGCCTGTGCCCTCTCGCAGTCTGGGACCCCTCGGGGTTGACCACCTGCTGGCTTAGGCCCGCTCCCCAGGAGATCAGGCCTAAGCTGGCAATCAGACATCCCTCTGGCAGCCCAGGAGCCCTCGGGGGATGTCCACTTGCCAGCGGGAGCAGGCCTAAGCTGCAGTCGGACATCCTTAGTGCTGCTGAGGAGGCAGGAGAGGCTCCCACCACCACCGCTGTGCTGGCAGCCATCAGCCTGGCTTGTGGCTGATCAGAGCTCCCCCTGTGGGAACGCACTGACCACCAGAGGGCAGCTCCGGCACTGAGTGTCTGCCCCCTGGTGGTCAGTGTGTCATAGTGACCCGTCATTCTCAGTTGTTCTGCTGTTAGGGTCAATTTGCATATTACCCTTTTACTATATAGGATTAGGTCGCCTGGAAACCAGATGTGCTGGGCCCCCAAAATGGCATCAGCATCCAGGGACTAGAGAGTCAGTGACTTTAAAAGATGCCAGGCAGGCTTTCCAGGCAGGGGATGCTCTGGGCCGGCTGGATCCTGGGCAAGTCGGGGGGAAGCTACTGGCTTAGCCAAGGGCATGCAGTCTAAGCACGAGGGGATGGCAGCTGTGAAATGATCTCACGGACGGTTTCCCAGGGGAGGGGGGATCGATTCAATTATTTGTTCAGACTTAACAGTTACCCCAGTTGATAATGCCGTGTCCTATGACTAAAATCTGCTAAGAGAGTAGAATGTAAATGTTCTCACCAAAAACAAAACAAGACACAAGTGAGATGATGGGTGTTAATTCACTAGATGGAGTCATCTTTTCACGGCACATGTGAATACCAAATCACCAGAATGTACACTGAAAATTTGCAATTTCACCTGGCCGGTGTAGCTCCATGGTTAGCGTTGATCTATGAACCAGGAGGTCACAGTACGATTCCCAGTCAGGGCACAGGCCCTGGTTGTGGGCTCCATCCCCAGTAGGGGGCGTGCAGGAGGCAACCGACCGATGATTCTCTCTCATCATTGATGTTTCTATCTCTCTCCCTCTCCCTTCTTCTCTGAAATCAATAAAAATAGATATTTTTTTAAATTTACAATTTTGTATCAACTATACCTCAGTATAGCTGAATTTTTTTTTTTAAAGCAAGACAAGCATGACAGGGCCGCACCCCTGGCTTGCGGTAAAGGCTTGGGGTGATTGGGGTCTCGCAGACTGTGCCTCTCGGAGGGTGCCGTGGCCTGTTGATGGGCACTTCCTGTCGCAGGCGGCTGGGGGAGGCGGGGTCAGAGCCGTGAGCACAGGAGGGGGCCTCCCTCCCGGTCCCTGATCAGTCACCGGAGTCTCTCTCTTTTCTCAGCAGCTCCTTTCTAATGGTCGTTAGGAGGTTCATGAGCCGCCCAACCCGGTTCTCCTGTGCTGACCGCCAAGGCGCCCTCTACGGCTCGGTCTGAGCGTATCACTCACACAGAGTTTGTTCTCAGGGCATCTCAGGACCCCGCCAACCTGCACATTCCTAGGACCATGTGCCCACCTGTGTGTTCCTGGGACCGTGTGCCCACCTGTGCGTCCCTGGGACCATGTGCCCACCTGTGTGTTCCTGGGACCGTGTGCCCACCTGTGCGTCCCTGGGACCGTGTGCCCACCTGTGTGTTCCTGGGACCGTGTGCCCACCTGTGCGTCCCTGGGACCATGTGCCCACCTGTGTGTTCCTGGGACCGTGTGCCCACCTGTGCATCCCTGGGACCATGTGCCCACCTGTGTGTTCCTGGAACCGTGTGCCCACCTGTGTGTTCCTGGGACCGTGTGCCCACTTGCGCGTTCCTACATGTTCCAGGGGCCCCCTGCCTCTCTCTCCCTCTCCCTTCTTCTCTACCCACCTTCGTGTTCCGGGGACCCCACACCCACCTGCGTGTTCTGGGGATCCCGCACCCACCTGAGCGTTCCCAGGACCCCGTGCCCACCTGCGCACAGCCCTGCTGGATGGTCCCTCACAGCCCCGCCCGCACAGCCGCTGGTTGGCACCAGGGTGCACACCTCCCCTGGCACCTCCGTGGCCTGCCCGCCCCCTCCGGGGCTGTGTATTCTGCTCACAGCTGGAGTGTTGCTTTGGCTCATTTAGGACATCGATCTCCCTCTGCCCTCTGCTGCCCGGGGAGAATCAGTGATTCTTATTGATCTCACTAATCGCGGAAATGAGCCGCGGGAGGGCCTCCGGGAACTGCCACGAACCTCTGCGCTCGGGTCCCCAATCAGGGCACCAAGGGCAGCCCTGGGCCCCGCCTGGCCCGTCCCAGGTTCCTACGCCCTGACCCCCACCACCTCACCCAGGCCTGTCCCCTCCCACTGCGCCTGGGTCAGCGCCCGGACATGCCTCTGCCCCCCCTTCTCCCTGATGCTGCTGCTCCAGCCCTCGGGGCCTCCTCCGCTTCCTGGTCTCCCCGGTGCCCAGGGCAATAGGGAGGGACGTGGCCGTGGCTGTGGACATGGACATGGCCGTGGCCAGCAGCCCCTGCGCTGGACACAGGTGGGCGTTTCTCCTGGAACCTGTGCCGTGACGTCCTCCCCTCCCTGCACCCAGCAGGTGTCCCTGCCCGTGACTGTCCCCGAAGGTCTGAGACCACAGCGCACCCCGCTTCACCGGACGTCTCCTCGCTGCTGGTCATGAGGGTGTTTACGTGGTTGCAGGGCCACACCTGTCAGGGCTGGAAGGAGAGGCTCCTGGCGGCCCGTCCTGCCGCCTGGGTAGGTCATTGGCAAGCACCGGGGGCCGGTGGCACCGTCCTGCTGCCTGAGCTGCAGACACCAACTCGACATGCTTCTCTAAACGCCGGAGGGAAGCTCGGCCCGTACTCCCATGTCACAGGCCCGACGACTGAGGCGCGGCCAAGGGCGTGATCTGGCCAAGGATGCCGGTGGCAAGTGGCCCAACCAGGTCCAGCCGGTCCGCAGGCTCCGGAGTCTCCTGTGAAGCACAGATTACGCCTCTCCGACACCCACGCAGGGCGCGGGGCGCGAGGGGACCCGGGGTCGGCGGCACAGAAACCGCGGGGCCCTGCTTTCCTCACATTTACTCGTGAAGGGTACCAGCCGCACAGCCCACGTCCTCACGGCTGTTACGCTGTGTTGTCTCCAACAAGCACAATCTGTGTGCATTTTGGTGCTTCTTTCTCAAAGTGCTGCCCAGGCACCGGGCGTTGTCCCTGAGCAGACGTGCCTGTCACATGTTCATTAAAACACGCAAAAGCGCCTTTTCTGTTCAGGGGATTAGGGAGGGTCTTCTCTCTGGAAACTCGCTCCTCTTTCAGCCTTTACAGTGACGGCGAACCTTTTGAGCTCGGCGTGTCAGCATTTTGAAAAACCCTAACTTAACTCTGGTGCCGTGTCACATATAGACATTTTTTGATCTTTGCAACCATAGTAAAACAAAGACTTATATTTTTGATAGTTATTTTATATATTTAAATGTCATTTAACAAAGAAAAATCAACCAAAAAAATGAGTTCACGTGTCACCTCTGACACGCGTGTCATAGGTTCGCCATCACTGCCTTAGATGCTCAATGCAGAACACACCTTAGTCACCACAGCACCGACATGGCTCACGCTTACATGCTCTTTAGTTTATTCCTCCCCCTGTTTCATCCAGTCCCCCTGCCCTCTGACAGCTGTCAGTGTGTTCCTGATTTCTAAAAGAATGGATATTTTGGCAAATTTTTCCCAGTGGAATATTGATGCACAACATATCCGGAAAAGAAAACCCCAATCTTAACCAAAGTGGAATCTTTGTCAAAAAAAAAAGAAGGTAGAACTCATAATGCCATCTACCACGCAAATATAACAACATTTTTTGGCTGTCGGATTAGTTGCAATGTATTGAAGGCGGATGAATTGCGATTTTGTGTTACCGTATTTTATATTAACATCGAGCCTCTAACATTTGTTGACTTTCATCTGACTGACCAGATCCCAGGGGTCAGACGATGTTCAGTAGGTGAAGCTGAGGTCGTTAACTAAAAGTACCAGGAGACCGTGGGATCCACGAGGCTCAAAGCCATCCATCTGCCACGGGTGTCCTCCCAATCAAGAGACCCCCCATCTATCCAGGCAGGCAAGACGGTCACAGATGGGACTCAGCACAGAGGGCGCGCTCTCCCCTCACAGCCCTCCCCTCGCCCTGCGGAGGGAAGCGGAAGAGAGGAAGAAAGCCGACTGGTGGTTGTAAGGACTGAGAACGGGCAGGCATGGAAGACATCACGTCAAACCTTGCTAAATAGCACGAAAGAGAATGGTCCGTTATCAAATATGAATCCTCTGATATGAGTTGACTGGCTCCTGGTCATGCATCTATTTATACATTCAACCCACTTTTTCTTCTGAGTTTAATGAGAGCCAGGAAGTGCACTAGGCGTGCCATGTAAACAAACCAAAAACATTCTTAGTTCTTTTCTTTTCATTTGCATTCGAATCGTCATCAAAAATATGGATCCACCTCAATCTACTTGGAGAAAAGGTCAGGCCCTAGCCAATGTGGCTCTGTGGGTAGAGCGTCAGCCTGCGGACTGAAGAATCCCAGGTTCGATTCCCACCAACGGTACATGCCCACGTGTCAGGCTTAGTCCCCAGTGGGTGGCGTGCAGGAGGCAGACGATCAGTGATTCTCATCATTGGTGTTTCTATCTCTCTGTCCCTCTCCCTTCCTCTCTGAAATCAATAAAAATATATATATTTTTAAAAAGGGCCAGATGCACTGCCTGCAGTCAGGTGGCCACTGCAATGAACCGCACCTCCCCCTGTAGCCCATGTCCCTGCGCTCTCCCGCGTCTCAATTCATGCTCCTCCTGGCACGTGGGGTGAGTGGGGTCCCAGGTGTCCGTGTCTCATGAATATCAATGGGCCTATGTTCTCTGCTCACTGTCCCTCTCACCCTGTCGCCTGGGTCTTCTCCTGCATGATAATAACGTTTCAACATTCCTGTGCTGAAAATAGATGGTCCTCAGAATTCTCTAATCTCCAGAAATTGAGACTTCCTAACCAGAAGGTGCTGCCGTAGCAAAGACATTTTTGTATAAAGGCCAGAGAGTAACTTACGTGGGGTTTGCCGGGTGCGTGTTATTTCTTGTGCGTATCCTGTCCCTTTAAACATTGGAGGTGCGTTAAGCACGTGAACAGTGCCGAGACGCGGGGCCGTCGGACAAGAGGCTGCGGGTCGGGTTTGGCCTGTGGGACATGGGCCACCATCGGGTCTAAGCCAACATGTGAAACCGACCCGGGTTTCCAAGGTCAAGGGCCTGGGGTTTCCTCGGCTGCAGGCTCCATCCTGGCCCTGGTCATGGGCACGTGCGGGAGGCAACCAATGGATGTGTCTTTCTCACATCGATGTTTCTCTCTGTGTGTCTCTCCCGCTCCCTTCCACTCTAATATGCAAATGGTTGTTACGCCGTGACATGCAACGACCGATCAGCAGGAGAGCTACAGGGGGGCGGGGCAGCGAGCTACCTGCGTGGAGAGCTATGAGCGGTGGTGGGCGGGGCGACCAGCTCAGGCAAGCAGCAGCGAGCTACTTGCGCACAGATTCGTGCGCAGGGCCGCTAGTTTCATTGTAATGCTTCTGACATTGCTGTAACACAGGCATGCAGGGGGATGTCATAAAGGGATGGGAGGGGGGCATCTGGCTAAGATACACGCCTACAGAAGTAACATAAGCTCCACAGTGTTCGGCCTAGTACCTGGCAGCGGCGGCATCATTCGAGGCGGAGACACGGGCAGGAGACATGTTTGTTGTATGGAACTCAGTTACCGCTGCTCCACAGAACGCAGTGATTGAGTCCCCTTCTCTGTCAGTCACACTCGGGCGGAGAAGCTGGGGAAGCCGGTGCCAGGGTTGAGCCGTGTGGTCACCCCAGACGCTTTCCAGGTCAACATCAGAAGCAAAGCCTCGTTCTCACTATTCGCTGCAGTGCAGTTGTGCCAGTCACATGTGTGTGGACAGCTAGTTCTTGCCCTGGCCGGTTAGGTTCAGTGGATAGAGCCTTGGCCCGAGGACTGAGGGTCCCAGGTTTGATTCCGGTCAAGAGCACCTCGGTTGCAGGCTCAACCCTCAGGCAGGAAGCCACCAATTGGTGTGTCTTTCGCACATTGATGTTTTTCTCTCTGTGTCTCTCTCCCTCTACTCTCTCTAAAAAAATCAATGGAAAGATAGCCTCAGGGAAGGATTAACAAAAAAAGAAAGAACAGTTAGTTCATGATTTTAGTTATTACAATCCCAAAAGTTTCATGTTTTCATAAAGATGTCACTCTTATTGTTCTTTTGTTAGCATTTCATATATACATATCTGTATATATAAAAGCCTAAGCGACTGAACAAGTGAACAACCGGTCACCCGGTCGCTATGACGCACACTGACCACCAGGGGCAGACGCTCAATGCAGGAGCTGCCCCTGGTGGTCACTGTGCTCCCACAGGGGGAGTGCCACTCAGCTGACCAACCCATCCCGGCGGCCCACCAACCAGGCGGCAGCCACTCACTCCCTCAGCAGTCCTGCAGGTCCAGTCTCCGGAGAACGGGCCAGGCACTGACGGACCTGCGCCACCAACACAATCCCAACAGCACCGCCCACCTCCTGGAAGTCAGCCACCATGGCTGCTTCCCCTCCGTAGAGGCTCCGCAAGGAAGAAACGATATAAAAGCGGCTTCCGGGTGGCTCCTGACAACTGGTGCAAACATCAGCAGGGCGGATCCTGATCCCAGGCCCACAAGGGCATCCCACCGCCCACCCAGAGGACCAATCACATCACAGCGCCCCTCCCCCTCCTTGGGACGGACACCAGACTCAGGCCTCACAGCTGGCGAGCGCCGCTGCAGCGGGGCAAGCCTCCCCCAATCTCAACTGACTGGGCGCAAGCCCATGGTGGGCACAGCAGGGCCAGGACGAGCTGGAGCGGCGGGCAGTGTTGGACTGCGGGTTTTGGCCCAGTCGCGCAGGCCACCCCGAGACCCCACCCACCCCGAGGGACCCCACCCATGCACGAATACGTGCACCGGGCCTCTAGTGTGTGTGTGTGTGTGTGTGTGTGTGTGTGTGTGTGGCAAAGCCCTTATCAACTCAGATAATCATTGCTTTTATTTGGGACAATACTTTTGAAATATTAATTACATGTTTAAAAATGTTGATTTTTACCTCTGGTGTGCTGACATGTGCTAATCATGTAATTAAAGAGCCCGTCTTTCATTTTACCTGATTATGTGATCTGCGTGAATTCTGCATCCGTATCTAGCATTTCCTTTTATTGGGAACTGCCAGGCATTAGAAATTAACCAACGGAAGACTTTTAAGCTGCAATTCCACTTTGTGGAATGTGACTATTTGTCAGTGGGACGGCAGTGAGTCACACAATGCTACTTTAGCATAACCTCTTGCATATGAGGTTCCATTATGTCTCTTTTATGATAAATGCGTCGAAATTATTTCATTTATTTCAGGCACAAACTCAATTTCTTATGTGAGGTGCAGTGCCCCACGAAACCCTTAAGAATTTGGAGACGCCACGTGGACGCCACTCTCCCCCGAATGAAGAACAGAAGCAGCAACATCACAATCTAAATGCAATTTTGTTTTTTAATCACATTATTATTGAGCATATAATGAAAACAAACGCATTCCACGTGGGAAAGCTTTATCAATTCGAGGGCTCGCCTCGGGCCTAGATGGAGTTTTCCCTAAGCAGCCGCCTGCGTAATGAGAATTCTGTGTTTATAATCAGATTACCCCGTCGCCTCTCTGAGTGGAGAAACCATTACCGCAGCGCTGCATGCATTTTTATTTGTTACCTTTTCATTACTCCTGTTAGTCCCTTTTCTGAAATCCTGAAGTTGCAATCTGTATTTTCACTGTTTATAAATTATGACAATTAGTTAAATATTTTGAGGCTTCTGTAATATTTATTTATGTTTTTAAATCTTTATTCTTGGAAGTATTACAGACGTCCCCTTCTGTCCCCACTTACCCCTTCTAACCTGCCCCAGTTCCCCACCCCAGGGCCTCCACCACCCTGTTGTCTGTGTCCATGGGCTACGCATCTATGCATGTAAGATCTTTGGCTAATCTCTTCCCACTCCCCCTCCCCCCTGCCCTCTGAGATTCATGTCTGTTCCATGTTCCCATGCCTCTGGTTCTATTTTACTCATCAGTTTATTTTGTTCATTAGATTCCTTATTCATTTATTTTGACTTTTGGATTCAATTGTTGATAGATATGTACTTATTGCCATTTTATGGTTCATATTTTTTATTTTATTTTTCTTCCATGTCTTAAAGAAGACCCTCCAACCTTCAGGTCTGGTGGTGATGGACTCCTTTCCTTTGCTGTTCACTGCTTTGAATATTTCATGCTGATCCCTTCTGGCCTGCATGGTTTCTGTTGAGAAATCAGCTGACAGTCATATGGGCGCTCCCTTGTAGGTAACGAACTGCTTTTCTCTTGCTGCTTTTAAGATCCTCTCTATGTTTAACTCTTGGCATTTTAATTATGATGTGTCTTGGTGCGGGCCTTTTGGGAATCCTCTTGTTTGGGACTCTCTGTGCTTCCTGGACTTGTGAACCTGTAAGTCTATTTCTTTCACCAGGTGGGGGGGAGTTTTCTGTCATTATTTCTTCAAATGGGTTTTCAATATCTTGCGCTCTCTCTCTCATCACCCCCATGATGCGAATGTTGGTATGCTTGAAGTTGTCCCAAAGGCTCCTTACAATACCTTCATATTTTTGGATTATTTTTTCTTTTTGCTCTTCTGATTGTATTTTTTTTTTTTTGCTTCCTCATATTACAAAACACTGATTTGATTCTTGGCATCCTCTACCATTGATTCCCTTTATAAAAGGAACAGTCAGAAATGAAGGATACACCATCATTTTTCTTTCCATTTAATCATCTATATATAGAGAGAGCCAGGGGCCGTCACATCCAAAACAACTGATTGGACAACTGAACAGGCTGAGTGGGGTGACAAGGCCAGCACGGGGGTTAGTGAGGGACAACCAAATGACTAAGCAGCAGGTTGCATGGGGCAACCAGGCCGGCGGGGGATTTAGTAAGGGATGACCAACCTACTGAACAGCAGGCTGGGGCAGTTAGGGGTGACCAGACCAGCAGAGGGGGTGGGGCTGTTGGGGGCAACCAGATCAGCAGGGGGGGAAGTAAGGGGTGACCATGCTGGCAGGGGTGGGCAGTTGCAGGCAACCAGGCCAGAGGGCAGGTGAGCAGTTAGGAGCCAGTGGGGATCAGGCCTAAACCATCAGTCAGACATCACCCAAAGGGACCCGGATTGGAGAGGGCGCAGGCTAGGATGAAGGGACACCCTCTAGTTTTATAATATAAAGCATTGGTACCAAGTATTAAACTGGACTTGGCTGTAACTAAATATTGTGTGACTGAACCTAAAACTGAGCCCTCAATTTCTCTAATTCCTGGTAAGGCAATTTCTGCTACTGACGGGCTCCTGCTGTTCATGTGGCTTTGATATGCTAATAAAAATAAAACAGGGCATTAGGAGACCGCCACTCACGGGGTTTACACCTGTTTTATGTCCCTGCCCATCTTCCTCACTCGGTGAGGTCACTGAGCACTGAGATGGGGGACAATGGTATACCTGTTAGTAGAGACAGCCGCCTTTTCCTTGGTCTTTGGAGAAGAACAAAAGGATTTCCCAGCACAGAACTTACAGCAGGAAGGGTCCTGGGGAACTGTCTTATGAGGAAATAACCTACTTTTACTCTCAGGACACAGACCTTGGCCTCGGACTCAGAGACCGTCCCCCCAGGTGCTGGGTTATTGCTCCATAAAACAGTGTGAAGACGCTGCTGTCACTTGTTTTAAAACAGGACGATTCCTGCTCCACTTTGCTCCGCTGTTTTCATACGCTCCTGGGTTTACTGCTCTTTCTCTTTCAAAAGAAAAAAAATCTGTGCTGGTGTGACCAGCACACATATGCTTCGGTTTCTCCGGCAAACCCCCACTAACCCCCCATCGCCCTCCACGTGGGTCAGAGCTGCTGCCTGCAGCTCCCCTTCCCCAGAGAAGACCCCGCCTGTTAGCATTCGAATCTGCACCAGCCCCGGGCTGTGTCCTCACAGGCTTCTGGGGAAAACGGCCGCAGCCTCAGAGCATCCCCGTGAGGCCAGTCTTCCCATGGCCCAATGCAGCAGAGGCACTCCCCACCCCACATGTCCCCGCCGGGTGCAGAGGTGGCATCCAACACCAGGTGACCAGGAGCCAGCAGCCCCTGTCGCCCACAGGACTCCCGCGAGCGGCTCTCACAGCGAGCACGTCCCTGGCTGGCGATGTGACATATTCCAGCTTTTCTGCTCAGAACAGGTGTGTGCTCCTGTGTGTGACCCACTCACCCTCCAGGACTGAGGACAGAGGTGTTGTCTGAGGAACTGCCCAGGAAAAGCCCGCTCGTCTTCGAGACGCGCTGTTGACATGTTGCGGGTTACGTACTCCAGTTGCTTTGTTCGGGCCCCGTCCAGACAGGACTTCTAGCTAAGTGATGTGAGTAAGGGTTCTGGAGGGAAACTGAGGCATCTGGGGGAAGAGAGAAGCTGAGGCGCAAACCTGAGGGGCTGGGTTTCCGAGGAAAGGACAGCAGGGAACGGAGGCACCAATTGGCGGCCGTAGCCAGACAGCGATGCTGCCCACTGGTCACCCTGACCTGGGGACACTCGGCCCTGCAGACCACGTCTGAGGGGCTCAGAGGTACTGACACCCACCCCTTTGCTTGCAGGGGTGGGGAACGCCCATCCCTCGGGCCATAGGAGGCCCTCAAGTCACCTCCTGCCAAGGCATGAGGGTGAGTTAGTGAAATGTTCGCACTCATATAGAAGGCTGAGTTGTAGGTTGATAATTCTGATGGCCCTTGAATGTTATAACATGAAAATGGCCCTACCCCTGCCTTACAGATACACCAGCCACACCTGTCCTAACGGTCAGACGGGCTTCATGCTGCCACACATTCAAGCAGCAGCCGAAGGATGGTTTTCACATGCACGACCCTCCTGAGAAGGTGTCCTGTTGTCTGCGGGGTGTTGCTTGTTAGGCAACAGGTAGTAAGTGGTCAGTCCCGTGTCGGATCTGCTTACTTGTTTGCCCACTTACATCAGCATCATGGACATAAGTCCCGCAGCCCGAGCGGACGGCTTCTACCCCACCTTCAGGAGCTGACTGGACTGCAGCCGGGCCGCGGTCACGGGCGCCAGGTGTGTTCCCCAGAGGACACCTGTGGCCGTCATGCCTTTCCTTAGAGGACGACACCGGGAAGAAGGGCCCGGGGACTATGGAAGCTGGGAGTGTGGACCGAACGCGGAGGACTTCTTGCCCTTGCTGCAATGGATTCAACATAGAACATAATTTCTCCCAATGTCAAGGGCGTCGCACAGAGCTGAACCCCTTGCTCAGCTATAATGCCCATTTCCGACG
Source organism: Myotis davidii (assembly GCF_000327345.1). Lineage (NCBI taxonomy): Eukaryota > Metazoa > Chordata > Mammalia > Chiroptera > Vespertilionidae > Myotis > Myotis davidii. The sequence goes on along the minus strand of NW_006298272.1, from coordinate 694,360 downwards.
GAGGCATTTAGCAGGCAGCAGCCCTCCGCTGGGACACGCTGTCCAAATCCCCTTATCTCCCGGGGGACATCTGGTGGCCCTCCTCCATCCTCCCTCCCAGGCAGCTGGTGGGATGAGGCGGCACGTTCAGCCAGGGCGGTTTCAAAGAAGTTTTTAAGTTGCACCGTGACCCGCTAAGCCTTTCCCTCGTCTGCCTTGGCATTTCTGGATTGACTGCGGTTACGAGGATCCCATTTTCTGTTACATGCGTCGCGCACGTGATGGAGCGATTCCAGCAGAGCGTCCTTCAAACAGCCAAACAGCTAGCCATGGGCGAGGCCAAACGCAGAGTGGGAGGCCGTGGTCGTGCTAGCAACAGCTTAAAACTATTGATTTTTTACAGAGAGGAAGGGAGGGGGTCCTGGAAGCCAGCCCCTCCCCCACCTCAGCTAAATGTCCTTCGCAGCTCTTACAGTGAGCAGATGAGATCACTGGCCTTCGTTTATAATTCTGTGTAAACACATGCTTAGAGGCTGTGGGTTCATTGAAAGCTGTGCTCTTTCTGAGTCAAAACATTTCTCCACATGAACCTGAGCTGCGCCCACACAGCAATGAGACTGACTTTTGACAAGAGTCATGTGAGGAGGATAAACATTGAAAAACTTCCATCTTTCTGGACAAATGAGACCCATGGTATTTACACAGAATCTCTCCCCGCCCCCCCTCTTTTTCTCTCTCTCTTATCATAATTCCTGCATCCTTGGAGCACAATTTACTTGTTGAGGTCATTTAGTATCATTATTGAAAAACTAATTCCTCGGCTGTATAGTGAAACAAAATCCCCACCCTAGGCCCGACCGGCGTGGCTGGTATTTACACAGAATCTCTCCCCGCCAGGAGGTCACAGTTTGATTCCTGGTCAGGGCACATGCCCGGGTTGTGGGCTCAATTCCCAGTGTGGGGCGTGCAGGAGGCAGCCGATCCATGATTCTCTCTCATCATTGATGTTTCTATCTCTCTCTCCCTTTCCCTTCCTCTCTGAAATCAATAAACATATATTTGTAAAAAAGAAAATACTAGAAATTTAAAAATAAGTTTTGAAAAGAATGTGCCTGAATTGCTGCACACACATATTCAGGGGGATATCGGTGCACACACTGGATGTTATACATGAATGTTCATGATCTGGCCTCCTCCTCTGGTCGATGATGGCACTTTGGCTGCGGGGGTGGCTGCCTCTCGCTTGCACCGGCCCAGTCCCCGTCCTCACACTCCATGTGTCTGTGCTAACTCCCTGCCTCAGGGACTGCAGACCCTGGCCCGCGGCTGCTCCCCCGCCGCCCCCGCTGCCCCCGCCGGTGCTCCTGCTGTCGCCCTAGCACAGGAGGCCCGGATGGCCCTGCCCTGCCAATCGCACCGCCATCAGGCTGCATTCACGCTCAGCCACTCGGCGCCTCTCCGCTGGCTCAGCGGAAAGGGAGTCTCTCGTTTTCCAATAAGAACGAGGAAGTAGAAATGGAGGGAGCTCAGCTCCCTCTCATCCTTCCGAGAGGGTAGAATTTCTAAAGGAGCCAGAACGGACACACAGAGAACAATGCCGGATCCTCACAGAGGGGGACGTCCCTGCTCAGTCCAGCTTCAGTCCCTGAGACCAGCTGACCTGCCAGGAGAGTACGGAGCTGCCGCCCCCCAGGGAGGCCGGACCCCGGGCTGCCTTCCCTCCGGGGCAGGCTCCTCCGGGTAGAACAGCTACAGCGGCCTCTCCACGTGGTGCGAGCTGTGTCGTGACAGGAGGAGGCTGCAGTCCTGTGGAAGGTGTGGCATGAAAACATACCCTGAGGCCCAGACTCGCCAACACTCTGTTGTTGAATTCGCAGGGTCACTGATCACCAGCACGAACCGCACTGACGGAAGTGTCTCCTCGAGGCTCATCAGAGGCATTTACAGAAATATTTCAAGTTTTACACACGTTTCTCACTGTTCTCTGCTCCCTCCCAAATGCCCCAAACCCATGGCCCTGACCTTGTCTTCCCGTGTGGATAGCTGGGGCATTCAGCCCTGGCTGCCTCCTGGACTTAGACCCGCCCTGTTCACAGCATGAGCCGCACCCCCAGTGAACGGCCTTCTCTCTGTCAGTCAAACTCCTCATTTCCTAACGCAGCAGAATTCATTGTGGTTTTTAAAACAGTAAAGACACATAACAAGATTTATCATCTTAACCATTTTTAATTTATTGATTGATTTGAGAGAAGGAGGGAGGGAGAGAGAGAAGGAGGAGGGAGAGAGAGAAAGAGGGAGGGAGGGAGGGAGGGAGGGAGGGAGGGGAGAGAAACATTGATGTGTTGCTCCACTTCTGAATGTGCGGTCATTGGTTGGTTCTCGGATGTGCCCTGCTTTGGCTGCGCCCGTGGCCTGCCCAGTGCCTCATCCAGGATGTTTGTGGTCCTGACCTTGGGCTCCACCCAATCGTGTTGGCGACAGGAACCAATCCTGGTAGAAAGCAAGCCTGTCCCTCCGCCACCCCTGACTTCTGAGAACAGTGTCCGTAAACTCAGAACCCAGCCAACCCGCGTGAGGACTGTTTACGAAGCAGCCACAGGCACGCCCCTCCCCACACGCATTGCTTTTATTTTCCTTTGAATTGATTGGGGTGGCATTCATGTATAAAATTATAACGGTCTCACCCTGGCTGGTTTGGCTCAGTGGATGGAGCGTAGGCCTGTAGACTGCGGGGTCCCAGGTTCAATTCCAGTCAAGGGCATGTACCTTGGTTGCAGGCACATCCCCAGTGGGGGGTGTGCAGGAGGCAGCTGATCAATGTTTCTCTCTCATCGATGTTTCTAGCTCTCTATCTCTCTCCCTTCCTCTCTGTAAAAAATCAATAAAATATATATTTTTTAAAAAGTATAATGGTCTCGGGTATACAATGCTGCATCCTCTGCATACTGCGTTGTGTGCTCACCATCCCAGGTTGGTACGTGAGACTTATTTTAACCAGGCCTGCGGGAAGTCAGCTGTTCCCGGTACGCAGCCAAGGAAATCTAGAGGTGTGCCATTTCCCCTCTTTTGTCAGCGGGAATGAGGAAGGAACAGGGCAAATGAAGTTTGGGTGGTCAGTGTCATTTCTCAGTGTTCGAGAAGTTATTTTAGTTTTTTGGAAAACACTGACACTGTACATGGCTCTCCTTGTGGAGAATTGCCGGGGCCTTGCACCATGACCTGTGCTTAAGTAAATGGATACCCCGAAAAGAGACCTCTATAGATCCTGTAGATTCCAGTCACTTAGCTGTAACTAATTATTAATCACTAGAGGCCCGGTGCATGAAATTCATGCATGGGGGGGGGGGTCCCTCAGCCCAGCCTGCACCCTCTCCAATCCAGGACCCCTCAGTGGATGTCGAACTGCTGGCATCTCGAGGACTGCAGGTCCAACTGATGGCAGTTGGACATCCCTCTCGCAATCTGGGACCACTGGCTCCTAACCACTCACCTGCCTGCCAGCCTGATCGCCCCTACCCGCTCTCCCCTGCTGGCCTGATCACTCCTAACCACTCTGCCTGCTTGCCTGATTGCCCCTAACTGCCTCTGCCTCAGTCCCCACCACCGTGGCTTTGTCCAGAAGGATGTCTCATCTATCTGGTCTAATTAGCATATGACCCTTTTATTAGTATAGATACTCACTTTTTAAAGGATGATGTAGGTCAAATCTGAGCCCTTTTTGAAGCAACAAGGATGATAAAATTAAATGTGATCATGTCACAGCTGTGCATGGCCATCAACTTTCGAAACCTGTGTGAGTGCTCCTCACGAGGTTACAATTCCACATCCTCTGTGGGTTGTGCTGTGTTATTCCTCTCACTCTCCTGAGGTCTCTGTCCCACGGAGGTTCCACAGCTGATCCCATGAGCTCCAGCGCCCAACGCCCACCATCCAGAGCCCCTGTGGTTGCAGGAGACTTTTACTTCCAGGGCATTCAGTCAACTGTGCAGGCCCTGAAGCCTGGAATCTTCCGCTGCCTGGAGACTGAAACGGGACAGACAAGCATCATCTGAGCTGCAGAAGAGTCTCATGGTGATAAAAACAGACTTCGCACCACATGGCGTGAAGACCGCCTGGAAGAACAGGCGCCAATAAAAACAAGTTCCCATCGAAGCTGCAGCAACAAGTGCTGACTTTGTCTAAGAAGCGGATATTTCGTAGGATCATTAGTAGATGGGGACAACAAAACTCAGAAAAGTTCCTCCTGGTCCGATGACTTCACAAATCCCTGAATGAAATGCTAAACGCCTATGCATTTTCTCGATTCTAAGAATTAGACAAGAGCCAACCAAATCTTTATGTTCCCCAGGACCAGCAACTAATCCAGAACATGTCCAGTAACTGAGCTCCCTCTCTCTTGTGTCATTCCATGCCATTAAGCAGTGCTTTATCTATATATATAAAAGCCTAAGCAACCATTATGACCGAACAACCGGAACGACCAGTTGACCAGTCGCTATGATGCACACTGACCACCAGAGGACAGATGCTCAATGCAGGAGCTGCCCCCTGATGGTCAGTGTGCTCCCACAGCCAACCTCCCATGGCCCCACCACCTCCCTTCCACCCCTGCCAGCTGCCCCATCAGCCCTGATCATCAGGGGGCCAGCAGCCAACCTCCCGCAGTTCCTCCGCCCCCAGCCCCGATCAGGGAGGGGCCACCAGGCCAACCTCTTGCAGTCCCTCCCCCTGGCTGGCCAGCCCCCCACTGGCCCAGATTGGGGGGGATGGGGGCGCAGCTGGCCAACCTCCCAGGGTCGTACCCCCCAGCCAGCCGGAACTCCATAAGCTTTGATTGCCAGCCAAGCCAAAGGACCCCACCCGTGCACGAATTCATGCACTGGGCCTCTAGTATTATCTAAAGCACTAAATGGCCCATCAAGAATAAGACAGACAATAGTGAAGTAATGAAAGAGTTCTGCGTTCTCTTAGATCTTGAAGAAAGTAGACCCAACTCTAATTGGGGAAGTTTTCACGTTCTTAAAGGAAAGAATAATCAAGCATTGGACTAAACACGTGAACGAAGGTCAACACTGGTTGGGGTGCTCTGTCTACTCACGTTTGAAAGATGGTGCCGTCCAGGTTCAATGCACGTCCTGGTCAGTCTTGTTCCCTAAATATCACCCATGTTGGTTTTCTTGTGTGATGATAAGTTATGATAAGTTATGCTCAGTGGTAAGTTGAGCAGAATTGTATGGAATTTAAACATTTCTTTCTTTGATGTACAAGGTACTTCCTAATGGAAGTGCTCAGAATGTGAATTATTACGGACTCTTTGATACAGAAGTGCCAATTTGTTAAATGTATATTTGTGTTAAAAGGCTTCTTGGGAAACCTATAAATGGA
>NW_006298272.1:680298-688937 GCF_000327345.1 Myotis davidii | reverse complement strand
GGGGGGGGGAGACAGCATGCTGAGGAGACTCCAGCCAGGACTTTAAAGTGACAGAAAAGACTTAGGTCTGTTAGGACCGATCCCTCATGGTTCCCTGGGTCGACTGTGTTTGATTTCTGATATCTTCTTAGATTAAAGCATTCAGATTTATTTAAAAAATTCAGAACTTTTTTTTGCAATATGCAGATTAAATGGCTGCAACATTCCAGCTAAACACACACACACACACACAGTATTATTTCTCCCATTTATGCTGGAGGCTAATTCCAGCAGGTCGTCAATGCAAGAAGTTCATCAAAAGGTTGATGAACCTTGGGGCTGCCTTCCAAATTCATATTTCTTCTCCAGCCTCTATTAATGTATGCGCAGCCCCTTTTCCAGATTTCTTGAACCCTAGTAGATGCTGAGAAAGACCCCAGCACATTTACCTAGAATCATAGCTCCTCTAAATTGTAGATCCCACAGAGGTGGTCCTTCAGTTATTCATGGAGTAGCTACAACAGAGGGGATGCTGGTTGTAACACTGACAGTGCGCGGGGGAGGAGATAATTTCTAGAGCCTGTAAGTCCTTGGAGAGCGACCCCTTGCATTTCCTCACACGGGCACGCAGCTGTCCCCCGTGGACCCCGAGGCTGTTGCTCAGGTGGACTCAGAGCCGCGTCCCAGGCTCGGTGACGTCTCGGTGGCCCAGCCAGGCCTCATGCTGACCTCACTCTGTTACCTCGGGGGTCACGTCTGTCTTACTTCCCTCGTGTGTCAGGTGGTTACTAGCCACCAGGCCCAGGAAAGCTGAGTCTGGGAAGCAGGCAACGACATGCATGTGGCGCCACGTCAGCGGATGGACTGCAGCGTCCGTGGCTGCACCTTGGCTTTCGTGCTCCACGCGGGACAGCATTCTCACTCATGTTACCAGTGAATTCCCATCACTTGCATGAAGCAGGTGGCTCTGCATGATACTCTCTGTGCTCTTTACCCCAGCTCAGTCCCCAGCAACAGGGCTACGGGACAGCGGGGCTAAGGGACAGAGGGGCTAAGGGACAGAGGGACTAAGGGACAGAGGGGCTAAGAGACAGAGGGGCTAAGGGACAGAGGGGCTATGGGACAGAGGGGCTAAGGGACAGAGGGGCCATGGGACAGAGGGACTAAGGGACAGAGGGGCTGTGGGACAGAGGGACTAAGGGACAGAGGGGCTGTGGGACAGAGGGACTAAGGGACAGAGGGGCTGTGGGACAGAGGGACTAAGGGACAGAGGGGCTGTGGGACAGAGGGACTAAGGGACAGAGGGGCTGTGGGACAGAGGGACTAAGGGACAGAGGGGCTGTGGGACAGAGGGACTAAGGGACAGAGGGGCTGTGGGACAGAGGGACTAAGGGACAGAGGGGCTGTGGGACAGAGGGACTAAGGGACAGAGGGGCTGTGGGACAGAGGGACTAAGGGACAGAGGGGCTGTGGGACAGAGGGACTAAGGGACAGAGGGGCTGTGGGACAGAGGGACTAAGGGACAGAGGGGCTGTGGGACAGAGGGACTAAGGGACAGAGGGGCTGTGGGACAGAGGGACTAAGGGACAGAGGGGCTGTGGGACAGAGGGACTAAGGGACAGAGGGGCTGTGGGACAGAGGGACTAAGGGACAGAGGGGCTGTGGGACAGAGGGACTAAGGGACAGAGGGGCTGTGGGACAGAGGGACTAAGGGACAGAGGGGCTGTGGGACAGAGGGACTAAGGGACAGAGGGGCTAAGGGACAGAGGGACTAAGGGACAGAGGGGCTAAGGGACAGAGGGCGAGGTGTCTGGACAGGGGCCCTGGACAGAGGGGAGTTCAAAGCCCTGCCTCAGAGGCACGAGGGCCCGGAAAACGGTGGCTGACGGCTCCTGGGCACCTGCCAACCCCCTGTCCCCCAGGCCTGGCCCCTTGGCTGGGGGATCGGTCCGCCCCACCTCCCCAGCCGCTCACTGGGCGGTTCATTGGTGCCGAGCACCAGGCCTGGCCCCGAGGACACCGGTTGATGGAGGACGCGGGAGCGAACACCCTTACGAGGCGGGAGCGGGTGTGACGCTGCCACAGGCACTCGACGGGGGCTGTGAGGACGGAAAAGGCTGCTCTGCTGGGAGTGGCGTCGACCCGTTAACAGCCCAGCCCCCGCTATGGTTAGTGTGGGGAGACCGGTCCCTGCAGGGACAGCTGGTCGGATGGACAAGGCCCGTGCCCCCCTTTTCTCGCACCTCCCCCCCAGCGCCTGTCCGCTCTGCCCACCGCGTGCGTGAGGACTGAGAGCGGGAGCCGGGCTGCTGCGCAGCTCCCATGGTCTCTTTATGAAACAAAGTCGTTATTCTGTTGAAATCCTCTCCGCAATTTTACTGACAACAAATAATCTGTATTGAGACATACAAGAGAGCATTGTATGTGCCTCTGCAAAAGGAGAAAAGTGAGTCTGAGGGAGGCATTCCCCAAGCGCCGGGCCCCGGGCCCTTGGTTGGCCACCGGCCCGGCTGCCTCTTCTCCGTCGCGGGCCCCGTGAGCATCGTGGGCAGGGCCGCGTGGCCACACTTGGGGATGCGCTCCACGCGTGTTCCTCAGAGCTGATGGCCTCTGTGATCGCTTCACTGAGGCCATTGAACTTCATCACTGAAATCTTATTTCATTTTCCTACAAACCTGAAACCGTCCGCACGTGTGTCTGAGGGAACACATCTGTGAGACCACAAGCGCAACAGCTGTGGGCCCGCCTTGACTTGGGAAATCTAAATCTATGGTCGGCAAACTGCGGCTCATGAGCCACGTGCGGCTCTTTGGCCCCTTGAGTGTGGCTCTTCCTAAGCCTTAGGAGTGCCCTCATTAAGTTAATAACAATGTACCTACCTATATGTTTAAGTTTAAAAAATGTGGCTCTCAAAAGAAATTTCAATCGTCATACTGTTGATATTTGGCTCTGTTGACTAATGAGTTTGCCGACCACTGTGCTAAATGAAAGCGAGTTTCACCAAATATGTTCCCAGTTCCCAGGGCCCGTGGAATAAGGCGCCTCCATCACACATCTACCTGGGACCTAAGACTGAGGGTCGGCCCCCACACCAAGGCCCTCGGGAGGTTGGAGAGGCCAGGCCGGAGGGGTGACCTGTTTAAAGCGCACCCACAGGTGTGCCGCTCTGGCCCCTTCGCCGGCGGTCCTGCTCTTCACGGAACTCGCCCCTCAACGGAAAGCAGGCGCCAACTTCATTCCAGGCCTGCTGTCCATCTGCTTCCGGGCAGGTGCCACGAGCGCGGGCCTCACCGACCCCATGGTGGACAGGGCCTCCCCCACTGCACAGTGAACAGGCCCTCGCCGACCCCACGGTGAACAGGCCCCCGCCGACCCCACGGTGAACACAGTCCTCGCTGACCCCACGGTGAACACGGACCTCACCGACCCCACGGTGAACACGGACCTCACCGACCCCAGGTGCCCCCAGGATGCAGGCCCAGCCCTGGCTCACAGAAGCAAGTCACGTCCTGGAAAAGGGAAGGGAAGCAACATTTCCTGTCACAACACACCTGTGTTTACAGTCACTGACCGCACCTGCTAACGGCTCCATCCGCTTCCCGCTGCACGGAATGCTGTGGTCTTAACGGGGGCCCAGGTTCACCCACATATTTTATACTTTATGGTGATGACTGGACTCTAAACATCTCACTCACTTTGCAAAAGTCATCATGCACTTTAAATACATTTAAAGAACTCCTACAACTTAACAAAGGGAAGACAAACAACCCAATTAAAAAATGAACACCTCTCCAAAGAGGACATATAGAGGCCAAGAGACACCTGAAAAAATGCTCAAAGTCACTGATCATCAGAAAGATGCATATTAAAATGACAGTGAATTCTCACCTCACACGTGTCAGAACGGCCACCATCAACAAATCCACAAACGACAAGTGCTGGGAGGATGCGGAGAAAAGGGAACCCTCGTGCACTGCTGGTGGGAATGCAGACTGGTGCAGCCACTGTGGAAGACAGCATGGAGTTTCCTCAAAAAGTTAAAAATGGAACTCCCACTTGACGCAGTGATCCCACTTCTACAAATATATCCCAAGAAACCAGGAACTCCAATCAGAAAGGGCGTATGCATCTCCTGTGTTCATAGCAGCACAATTCAGCATAGCGAAGATCTGGAAACAGCCCGAGTGCCCATCAGGAGACGAGTGGATAAAAAGCTATGTGACATGGACACCATGGAATTCCATGAAGCCGTAAAACATAAGACTCTCTGACCCTCTGAGGCAGCATGGCGGGGCCCGGAGAGCATCGTGCTGAGTGAAACAGCCAGTCAGAGAAGACAAGTGTCACAGGGTCTCACTGCTAAGTGGAACCTAAAGAACAAAATAAAGTGACAAACAAAATAGGGTCAGAGGCCTGGACCCCTGGACAGAACAGCAGACCGCCCTCAGTGGGAGGATGCGGGGAGGAGGCAGGAAGAGATTAACCAAAGATGGTCTGTGCAGATAGGCCAGGCCCACGGACACAGGCAACAGCGGAGGGAAGGCCTGGTGTGGGGCGGGGGCTGGGCAGAGGGGGCAAAAAGGGAGAAGTGGCAGACACGGTAATACTCTCAACAATTAAAAAAAGGGAAAATGTTATAAATATCGAAGAGGATCTTTGTGCTGAAACTGTAAGTGTTCGTTAGAACAGTGCCCGTGCCTCCGGAGATTGGAACCGTGGGGCGCGAATGTCCTGTCTTCACATCAGAGTCGCTCAGCGGCCACAGCCCTCCCAGCCGCAGCCCTGGCCGCCGGCCCGAAGCTGCTGACACGCACAGGTGACGCCGCAGCTTTCCCCTCCCCCCGGCCTTCCGCTCTCACGTGTAGCTGAGCGCCCGCCTCTGCTTCCAGCAGTAAAAGGTCGCGTAGAAACATGATTCTTTTCTTACCCGCAGGAGCGTCAAGACTCAGTGCAGGTGGGTAATCACAGGTCACTGTGTAGGTGAACCCTGCAAAGGGGTTAAGAGCAAAAATTCCAGGTCAAAATACCCAATTTGTGCATTAAATGCGGATATCTGCTCAAATACTTTATAAGCAACTACACACGTATTCCAACTAGACTCTGAATCATGACTTAAATTTTAAAAGAAACAGGTCGATAAAGGACTATTTTAGGGACACCGCCGGGCTGCCCCTGAGGGACAGAGAGATGTGACGTGGGTCCGTCCTTCCTCGCTCAGCTCACTGTGAAAGCCCTGACATCACTGAGGGTCCCGGGTCCCGGACACCTGGCTGAGCGGCTCCCACGGCCACAGGCGGGCGTGGCCTCCAGGCTCCAGGTGCTCAGCCTTTGTCCCCAGTGTCACCCACACTGGACATTGGCACACAGGCCCTGCCCCGTGAGGCCGTGCCCACCCCCAACCCCACACTACCTCTATGGCCTAGTGCTGCAGCCTTTCAGCACTGCAGCAACTGGAATGGCCCGAGTGCGTGGGCTCCTCCACATGCAGGGTCAGCCAGGTGAGGGGCTTCTCAGCATGGAACAGCATGGAGCCGCCTGGAACAGCATGGAGTGCCTGGAACAGCATGGAGCCACATGGAACAGCATGGAGCCACCTGGAACAGCATAGAGTTACCTGGAACAGCATGGAGCCACCTGAACAGCATGGAGCCGCCTGAAACAGCATGGAGCTGCCTGGAACAGCATGGAGCCGCCTGGAACAGCATGGAGTTACCTGGAACAGCATGGAGCCACCTGAAACAGCATGGAGCTACCTGGAACAGCATAGAGCCACCTGAACAGCACGGAGCTGCCTGAAACAGCATGGAGCCGCCTGGAACAGCATGGAGCCATGTGGAACAGCATGGAGCCACGTGGAACAGCATGGAGCCACATGGAACAGACTTCACTTCTCCAAGACAAGCAGACCTCAAGGCATTGTTTCATTAAGCGCCTAAGGCCTTTTTCAGAGGCTCCTTTGGAACTAGGAAAGCTGAAGGGGATAAAGCAGAGGTTCTTCCATCTCCTAACACCAGTGAGAGAGCCAACAGCTGGAAAGCTCTGAGAAGACATGCTGACATTCCTCTGTGGAGGAGAGACAGATGACACAGGTGTAGACATAGATGCACAGAACACATTGCACGTTGGTGATATCAATATGGATATAGATAGAGAGATCCAGGGAGAGAGACTCAGAAAAATCCACAGAGAAAGAGACAGATAGTGAGAGAGAGAGAGGAAGAGACAGAGAGAGGGGGAGAGAGAGACCCAGAGAGAAAGAGACAGAGAGGAAGACAAAGAGAGAGGGAGAGAGAGAAGGAGAGAGAGAGACCCAGAAAGAGAGGCAGAGGGGCTGAGATTGCAGGATCACTGCCCACGCGGTGAGAGTACCCTCTCAGAATCTCCCAGAAGCATTAGGCCCCGATGGGGAGGTTCAATAAATTGTTAAAAGAAGGAGTTCATGAGTCTCAAAACATAAACTTCAAAATTCTTAAACATCAAAGAATTTGTATTTCTAATATATCTTCATCATTTTTTAAAAATATATTTTTATTGCTTGATGAGTTCTTTTATATACATGCTAGAGGGCCGGTGCACAAATTCGTGCACGGGTGGGGCCCCTCGGCCTGGCCTGTGATCAGGGCCGATTGGGCCAGCCGGCCGGGGAGAAGGGACTGTGGGAGGTTGGCGCCTCCCAGGATGTGTTGAACATGAGCTGCAAAGTAAATAACACACGTTATGTCTTTCCTTAAATTCCAGTGGCTGTGCTTTCTCTGGTGCTGCATCCAGCCCAGGGCAGCTCCTATGCGACAGCACAGACAGGGAGCGGGCGCCAGTCCACCCTCCGCAGGCCGCGTCTCACCGGCAATAAACCTGCCGCCAGGAGTGCCGACAGCAGCACCATCCATCAACCCCCGTGGACAGAAAAGCAGGAGAGAGCGCACTGCAGGGTGCGGCCCAAAGAGCCGTGTGTGTCTCACGCTCCCGACAATACGTGCCATCAGCGGGCAATGACGTGTGGTCTCCACCCTGGTCTGAATAACTCAGGCATTGGAAGGGTGGCGCTAACACCCAGGCCCGGCGCCCATCTCACACTATCTGAGTTCCCGTAAAGGAAGCAACAGAGCACAGGGCACTGGGAGGGGTGCACTGCAGGTCAATCTGCCCAGAGGTCATGAGCCCCCCTTCTATGACCCAGCTTCTCCACTTGTTTGCAATTATGCCCCCTTTTTGCCATTTTCCCTTAGAATTTCTATCCTGCCCCCCAGCCTGGCCCTCCTGCCCGCTCACCTGCCCGCCAGGCAGGCACCCTCAGCACAGGCTGTGCCAGGCCTCCACCGGATAGGGGCGCTGGCCGCTCCAGCGACTCTGACAAGCAGGAGGAGGGCTGAGGGCCCTGCAAACAGGTAGCGGGCACCTCCCCTCATTTCCTCTCCCTGCGCTGAGATTGTGGGGAGCGACCTGCAGTCGACCTGAGCCTGGGCCTCTGAGCACCTTGCTCTGCAAGCGGCCCATTCACACAGCCCCTCAGGAGCTAGTCCGGGTCACGACAGGGCATCCGGGCCCAGTGCCCGGGCGGGCTCCACCCTCCCAGGCAGTGCCTGCTGCCAGCCAGGCAGGTAACTGTGCAGCAGCCCATGACCCGCCACCTGCGAAACTTCGCCGCGTGCTCCTGGCAAACAGCACGTCCTCTCCCTACGTGCCCTGTGGACCCTGTGGTGCCGGTTACATCTCTGCCAACGTCACAGTTGCAGCCTCAGCCGGCTCTCCCCACGCTCAGGCTGCTGCGCTGCGCTTCTCAGTCCGCACCTTCTCCCCTCCCTGCGGCCACCAGCACACCCTCCCTGGTGTCACCAGCACACCCTCCCTGCAGCCACCAGCACACCCTCCTGGTGTCACCAGCACACCCTCCCTGCAGCCACCAGCACACCCTCCTGGTGTCACCAGCACACCTTCCCTGGTGTCACCAAAGACGCTCCTCACATCTGACTGTGGGAGCCGTCCATCCCCTAATCATCCAGTCCACAGCCCGGCTACGTGGCTCATGGCTGAGCATCAACCTGTGACCCAGGAGGTCAGGGCACAGGCCCGGCTGCCGGCTCCATCCCGTGTGGCACCGGCAGGAGGCAGCCCGTCCATGATTCTCTCTCATCAATGTTTCTCTCTCTCTCTCCCTCTCCCATCCCTTCTGAAATCAATAAAAATATTTTTTAAAGAAATCTTAAATTTAAAAAAAGGTACAGCCCACAGAAACATCACACAGTGAAAGCCTCCTGAGCCACAGAATGGGGTGCTGGCTCCTGGTTTTCCGTTTCGGGGCAAGTGAGACAATGTCACCTTCAGTTTCGTTTTTGTAATCAGACCAGACCCCTCGGCAACAATGAATCCCGAGTCCAGCCTTCCTTCCCCGTGAGCCGCCACCCGAGGACCATCGGATGGAGGGTCCAGGCTCCGCTGAAACCCATGCGATGTGGCCTGAGCCCCAGGAGGATGTGCAGGACTGCCCCGCAGCAAAACCCCAGAAGGGATTGCACCCCCAGAGAGAACCCCCCGCAGCCCTGCGGATGTGCATCAGAGGTGCCCACCAACCCTCAGAAGCCCCATAGCTGGAGACAGGCCTCCCCCTAGCGACGCCCCTGACCTCCCCCTAGCAACACCCCTGGCCTCCCCCTAGCAACGCC
>NW_006298272.1:679560-680199 GCF_000327345.1 Myotis davidii | reverse complement strand
GCCTGGAGGGCGGCCGCTGCCCTGGCCCGGGAGGGTGGGCTGAGCCTCGTGGCTGGGCCTGGTCTCCCCTGCAGTGATGTTAACGCATCTGTTCCAGCTCCACTGCCAGCTCCGAGGAAGCTCCTAGAACCCCGGTCCCCAAGCGGCGTTGGTGAGGACAGAGCTGCTCAGGTCACTCTCATCAGGATAAACCGCCCTCCCCGGCCGGGCCCTGGAACTGGGCAGTGAGACATCACGTGGAAGTCCTCCCCTGCCTGACCCACCACGAAGCTGGGGGACGCGTCCCCGACCGGCCCCGCGCTCCCAGCTCTTCCTAGAAAGCGCAGCTTCGGACTCAGCGGGTCCACTGCTGAGACCGACCAGCCGACCGACAGTAAGGCCTGGACCCGCGCAGCCAGCGCAGCCTCGTGCTGTGGTGTGGGTTGTGCACCGAGTTCAGGGATGAACACTGTGGCATCCCCCTTTGCACGCATTTGGGCTTGGTTTTGCGATTTTTTTTTCATCGGCGTTGCTGTGGTTTTGGACAGATTTTGCCGCTTAAAGTTTCCAAATGTCCTGTGGCCAAAATCCAAGTGGCCCCCTGCGGGGAGGCGAGAGGCATGGCCTCCAGCCGGAGCGGGCGGCCTCGCCCAGGCCCTG
>NW_006298272.1:671056-679511 GCF_000327345.1 Myotis davidii | reverse complement strand
CGACCTATCACTTCGCAAAAAGAAAGATATTTTTTAAGAATAAATCTAACACTATGAGCAATTCTGTGTAATTCAGAAGGCCCAGTCCTGCAGTTGGACGCCACTTGCTAAACTGCCCACCCGCTCCCTCCTTCCCTCCCGAATAAGGGCCAGAGGATCCAGGCGGACTGTGTCGGGGCCTGGGGGCACCAGCAGAACCTGGGTCCGGGGGGAATGTGAGTGTGCTCACAGCACCGTGACCCCACATGTGTGGGGTCTCCCTATCACCCAGTTCTCCCCTCTCTGACACCCCCCCCCCTCCCGCCGACTCGGTTCTGACACCAACGATCAGGACGGCTCCGAGGTGAGAGGCTGCGTCCCGCAGGACTGGACGGCCAGTCTCAAGGCCCAGACCCCTGCAGCTCCACTGGCCAGCCCCCCATCGGGGGCCCACGACCCCCCCACCCCCGGCGCCGTAATTTCCTGGAACGGCTCACAGAACTCAGGGCACACTTGGTTAGGTTTATTACAAAGGAATGGCCAGCGACAGCCTCCTAATGACCCTTCCTGTCAGCCCAGGGCCTGAGGGGGGGTAGGATAGGGTCCTGTATGGTCAGGAGGTTGGAAGTGACGGCCCCTGCGATTCCTTCGCCTCTGAAGGTCTGATTCGGGCACCGGGATTAGGGGTGAAGCACTGAAGGGAGGGACTGCGCACGGCCAATAGGGACTCCGCGCCTCCCCTGGGCCTGTCTGCGCTGGAGTCATTCACATGCTGCCGCCGCTGCATTCGGAGACCTGTCTGTGTGCGGAGACATTCCGCCCACCATGAATCTCTAAAACCCACCTTAACTGACAGCTATTAAAGATGCATTATTCATGGCGCTGTCAGACCACAGAGCCCCGTTTTATTTCACTAAATTATACTTCCATCGACTTGACCAATTCTGATTTAGAGCGACTAAAAGCCAGGAAAATTACCCTTCCATCACACTTTATGATGAAAAATAACACGGCTTAATTTTAACAAATAAAATGTGTCATGACCAACAGCGTAACCTTTACGTTTTGATATCTGAAAGAACAAAGATGCCACGGTTAACACGGTGTGTTTTGCAAATAGTGATTTTGTAGGAACAAACACAGGAACGCCCCCCTTCCAGTCCCCGACCTCCTGAGCCCCACCTTCCTCGGGGTCCCGGGAGGACCCCCAGCCCCTCCTGGCTCTGTCAGGCTCCCGGTGCGGGCGGCCTCTTCCTTAGCGCTCAGGTCTGGGGCGCAGCCCGGGAGCAGGTCCCCCGAGAACATTCGCGGGTTAGTCTTCTATCCTTTCCCCGCTGCTCGCAGGAACCTCTGTACCCCAGCTCCCTACCCTGTTTGACCCCCCAGCAAAATGGAGCCCAATAAATGCCACCGACTCCCATCCACTCAACTGCTCCTCAAGCTTAAGATGTGCCCCTTATAGAAAGAGGAAGAAGACAGGGCAAGCCTCTAGAGCAGCGGTTCTCAACCTGTGGGTCATGACCCCTTTGGGGGCCAAACGACCCTTTCACAGGGGTCGCCTAAGACCATCAGAAAACACATATATAATTACATATTGTTTCTGTGATTAATCACTATGCTGTAATTATGTTCAATTTGTAACAATGAAATTGGGGTTCACCACAACATGAGGAACTGTATTAAAGGGCCGCGGCATTAGGAAGGTTGAGAACCGCTGCTCTAGAACCTTCCGTGGCCCAAGGTCAGACGTGCTGCCTTCACACCCACCAGGCAGACACCATCAGGACTCACTGAGCTGATGGCTGCGAGCTTGCGTGGTGGCCACAGAGCCGCTTTCCGCGTCCGGTTGTGATGGGAGAAGCGCGGCCGGGTCCTTGGGTGACTGACGCTCCACGCGGCTTGGAGTGCGAGGCGTCTCTGACGTCAAAATGAAATCCTCCTAAATGGGGGAAAGTGGTCTTTTTTATTAGAAAAACACAGAAGCAGCGACCTCCACCCAGAAGCAGGGACTCAGCAGCAGCCTCCGGCTCCATTGCACCCACGGCCTGTGCGGCCGTCACGCAACGAGCCCTTTCGCTCATCCCCACGTGCGGAAGCCTGAAACAATGGCCTCCCCCCACTCCTCCCAGCGCAGCCCTGCATCAGGAGCGCCTGTGTCATACACCTGTCACATCAGAGCCCGGCACCTGCAGCTCCAGGTGACCCCACCCCAGCCTCTGCCCCGTGGCTTCTATCCTGCCATGTTCACATGCAGCCCAAAGGCCCCCAACACCCCCTGTGCGGCCCCATGCAGCCAGCCCCCCATGTGCGCCGACCTCCAGGGCTGTGGGAGCCTCTCAGTGAGAGAAGGCGGGGCCCTGGGGGACGCTGAGGCTCAGTTGCTGCTCAGGAGCTATGTCCCCACAAGAGCTGTATGTGACCTCCAGGTGACCCCACCCCAGCCTCTGCCCCGTGGCTTCTATCCTGCCATGTTCACATGCAGCCCAAAGGCCCCCAACACCCCCTGTGCGGCCCCATGCAGCCAGCCCCCCACGTTGGCCAACACCCCCTGTGCGGCCCCATGCAGCCAGCCCCCCACGTTGGCCAACACCCCCTGTGCGGCCCCATGCAGCCAGCCCCCCATGCTGGCCGACCTCCAGGGCTGTGGGAGCCTCTCAGTGAGAGAAGGCGGGGCCCTGGGGGACGCTGAGGCTCAGTTGCTGCTCAGGAGCTATGTCCCCACAAGAGCTGTATGTGAGTCCCACTCCCAGAGCCTCCTCGGTCGCCGTCTGCAGAGACCTGGGCTCCAGAGAAGGGAGACACCCGGGGCTGAGCCCACGGTCAACCCCCTCACCTCTGGGGGCTCAGGAGCCTTCCGTGGGCACTGCCTGGAGGTCTTTCCAAAATACATAGATGGCTTCCCGGAGCTGCTCCCCCTCCCACGTCGTTATGCCCTGAGGGCGGCGCCCAGAGTGGAAGGCCGGCCAGCCAGGCGGGAGGAAGCAGGTGGGAGCGCGGCTGCGTGTGCAGGTTTCCGTGAGAAGCTCCAGTTAAACGGAGTCACTCCGTCAGTGATGCGAACCCGCGAGAGGAGGCCATGGGGAGTGAGCAGGCCCCGCGGTGCAGAGGACCAAGCAGGCGGGCTGGAACGACTGTTCCCCGGCCTCCCCTTCACCTGAGCCCTGGGAACAGTCATTAAATCACCCTGGGTCAGAGGCAGCTGCCTGACTGATGGTTATTCGGAAAAGCAGGCTCAGCTCTTCTGTAACTTTAACCTCGTAACACCTTAAGTAGTCGGATAATTATGTTGGGGCACTTTTTCATTTCTGGGCTTGTTGAGAGGTTTTTATTGATTTTAGAGAGAGGGTAAGGGAGAGCTAGAAACACCAATCGGCTGCCTCCTGCACGTCCCCCACTGGGGACCGAGCCCACCACCCAGGCATGTGCCCTGACTGGGAACCGAACCTTAACCAACTGGTTGATGTGTCAACACTCAACCACTGAGCCACTCTGGCTGGGCTGGGATCTTTTTTGAAATTGTGGGTGTTAAATGTGTTATAACCACAGTCACATGACCAGTGGCTTAGTTGCCTCGATGAGCAACTGGTAGGACGTCTTCCCAGCAGACATTCTGGCAACCCTTCCCCCCATAGGAGGTATAAGAGGTTTGAAAAGTTACCACCAAAGTCTTACCCCCTCCCCCCCAAAAAAACCACAAAAACACCACTCACTCGCTTGTAAAATTACATTATTCTCAGAGGACAATGCACCCGCAAATCCAGCCACTGTGATGATCAAAACGAAGCACCCAAATTCATAAACTTGAAGAGTGAGTTCAAACAGCAGAGTAAACACGGCCACTTATTTACCCGTTTTCCTTCTCTTTGGCCCAAGTAAATCAAATGCCGGGGTTCTCACTTGTGGGTCCCCCGAGGCGGCTGGCTGTGTGGGGGCCGCGATCACCCACGCCGGGTGTGCGGAGCGGCAGACACAGAGCCTTGCAGACCCCGTCGGCCTCGAGGTCAGCAGCAGGCGCCCGGGGCAGCTGCTCGGAGCAGCACAGGCCCAGGACTTGCCCTCTGTGACCTTTAACCCCTGGGGTCACTGGGAGAGTAGGAACTGAGATGGACCTCACTGAGAACCCAAAACACGAAAGGCCGGACGACTTGTTATAATTCTATTAGTAAGTATAATGGGTTCACATTCACAAGGGAAAAGGTATCTGTAGCTACGCACGCGGGGCTTCCCTCTTCATCCTGATTGTGTTTTGCCGCAGAAAGTGTGACGCGTCAGTACAGGAAACCCATCACTGGCCTCTGAGTCTCCTCACGGCAGCTGCCCTGGGCAGCCTCTCGTCTGGGGCTGTGGTTTGATCCAACCTAGAACCCACCTAGAGGCACATCTCCAGCCCCATCTGCCTGCAGCTTTCCTGGACTTTAAACTAACTTTTCACATTTATTGTCCCTCATATTTTTACTCCAGAATCCTATGTGTAAGGGCAGGAAAAGGGTCTCTTTTTCCTTGCTGTGGCCTTCCATAATTCAGGAGAAGCACCTGGCGATTAAACCCCAAGACTGCTGCCTCCTCTGATCCAAACAGCCCCTCTGCTCAGACTGCCAGATAAGCTACTCTCAAGGCTACATTCGTGCATCCCCCTCCTCCTTGCTGTTTTTTTTTTAAAAATATATTTTATTGATTTTTCACAGAGAGGAAGGGAGAGGGATAGAGAGCTAGAAACATCGATGAGAGAGAAACAGCGATCAGCTGCCTCCTGCACACCTCCTACTGGGGATGTGCCCGCAACCAAGGCACATGCCCTTGGCCGGAATCGAACCTGGGACCCCTGAGTCTGCAGGCCGACGCTCTACCCACTGAGCCAGACCGGTCAGGGCCTCCCTGCTGTTTTCACAACTCAGGGATCACTCACACCAAGGAGTCTCTAGAGTAGCAAGTGCCCTTCCCCCTCCCTTTCAGCCCAAGCTTCGCCCTTTTCGAATTCTTTGCAACTTTTGTGCTGAGCGTGATTCGGGCTTGGGAAGAATACTGATAAGACACCTCCTTAGGACATGTGCCAGACTGTCTCCTGGAGAGCAGACTGACTTTTGACAACCCCAGATATCTGCTCAACCACAACAGCTTCCCCCTCCCTTCCTTGTTGCTTAGCAACAGACTGTGTTTAAAAGAGCAGGCTGCTCTTGGTTCCTGTCCTGTATGAACTAGCAATTCACCAGCCTTTCCCTTCGGGGAAAGTAAAACCAATGTCCTCCCTCCATCTCTCTCTTCTCTCAGCTGTGAATTCTTTCACAGCCGGCCTCACCGCCAAACCCTGACACTATGTCCCACTGCCTGCTTGACATTCTGCTTGGCTGGAGCTTTGCTCCAATTCCCGGGTTTTCCGATAACTCTCTAAAGTTAATATTTGGCAAGCCCATCTTCCCCCAGCCCTTGCTCCCCTGTGCTCAGCAGCCACCCTTCTAGAATCCAACGGTGACTATTTTTTTAAAGAGCTACAGCCATCTTAACCAAAACTGCTTTGAAAAGACCGAAATCCCACTTCAGGTGGAAGCACATTGGACTCTCCATGAGAATCCTCTTCACGTGGCAATAACGTTACTTGGCATTCAAACCCTGTTTCCTTGGGCACTGCGTGCTCCGGGGTCTCCCTGAGCCTTGGGACTCGGGTTAGAGACTCAGCCACGATTAGAGCCGCAGGAACGCAGAGCGCGTCATCAAAAATGACAGGGAAAGTGAAAACAAGACAGTGTTCGAACACGTTTCTGAAAACGGAGTGGGCCGCCTGGGTGTGTCCAAACATCTCTGCTAAAAACAACCGCCGTCCGGTCTCGTTCTACCTGACAAAGAAGGGAGGGGCCCGCGGAGCTCTGCTCCCGCTCCCAGGGGTCCTCGCCGGCCACTCGGAAGAGGCACACAGACACCTCGCTGGGCCTCGTTAGGAACGCGCTGCGGTCCGTCCCTGTGCGATCGGGATACCGGCCTCGGGTGGGAGAAATGTTAAGCTTCTCTGCTGCACAATCTTAGAAGCAAATGGCAGTGGGCGGGATGCTTTTCCTAATGGCGCTCAGGGCGGGAGGGTCATAATTTAGTCCACGTTCAGGGAGCCGCGGTGGGAGCATTCGGGGCGCTGAGCTCATTGGCTCCTCAAAGGCCAAATACCAGTAACTTGGTCGAGTCTCCCTGACCTTAAAAACATTCAAACCTGTGAAGAATGTTGTGAGTTTCTTTGAGCCAAACTGTTGCCAGGAAGCAGATTCTCAATGGATTGGGATAATGCTCCGAAGAATGGCGGCTTTTTCATCTATTTTTATACATTTACAATGAAAGGAGGGGGCGTAGGTGGGTTACAGGAAATCCATTGGTGATGGATTAGGGAGGTGGGAGAAAGCACCGCGGGGAAACCTCTGGGATTGGATAGAAAGTAAAATGATGGACACATACTTAGGTGGGTGCAGGACAGTTAACAGTCAACAATTAACAGGATAACAGTAACAACGAAGGAATCTGTGGTTTCTGTCCTGGTGTCAGGCACATTAGGCTGTGCCCCAAGGGGGCTGGGAAAAGGGAAGTTACATGCTACCCAGACATTTCACAGGCATGTTATCTTAGATGCAAAAAGACAGATAGGCTCAGTTAAGGTAAAGGCTGACCTTGTCAGTGAAGGTACCGGCCTAGGAGGTGACCACCCACCGTCACTGCTTTAGATAAAGTGTAAATTCAGACCATCCTGGTGGTGACTGTCGGTCTGGGTTTGCAGGGCCGCCAGGCAGGCCTCCCCTGAGCTGCCAGGTCAGCACGTGGCCCTTTCGTCCACAAGAGAAAGACCCACCTCGGGGAGCTTCTTTTTGCACCGAAAGAGGTTACACATGTTACGTCCGTGCCCTTCCTGTGGACTTGATTCCTGAACAGCCCCCTGCTGGTTCCCGCTCCCAAAACAGGAAACTTTCGAATGTATACTGGCGGGACCA
The DNA here is from genome assembly GCF_000327345.1 of Myotis davidii. Classification (NCBI taxonomy): domain Eukaryota; kingdom Metazoa; phylum Chordata; class Mammalia; order Chiroptera; family Vespertilionidae; genus Myotis; species Myotis davidii. Next base: position 672,570 of record NW_006298272.1, on the reverse strand, counting down.
CAGCGTGCGGAGCCTCGTGTACGGTCAACACCCCAATGAGCTGCCGTCAGACGCGCCTGCATCCGGACACGCCGTGATGCTGAGCGCCGGGCGTCCCCAGGCAGAGGGTGTGCGGGCCAGGACGGTTTTCTTTGGTTCTGAATGTAGGTGAGTCACGTTGTGTGGCGAGCGGCTACAGTGTTTGGACAGGTTCAAGCATGGACTGATGAGAGGGCACAGTCCTCTCATGGCCACATGCAAGTCCCAGCTTGGAGGGCAGAGCCCTCCCAGCACAATTATAGCCAACAGCTATAGTTGTGAGCTTGAACCTATGGTCCGAACACGTGGCCCCACGTGCCTGAGTGATGTGGGCTTGATAGAGTTCAGGTGTATGTAATTGAGTAGGATCGAAATGTTGTAAACATCTTGACTGCACCCTGACTTTGCCTCCGGGAATCTGCTATAAAATAAAGACTCGGCGTGTAGTCCGTGGCGCTGTCTCTCCATCTGGGTCCCACCCAGACCCAGCTTTCTTCTCTTGCCTGTCTTTTCTCCATCCTTCACCGCCCCTCTCAGGCTCACCCTTGGCCGTGCTGGCGCGGCACTACGTTGTTCGAGTTCGCAGATCTGGAGTGTGAAACTCTGTCTATCTTGATAGAGTGTACGTGTGTTCACTCCCAGGGCGCCCCCTCCGCCCACCCTGGGAGACCCTGTGGTCCAGTCCAGGACATAGTTCTGTCTGCACCACAGGGAGCTGCGTTCTCATCCCCACACCAGGCGTTTGCTTCATTCATTTCGCCCGTTTTTATTCTAATAAATGGACCCAAACACCACGGGCACTTCTGTGCTTGGCATCTTCACCCTCCGGCTTTGAGACCAGCCACGTAGTCACGGGGAGCAGCGGCTGCCCCTTTCCTTGCAGGGTGGTACCTCGTGACGAGAACAGGTGGAAACTGTCTGTTCTCTCGTGGGTGGGCACCCGTTTCACCCAGGGTTGGGCTAATGTGAATGAAGCAGCGATAACCGTTAGGCTGTGGTGTCTGGGTGGCCATCAGCCTCCATCCCTGTTGGCTGTGGCGCTGGGAGATGCTGTGTGTCGGGGTTCGGGGTTCTGACGAGCTTCGCTTTTCCTGGGCAGGAGCCCTTTCTCAGGGGTGTGAGTCCCTGCCTCTCCCGCAGCGCTGAGTGTCTGGTTAGAGACGCTTCCGGGGCTAAGCCAGAAGGTAGAACCACATAAGAAAACAGTGACTCGGCCGGTTTTCTAAGCAATGCAAACCGTAATCACAAAGGAAACACTGATCATTGGAGTCCAATCAAAGCAAGAACTTCTGCTTATCAGAACAGGACCACAAAACCCGGAGAGCATGATGCTGAGTGAGATAAGCCAGTCGGAGAAAGACAAGTGTCCCAGGATCTCACCCATAAGTGGAATCCAATGAACAAAATAAACTGACGAACAAAATAGGTCCAGAGACTTAGAAGCATGGGACAGGCTGTAGAATCTCAGAAGGAGGGTGAGAGAGGGAGGGAAGGGG
>NW_006298272.1:669161-670980 GCF_000327345.1 Myotis davidii | reverse complement strand
GGTTGGAATTCAACAAAAAGCACATGAAGGCGGAGGTGGGTGGGTGGAGAGAGATTAACCAAAGAACTTGTATGCATATATGCATGACCCATGGACACAGCCAATACTGTGGTGAAGGCCTGGGGCAGGGGCGGGCTAGAAGGGGTCGATGGGGGAGGAGGGGGACATATGTAATGCTTTCAACAATAAAGATTAATTTAAAAACAACCGCAATACCCCAAAGAGTCTGTTTGCATGGGGCAGCCTGGGGGCAGTTTGTTGGCTTTCCCCTCCCTCTCCTCTCCTTCCTCTCCTTCCTCCTCTCCCTCCTCCTGGGAGGAAGCAGACCTCCTATCTCAGAGCTGCCCCTTCAGGCTGCAGCCCCTGATTTCCTTTATTTTATGATAAAATATTCATGGGAGGAGGGACTGAGACCCCCTTGCTGAGAGCAATCTGCATTTCCCAGGCACCTTCGCTAGGAGGCTGGCCTCCTCCTCTTTTTATTATCCATCTCGGCAGCCTCTTGATCCGAAAAAATGGCCGCAGCTGGGCCCAGGCCTGAGTGGGCAGCGGAGTGTGCGTGCGGGATGGAGCGCGGGAGGCCCAGGGGCGCCGGCCACGCTTGGCAGCTCTAGCACTAGAGTACAGTCTCGCTTATAACAGGGAGCCGCTCGCCCTCCTGGGAGTAAAGGTGCAGGCGCATAACAAACCCGCGTTGACGTCCCTGTCCCTGTCCCCGTCTGTGCAGCTGGCAGAGGACATGTGCATCTTCCCGGTTAATGTTCGCATTTACCCAACACAAGGCGGACGGACGTGAAGCCCAGGTTAGCAGGCGTCCAGGGCAGCAGGCGACTGAGGTGCTGGGCTCGGGCCCTCTGAAGGACGGAGACTTGGGGCGCTTTCTCTGATTGGTCAGCGCTGTCTCTCGGGGTCGCTGTGAGGGACTCAGGCCACAGCAGTCATGCGGCGTGGAAGTCAGCCTGGACCAGGGACCGAGGGCTTTCTGCTTCCTTCCATGCGTGGAGGTGACACTGGTTAATGGGGTCACAGAGGTTCCGGGTCCGTTTCTCTGGGAGAGGATGTGGGGGCAGGAGAGGCCGCGAGGGGAGGCTCCCTGGGGACGGAATGCCTCCGTGAGGACTGCCAGCTCCAAACCACCAGGATGTTCATCTTCCAGGAGGGGCAGCACCGTGAGCTTGAAGCTTGGGAACCGACACGAGACGGGGAAAGGGGACATCGGCCAGTGAGGAAAAACACGGGACGTACAATGAGGAGGTGGCATGAACAGACAGCGGCCGCCAGCACCGATAACCCTGAGACCAGGAGGCTCACTGGGGACCCACAGGGACTCCCCCCCCCAGGCGGGAGTTAGCACACGCTGGCAGGAAGTGCTTACACTTTCGCTTAAAATCTCTCAGTCCACGGTTTTCATTCTTCAAACTTCGTGGGACAAGAACGCAGAAGGAGACCGCCAGCTCGCCGTGCGGGGAGCAGATGGCACAGGACCTGGTCACTGTGTTGTGTGCCCACCCACCATGTCGGATCTCCTCCGTCACCCTGTGTTTGACCCCGTGACTAAGTGTCTTTGAAGTTCGGGTTCTTTGGGAGGTTGAATGGGGCCTGGAGCTGGGCTCTGGACCAGCAGGCGCTGAGGGTGCTCGGCCCTGAGAGCACCGCCTGACTCGCCAGGCACATGGTGATGGGGGGGGGGGGGGGGGGGGGGTTGTTTGTTATACACCATTGTCAGAGAAAAATCTGACTAATACAGGCAGCAGTAGTAGTGAGGTAAGAATGGATGGATAGATTGGATTTTTAAGATAAAGCTTATTGGAACTTATAG
>NW_006298272.1:664633-668564 GCF_000327345.1 Myotis davidii | reverse complement strand
ATAACTGACAGATAGAGCACCTGACTTCATCGGAAAGATAATCATATTATTTTATATCTTAGAGCACATGTACTAGTAATGTGAATAGGGGGCTCAGTTTCTTATATGTGAGTAGGGGGTTAAGTTTTTCTTAAGTTTCCTTTGCAAGGCCTGTGCGAAGCAATTGAGGAGATGACTCAGCTGTGAATCCAGCAAGCAGAACCAATACGCAGGGTCCACACCATCTCATCCACAGCATCTCCTCACCATCATCTCAGCCACATCAGCTCATCGCCTGAGGACTAAGGACAATAGCTAACATCCATTCCCGCGCCCATCCCCTTCATAGTCCCGTCCCCTGCACCTGCTGGGAGGCAGGATTTGATGCCTGTAAGCGCCCTGTCTTCTTGGTAGGCTGGCCTTCTCAGTAAGCCCCTCATAGGATTCAACCCCACCTTCGTGATTGGACACAGTGACAGGGGTTTCCCAGTAACAATGAGGGCAGCAGCCAGGCCCTGGTCCCTCACATCCACTGTGGAGACTGCTCCTGTGCCCGTGGCATGGCCCAGCCCCACCAGGAACCCCACACCCTGTGCATGTGCTCCTGGAGGTGGCCCTTCGTGCCTTGAGCCAAGGAGCCTCCTGGGTGGGTGAGACGCAGAAGCCGCTTTCAATCAAATATGTACAAATATACTTTCTAATTGCACCGAGAAAAGCAACTGAGTGAAGTCAACAAGATATCAATTATCCAAATCTCTTTTTGTACAGAAATTCAGCCCTTCCATCAAACCTTTCACAGTGGTTTGGCTCAGATATCTTCAAAAAATCAGTTTTCCTCTAATTAAGGCGATAATGGTTGCTTTCCTCCGAGATACATTCCTAATGAGCAAACTAATTTACGAGTTCACGCTGCCCTGGGCATCCTTTCCGGGATAAACGCAGTTACCTGGCCCTTTGGTACCTGTCTTCTTTTTAATTTACAATTTGATCTCCATATAATTTAATATTAAACATTGCTTTGGCTGGCAGATATATTTAAAATGAATTTGTATTGATTAGCCTGCTTCTCTGATAAGCAAACTTTAATTCAGTTTCAGAATAGTAGGAGAATAAATCCCCATCTTGAAGTCACTTTATTTTGCCCTGGAAGATCTGTTTATTGTATTGTGTGCCCACCAACCGAAGCGTTTTGGTTGAGCGCCTTTCCAATGCACCGAAAGGTCTCGGGTTCGGTTCTCGGTCTTGGGTTCAGTTCCCAGTCAGGGCACATACTCAGGTGTCAGGTTCGATCCACAGTCGGGTGTGTACAGGAGTCAACCAATCGATCGATGTTTCTCTCTCACATCAATGTGTGTGTCTCCCTCTCCCTCTCTCTTCGTCTCTCTGAAATCAATAAAAATATTTATTTAAAAAGAGAATAAAATCTATGGAAAATATTTTGCAAATGTGAAGCTCCACAGAAATGCTAAATCCTTCACCAGACACCTTCAACCTGTCTCGGGAATCTCATGGATTCTTGGGACCTGTGAGCCCTCCCCAGGCCAACCCCACCGGCTCTTCTGTTCACAAGAAGAAAAAGCCCTCTTCCCGCTCCCTCTGCTCGGACCCTGGCCTGGGCCTCCGCAGGGGCCCCTCCCACAGCGCCCTGGGGGAAACCCTGCCAGGCTGCCACAGAGCAGGAAGCCATGTTCCAGGCTGGGCTACACACCCAGAGGGCCGCCCCAGGAGAACGGAATGGGAGTCACACAGGGCCTTTGAAATCTCCCAGAAACAAATTAAAAAAGGAAACCAAACCAGGTGCAATAACTCTAATAATATTGTTAGTTAAGCTAATTTGTCTAGAAATAATCATTCCATTGTTTACCCATCTCCACACAGGGATGAGCTCTTTTACATGATAGTTGGCACTAAATGTTCTACATTCAGGGTGCATTTTACACCTACACGGAAATAACAAAGAGCAACATCTCCACCCCTGCAGGCAAATTGTTCTTTAATTATGCATCACAGTGTGAGGGAAGCCGGGGTCATGTCTCCAGAAACAAAACGCAACCTTCCTGTGATTAAAATGCTAAGGAGGCGGGGAGGGCTCCCAGTGCATAAATCAGGCTGCCCTTGACTTCTCACCTCTTGGAATGACAGCGCCAAGGGAGAGAGCAAAAGCTGCCTCATCGTGTGTGACAGGGCAAGTGCATGAACCTCAACGCTGACAAAACTGAAGTGAAAATCAGGAATCGTTCCTGTTTCAAAAGGTTACGGTACTTAAAAGGTCAACGTTAAATTGGAAAAGATAGAGAGGAAGAAGAAAGACACAAGAAAACTTTCAACATAAAGGAGCTGGAGCTGGATACCCATAACTCTAGGTCTGGTGCTCCACTGAGGTCAGTCTGCACTGAGGTATCTAGATAGAGACGCATCTGGAGGGAGACCATCTGTGTAGACATCTAAACCTAGTGGAACCGAAGAACTTATATACTTAACTAGAGGCCCAGTAAACGAGATTCATGCACTCGGGGGTCCCTCAGTCCAGCCTGCACCCTTTCACAGTCCGGGAACCCTCGGGAGATGTCCGACTGATGGCTTAGGCCCATTCCCCAGACATCCTTAGTGCTGCTGCAGAGACAGGAGAGGCCCCCACCACCACCGCTGCACGTGAGCCTGGCTTCTGGCTGAGCGGCGCTCACTCTGGCGGAGCGCACTGACTGCCAGGGGGCAGCTCCTGCATTGAGCGCCTGCCCCCTGGTGGTCAGTGCATGTCATAGTGACCGGTCGTTCGGCCATTCCATCAGCTGTCGTCATTCCCCGCATCTGGACCACTTACACACACAGACTCGCATTTGTGGGAGAAGACAGAGGCGCTCTCTCACGGCTCCGAGTGACACCCCAAGTCCTGTTTGAGAGCCCGCCATTATGGAAATGACACTCCAGCGTCAGTGATTTTTAGGAAACCAATCCTTCGTGTTCCATTCATGCGTCACATGGCCATCAGGAGTATAGCATGATGTCATAGTCTGGTTTCCCAAGGGTGGGACCTTTACTTGTGGGAGGCGGTCGGTATGGATTAAAAGTCTGTGTTCCTCAAAACCCACGTTAAATGCTAACCTTGCAGTGATCGTGCTGGAAGGCAGGAACTGTGGGAGCTGATTAGATCACGGGGGTGGGGTCCTCACTGTGAGATTAGTGCCCTTTTACCAGGGACCCATCACTCCTTCCCCTTCTGCACATGAGTGCCCAGCGGGAACACGCCAGCTGTGAACCAGAATGAGGCTCCCGCCGGACGCAGAATCCATGGAGCCTGGACTGCGGATGTGAGAGAGAAATGCCTGTGGTTTACACCACCCAGTGCATGCTGTTCTGTGACAGTGACCGGGAACTGAACTGTGACCTCCTGGTTCATAGGCCGACGCTCAGCCACTGAGCCACGCCAGCCGGGCAGGAGTTTTTGATGACACAGACGTGCGTGAGGGCGAGAAGGAGACGCACAGATGAGCCTCAGGTTTCCTGTGTGTGAGCCCGTGGGCTGATCATGAAAAGGGGAAACTGAGGAAGACAATTTGGAGAGAAACAGCAGGAACACCATCGGTTTGGGACCATGTTTGAGACACCCCTGGGCGTCCATGTCACGGTGACACGGGCCTGGGTGCGTGCTCTGAACTGGAATTCTGTGTCGAAGATTCGCTCCCACATGAGCGGCTGTTCCCCCGAACCCCAGGCTGTGTCTTCCCGCAGGTTTCACATCGGGTGAGGCTGATGCTGCGTCCTGAGCGGCTGGCGGTCAGTGGTGGTCCCTCGGCCCATCCCAAGCACCTTGGCTCCCTCCGCAGCCAGGAGCCCATGGCCATGTGGCAGGAAGGCGCAGCTCTGGGTCGCGGGGGCAAGGCCACAGTCCACAGAGCCCCTGGCGCCCAGCACCTGTGGAGGCCACTGCTCCGTGAAGGAGGTGGGAAAATGT
>NW_006298272.1:644710-664600 GCF_000327345.1 Myotis davidii | reverse complement strand
AGGAGCCGGGGAGGAGCCGGGGAGGAGCCGGGGCCTCTACATCATCCGTTTCTGTAGAGGCGGCCTCTGCGGAGATGCTCCTCTCAAGGCGATTAGCACGTCACGTGGGCACCCCGAAGGCCCCTGATTTCACAAGTGTGTTCCTCTCCCCAGTAAGCAGAGAATGACCCGCCTGCTTCTCTCCCTCAGCAGGACCTGGGCGTCGAGCTGGCCCCCGGGCACAGGGACTTCCATACGAACTGAAGGGTCTGTGGGCTCTGAGCGGACAGGGCTGCCCGGTGGACAGAACCAGCCCACCCTGTCGCTGGTGCTCATTGCGAGGCCCGGACCAACCATGCGTCTCACAGGGAGGCCGGCACGGACTGGACCATGGGTCTCACATGGGGACCAGCACGGACCGGACCATGCGTCTCACAGGGAGGCCGGCACGAACGGGACCACGGGTCTCACAGGGAGGCCAGCACGGACCGGACCACGGGTCTCACATGGGGACCAGCACGGACCGGACCATGCGTCTCACAGGGAGGCCCGGACCAACCACGGGTCTCACAGGGAGGCCGGCACGGACCGGACCACGGGTCTCACAGGGAGGCCGGCACGGACCGGACCACGGGTCTCAGAGGGAGGCAGCGCAATGAAGGTGGCAGAGCCAGGGCGAAGCAAGGTGCCACTGGGAGGGGCGGCCTCCTCCCCTGAAACTTCTATCCCTATTGACACGGATGCCATCCCTTCCCCATCCCCCCTGGCATATGTGTTACAGAGGAACGGCTTCCATTCCTTTCAAAAGAGGGGAAATCACTTTGCGTTCACAGTCAGCTTCCATTTTTGATGGAGAACCTCCTCTGCCCTGGCCCGGAACTGCCCGCCCCAACCTCTGCCGCTCCTCAGGGCTCTCCGTGCTCCCTCCGTACCTGCTTCGGAGTCAGGTGTGCAGTTTCTCTCTAGAACAAACATGACTGCCAAATTCATCAGTGCTGACCTGGACACTTTTGCACCATGACCGCCCCAGGCACCGGCACCGCAGAAATCGCCACCCGACCAGCGCGGGGCCTGCGGGGCCAGGTCCACCCGAAGCCCAGGCAGCACCGTCCCTCTGACCGTGCGGCATGGACACAGGTCTGGGCGGCGAGGGCTGTGCTCTCAGCTGCCTCAGTCGCCGTTCCTTGCAGATCGGTCTCTCCGGGGAACGGGGGGTAGACTGACTGAGACTCCCAACGCTCTGACCAGAGACTCGGGCTGGATCTGCCCAATGTTTCTTCATCACAGCGACAGGCCCTCCATTCACGGTCCTTAATCGATAACAAGCCCTATTACTTATTTATAAGCTCGTGTGGGAGCTCACCCTGGAGGACTTGGCCGCGGCCTGCGTGTGGGTTGGGAAAAGATGAATGCCTGCACTTAAGTACGAAGACGAAATGTTTGTCTGCTAAATGGGAGGTTTAAAGTCCTGGAGAACAGCATCCTGGCTCCATCAGAGATCGGCGCCCGGGCTCTGTCCATCAGGCGCTTTCTCTTTCCTCTATTTATTGATTTCAGAGAGGAAGGGGGAGGGAGAGAGAGAGAGATCAATGAGGAGAGAGAGTCACGGATCGGCTGCCTCCTGCACGCCCCCTGCTGGGACCGAGCCGCCACCTGGACATGTGCCCGATTGGGAATCGAACTGTGACTCCTGGTTGGTGGGTCTGCGCTCCACCTGCCACATGTGGTTCCTCGAATCGTAACAACGGGGTTGGCCTTACTCCAGCCAATCAGGAGCAGGAAAGGGCATGGACGGCCCAACAGGAAGTCCCTAGTGAGCTGGGCTTGGACTTGGTGTGAGTCCCTGAGACCCACATCCCATTGGCCGGCTCGGCCTGTGGCGTCACCTGGAGGACCCTCTGACACGCCCCAGGTGCGGAAGCCGGAGCAAGAATCTCGTGTGGACACGAGCCCCTCTGCCCGGCCTCCTTCTCTTCCCGCGGGTGCTGTCATCTGTTTCGCTGAATATTTTCATTCAGAACGTTTAACAGTCAGTGGCCAGGCCAGAACGTAGCTGAGATTTCCCAACAGTATATACAGGAAGACAGGAGCTATAGGAGCTCAGACAATTTTGAAAAAGAAGGATAAAATGGGACTAAAGACTAACACAGCTGCTGTGTTGCAGGCCGTATTACTGAGGGGCTACGGAGATCAGCCTGTGGTGTCACCAAGGAGCCGGCCCGCAGGTCAAGGGGGCAGAATGGAGACGCACCGATACCTCCACGCAGACACGCCCAGGACTGTCCTCCGACGTGAAAAGCAATCGATGGAGGAGAGGGCACTCTCCATCGCTTCCATGACGGATGCTGGGCCAGGGGCAGCTCTGGGCCGTCTCTGTGCGCATGCGCCCCGGCCTCACGCCGTACACAGTTAAGCCGAAGTGGATGGCGGACTTAGTTGCAAAAGGTCACTCCACAAACCTGGGGGGAGAACCTGGGACCTAGGAGTCGGCAAAATGTTCTAGCCTGGACGCCAAGAGCCCAGTTGATTAGAGGAAAAACGATAGTGAACTTCACAAGACTAAACGCGTGTTCTACCCGAAGCCCTGCGCCGAGGGGAAACCACAGGTCACAGCGGAGAAGACGTTCGTCAGCCACTGCCTGACCACGGACTAGCCCCAGCACACAGGGAGTCTCCCACGTCCACAACCAGGGAGCTGCTGTGGACACGTAGAGGTTAGGGCACAGCCTTCTGTTTCTCACCACAGCCCTGGTCACCAGGGGAAACAGAGAAACACGCCGGCACCCAGACATGAGGACACCCCTCCCCGCAGCTGTGTCGCTGACCATCTGCTTTAACCCGAGCCTTCTCCTCCGTGTCCACGACACCCGTAGCGTCTGGGAACCCACTCCCTCCCTCTCATCGGGAACATCTTTGAGAACCTGCCCTGCAGGCTCATGCGTGTCTTACAGGAATCGCTGGCCGTGATGGGCCGTGGCTGGGGCCGCACACGGGGTCAGCCCACCTCCAGGGCAGCTGGGGGGCGGGGGGCGATTCACTGCAGAGAAACACCCTATGATTGGAGCGGAGGTGGTTCCTGTCGTGGAAGGCAGGAGCCCGCATGCCTGGGAAGCAGCGTCCTCACACAGGACTCTCCCTGGGGGCCATGTGTGCATACGTGTCTGAGAACATGTAGTTCAGCACATGCCCCTCCCATCAGCTTTCACGCGGGAGCAGGGGCTACTCCGAGGCCGCAGCTCCCCCGAGGAGGCTGTGCAGGGGGGGTGCTGGCCCGGCCTCTTGCTCGGCTCCGACGCAGCAGGCATAGGGCCCGGAGCAGCCACGCGTCCTGTTCCCCTGAGATTACAGCGTGTCGCTCCCTCGTGGAAGGAATGTAGCCCCACCATTGCCCGGCCCTGTGCCTCGCGCCTCCTGCTTCTCACCAGTGCAGCTTTAGGTCTTCGCTTCTTTTCAGAAAGTGCACAGCCACCTGGCCCCAGGCTCACATTTACAACTGAGAGAGTCAGGGAGGTCCCCCAGCTCCCGTCCAGGGGACGCCCCAGGCCTCTCAGATAGGCCAGCATGTTCCTCGGCTCGTCCAGCGTCCATGTGCATGGTCCAGCCCCTGCTGACAACGCGGTCCCCGTACGAGGAGCCCCGAGGATGAGGCTCTCCAAGCCAGGGTGCTCCCCCACCGCACCCGCGCGGCCGCCGAGCCCTGAGGAGTCACAGTGCACGCGGCCCGCACCAGCTGCGGAGGGCAGAGTCCGTTCCCCACGAAAGGGAATTTGATAAATGAGAGATAAGCGTTGGGGCGCACAGTTAGGAGGGAGGTGAGGGCGCCCTCGAGCGGGACTGAGAAGGTCAGAGGCCCACTACATTATTGAGGGAATATTACATGATTTCCTGTCATGTGGGCTGATAGAAGGATCAGGAAAGTACCCACAAAGACTTGAGTGTCGCCCAAAGTTTCCCGGCAAACTGCCTCCCACCTTCATGTTCTTGTCCAATCAATACTGAAACTTATACATTTGAATTTAAAATTGAAGTATGGGCACATTGAGTACTATTAACAACATCATTCCCCAAATAAGATATCATGTTTCCTGCACACCTTCCCCCCAACACACACACATGCAGTCACAGCCGTGTCCAGTGCACATGTGTGGACAGTGAGCCATGTGCACACCGACACGGTGCATGTGAGGTGCGGGCACACACAGACCACACACACACACACACACACACACACACACACACACAATCACAGCCGTGTCCAGTGCACATGTGTGGACAGTGAGCTGTGTGCACACCGACACAGTGCATGTGAGGCGTGAGCACACGCACACACACACACACAATCACAGCCGTGTCCAGTGCACATGTGTGGACAGCGAGCCATGTGCACACCGACACGGTGCGTGTGAGGCACGAGCGCACACAGACCACACGCACAGGGCGCGGTGCACAGACTGGTGTGCAGGCAGGAGGCCTGGGGGGTGCAGTTGTGTGACTTACTGTCAGACAACCTTCCTGGACATGGTTTACACCTGAGAGAAATGGCCCCATCTCCACGGCCTCATTATAGATTGTGAACAATTTCTTTAAAGACAAAGCATGTGTTTTGCAAATGATTCCCCCGGTATTGTGTCATATTGTCGCCGTAGTTACTGGGGAATGAACTTTATCCAGGTCCTCGCTCACTTTACGTAATTCCAACCTATTTCAGTCACTTTGCCCTCTAATCGCCTAAGTGATTTAATTTCTCTCTGACATTGACTAATACGGCGAGTTGTTCAGACACAGGTTTATGAGATTGATCGCCGAGGCGGCTCATAAATAACTCCCGGCCTGCCCTCCGCTTGTGTATCCATTATTTATAGACCGTTTCCACGTCCCGGGCCAAGTCAGCGCCGATTAAACAGCCAGGCCTCCGTGCGAGCCTGGCGTGGCCACCGCAGCCTTCTCCATGGCAATGCGAGGAACGGCCTGACCCATGTCCCTGTTTGACTAAAAGCTCCTAATAAGCTGGGCAACACTTGCTCCCAAGCACCTCTTGCCTGGGTTACAGGCTCCTGGCTGCGGAGGGAGCCAAGGTGCTTGGGATGGGCCGAGGGACCACCACTGACCGCCAGCCGCTCAGGACGCAGCATCAGCCTCACCCGATGTGAAACCCACGGGAAGACACAGCCTGGGGTTCGGGGGACACAGCCAGCCGCTCGTGTGGGAGCGAATCTTCGACACGGAATCCCAGTTCAGAGCACGCACCCAGGCCCGTGTCACAGCGACATGGACGCCAGGGGCGTCTCAAACACGGTCCCAAACCGGATGGTGTTCCTGCTCTTTCTCTCCAAATTGTCTTCCACCGTTTCCCCTTTTCATGATCAGCCGCCCACGGGCTCACTCGCAGGAAACCTGAGGCTCATCTGTGCGTCTCCTTCTCGCCCTCACGCACGTCTGTGTCATCAAAAACTCCTGCCCGGCCGGCATGGCTCAGTGGCTGAGCATCGGCCTATGAACCAGGAGGTCACAGTTCAGTTCCCGGTCAGGGCATATGCCTGGGTTACAGGCTCAATCCCCACTAAGGGTTGTGCAGGAGGCAGCCAATCCATGATTCTCTCTCATCATGGATGTTTCCATCTTTCTCTCTCTTCCTCTCTGAAAGCAATAAAAATAGTTTTATATATTTTATTGACTTTCTACAGAGAGGAAGAAAGGGGGATAGAGAGTTAGAAACATCGATGAGAGAGAAACATCGATCAGCTGCCTCCTGCACACCCCCCACTGGGGATGTGCCCGCAACCAAGGTACATGCCCTTGACCGGAATCGAACCTGGGACCTTTCAGTCCACAGGCTGATGCTCTATCCCTTGACCCAAACCGGTTAGGGCGATAAAAATATTTTTATAAAAATTAAAAAGAAAAACAACCCCTGATTCTGCCTCCAACCCATCCCTGCCTCTGAGATAAGCCTTGGTGTCTCTCCAACTCATGAAAACGCCTTGTGACTGTCCCACCTCCAATCCTCATCTAGGCTATGCTCCTAACGGGGTAGGCAGGTCGAGATTCTAAGAGAAAACAATAAGCGTAAGACTTTTGAATGTATTTGTATTGATTTCAGAGAGGGAGAGGGAGAGAGAGAGAAACATCGATGAAGAGAGAGAATCATCCATCGGCTGCCTCTTGCGATCCCAGTGTGGGGCGTGCAGGAGGCAGCCGATCAGGGATTCTCTCTCTCCCTCTCCCTTCTTCTCTGAAATCAATAAACATATTTTTTTAAGCAGATTCTTAAAAAAAAGAAAGTCTACACAGCAACATCTGGAGCAGCGTTTGGACGAAGCTCAGGGCCCGTGGCCACGAACGACGCCTGAGCTCAGCCCTCACGCTGCGCCTGCGCCCCTCCCAGGCTACCCTCCGCCCCTCCCTCTGGCAGGTGCAGAATCGCACGTGTGGGCACCACAGGGACCTGAGCCAGGGAGGCAGGCAATGCCTTCGCCTCCCGCACTGTCAGCGCAACGTGCTCCTGTCCCAGTCTCCCTGGGGGTCTCCCTCAGAGAACACGCACTTGGCATTAAGGTGTCATTTCCTGGGGAGCGAGGGGGAGGGGAACCAGGAGCAGAAGCCACACACCTCGATGGCGATGGCGAGGACCCAGGGGTTTCCGGCTGCAGGGGTCTCGGCAGAGGACCCGGCTCCCCTCCCTGCAGAGGGTCAGACGCTCGCTTTCCCAGGGACGCATCGCAGAGGTTCACCTCCCAGCCCCTGGGCACAGAAACCAGCTTTCTCTTCGCCGCCTCCTGAGGTCACAGAGACACGCTCCACGCCTCAGACTCTGGAGCGAGATGGAGACGAGCCCGGAGACCTCGGGCCCTTTGGAGACGCGGGTCCGGCGCTGACTGGCAGCCTGGGCTCAGACCAGAGAATGCTGGCCTGCTCACAAAGCCGCGAATGTTCCGCTTCTCTGTCCGACGGAAAGGAATTAGATGCCGACTTAGCTTCCTCTCGCCTATCAGTGAGATACATAAAAGCCTGCTTCCTTAACCATGCTTAGGAACGAATGGGATTTAGCTCCTTTGAAAGCATATATTTGATTCTTAAAATGTCTGTATCTGTATTCGCACATTTCAGGAGTGTGACTTCACGGGCGTGTGGCTTCCTGGTGGGAAGGGATTAAGCCATCAGCCCCGGAAGGGACGGAGCCAATGGCGTGGTATTTGAAGGGGATGCTTGGAGGGGACATTGAAAGTTCACTCTATTAAAATCAGCCGCTCTCCGTCCTCTGAGATGTGAAACTGGCAGGAACGTCCCTAGTAGGGATGGCGTTTGGGACGCCGTCTGGAACGCAATTCCACCCACACAGAGGCCTGCTTTTCCCTCATTACGGGTGGGGGCTTCTCCCTCAAACACTTATTTTTAAAAATTGATGTTTAATTTTTTTCTTTGAGAAAATAAGTCTTTAAAAAGAAGGAAGACAACAGCACAAGAACATCTGTCATTGTTAACGTTCTTGCCTTCAATCCATCTGAACACTGTTCTGCCCGGAGAACACGAATAAGTCATCTGACCGAAGATATTGAAAGACCTCGAGCGAGGACGTCAACAGGAAGACCGCCATTGCGCGATGTGTATCTGTGTGATGTCACAATTAGAAAGCCGCTGCCTCTTCAGGCCATGAATATAAAATTTCATGTTGAACACTTTAATATAAAACCACTAGAGGCCCGGTGCATGAGATTCGTGCACTCAGGGGGTCCCTTAACCGTGGCCTGCGCCCCTTCACAGCCTCCTGCGGGAGTGATCCTGAGCCACAATCGGACATTGTTAGCACTGCCACAGAGGCTGGAGAGGCTCCTGCCACCCCCGCTGTGCTTGCCCGCTGTGAGCCCAGCTTCTGGCTGAGTGGCGCTCCCTCTGTGGGAGCACATTGACCACCAGGGGGCAGCTCCTGCGTGGTCAGTGCCCCCTGGTGGTCAGTGCGCATCATTGTGACCGGTTGTTACACAGTTCAGTCGATTTGCATATTAGCCTTTTATTATATAGGATGTTTCCCTGGCTGGGTGGCTCAGTTGGTTGGGCATCATCCTATACACCAAGATATTGTGCATTCAATCCCTGGTGGGGGCAAGTGTGGGAGACAACCAATCCATGTTTCTCTCTCTAAAAAAAAATAACATAAAAACATATCCCCAGCCCGGCCAGCATGGCTCAGGGGTTGAGCATCGACCTATGAACTAGGAGGTCAGGGTTCAATTCCGTCAGGGCACATGCAGTGAAGGCTTGGTTCCAAGGCAGCTGAACTCACGCGGGTGCTCCTCCATCTACAGCATCGAGGGGACTCCTGTGACCACCATGTCTTGATGGAGATGGTTTTTCATTCGTTTCACTGTCCTTCTTTCTAACATGTTCTCATTAAAAAGTTCATAGTTGAAAATCAAGGACCCTCCAGTGAGTGGGCTTGTTGTTGCTGTTCGATGCCACTTTCAATGATTTCATTTCGTTTTTAACAGTTTCTCCCTAAGCGAAGGGGAGCTCCTTTCAGCGTCTGCCGCTGGTTTAACGAGCAAACCACAGGGGCCTGGGGGGAGGGGCTTTCCGGAGAGTTTGAGGTTTGGGGCACTGACCATGAACTATGCACAGGGGGCAGGTCTCAGAGAGGCCGGCCTGCATCACGGTCCCTGTGGAGTGCTGACTGTCCTCGTCGGGCACAGAGAACTCAGGAAACAATCAGGACGTTGGAACCAAGAGATCTTTCCAGGCAGCCTCCCGGGGCCTGTGAATCAGCCCGAACACAGCACGGGGCTCCCGCGGGCGGCGCCGGGCGAGGACGCTGGCATTCTTTATACCAAATGTGAAAACAAGCAGCCCGGCTTCGAGTCGGCGAGGGGAAGAAAAAGCACTTATTGCCCTGAAATGCCTTTTGGTTCAGTGATAACTCAAAGCCAGCCTCAACAGCTACACTCTTTTTATGAGTGTGGCGTGTAGCTCAATCTGCAAATCCTCATTTTTCTTGGTACAAAAGTCAGGAAACGGCCATTTGCTTGTCACAAGCACGTGTCCCAGGGGGGGATGTCTGCCTAGATTTCAAACTGAGCTCCATAGCAGGTTCCCTTTCATTAAGGCGAGTGATCACCCACTTTCTGAGCCGGAAAATAGAAGCGTGCTCTGACCTGGTTAAAGCTGGCGCTGAATCCTGGCCCGCATGACCACACGCGCTCTGTGGCCTGCAACCTCAAGAACTGTGATAACCCCAGACAACGGTTCCACACTCACCAATGGAATCAGATTTAGGTGAAATTCTAATTAAAATGGATGCCCGGCCAGCGTGGCTCAGGGGTTGAGCGTTGACCTATGAATCAGGAGGTCATGGTTCGATTCCTGGTCAGGGCACATGGCCTGGTTGCAGGCTTGATCCCCAGTAGGGGGTGTGCAGGAGGCAGCTGATCCATGATTCTCTCTCATCGTTGATGTTTTTATCTCTCTCTCCCTCTCCCTTCCTCTCTGAGATCAATAAAAATATATTTTTTAAAAATTAAAATATAAGACAGTCAGACTTTTCTGAGAAACTTAAAGTCAATGAATAAGTGAAATTGTGGTCACAGGGGGAACGTGTGCATCTACTCGTTTGTTTAAAGCCCTCCGGCTGCTCTGGCTCGTTTGTTTGTTTGTTTGTTTGTTTGCTCGAAGGAGCCTGCTCAGCACCCTTCCCAGAGCCAGCCCTCCACCCCTGCGAGCCCAGGACCTGTCCCCACCGAGACCCCGCCTCCTCTCCCAGCTCCGACCGGCGCCCCTCTGCCTGGGACAACCCTCACCGTAGGCTTTGGGGATCACATGTCTGTCCCAGTATCTCAACTTGGCCTTGTCCCGCGAAAGCGGCCACAGACCACGTGTCAGGGGCCCCACAAAGTCCAGGGGTGGGCGGGCTGTGGGCTGCAGGTCACCACTCCTGTTCCCTGTGTTTGTGCACAAGGATCGGCCAGGTCATCCTAACGTTTAAACCGTGTGGACACTGTTCACACAGGTCCCTTCCCCGGGCAGCCCTCAGAGGCCCAGGGCTGCGTCCCCGGCGGTCAGGACCCCAGGGAGGAGCCACAGGTGCGTTCTCACAGGGACAGGGGAGGAGCCTCTCAGATGAGTCAGGCGCCCCAGAGGCCCAGGCATTTGGGTACCACCCACGGAGGAGGAGTGGCCGGGACTGAGCCGGCATCTCTCTCCGGGACCCTGCCACACAGGCAGGGGGGAAAAGCCTGGGACCCACCTCCGGAGGCACATGTGGGGGGCGCCCTCTGGCTGTGGTGACACTGATCTTGGAATGCCCATCTGGGTCCAACCTGACCCAAACTGAGGGTTTAACTGGCATCCAGCCTGAAGGGCCACCTGAGCCGGCCCTACGCACCTGCTCTCTCTTCCTGCAGAGCCTCCGTCTGCACCCCGCTTCCCCCTGCACCAAGCACCTTCATGCACAGCTGTGCCTATTCCCGTGGCCCATGGGCAGGTGCTGGGACCCTCAAGCACTGTGTCTGCTTGGCTTCCCCTCCCCATACCCAGCCCAGGACCAGGCCCCTGTGGGCATAAATCCTCAGTGTCACTGAATCCCCGTGCGGAGACACGGGTGATGTTAGGACACGGGCAGTCACCAGCTCTGGCGTGTCTACCTGAGGCCTGTATTGTTGCCATGAAGCTGGCACCAGAGCCCATTCCGCACACTCCCTCGGGCCTGTGTGGAAATTCTGTGTCTGTTCCAGGGAACATGTGCAGGACCGGCCATCGACAGTCCTCCTCTGTGGTCCTTGTGCAGAAGCAGAGGAAACCCAGCCCTGCCAGCAGTGGGGTTCCTGTTCCTGGACCCATCTTTTCAATGACAAAGGTGGTGTGAGCCCTCCTGACAAGGAGAACCCGAAGAAACCCAACTCTGGGTCCAGGAAACCAAACGCCGCTGCAGGAGCGCAGCCAGGAGCACCGCCCCATCGTTACCGGGGTCCCTCGCTTAGGCCCTCCGGCAGCTGCGCTGGTCTTTGACCCTGCGCCCACTCAGCACCGGGTTTCAGCTGTGACCTCACCCCACTCTGAAACACCACAGGAGGGAACACAGTGCACCCCGGTGATGCCTGTGCTCACGGCAGACACCGTCACCAAGTGCAGAAGGCACCCGTGGGCTGGAGGGGGGCCATGTCCTTGTCCTGTGCACCCCACGGCCTCAGTCCTGAGAGAACAGGGAGCCACCCTCTGTGGTGGTGATGTCCTCCCTGGTGGTGATGTCCTTCCTGGTGGTGATGTCCTTCCTGGTGGTGATGTCCTCCCTGATGGTGATGTCCTCCCTGGCGGTGATGTCCTTCCTGGTGGTGATGTCCTCCCTGATGGTGATGTCCTCCCTGGCGGTGATGTCCTTCCTGGTGGTGATGTCCTCCCTGATGGTGATGTCCTCCCTGGCGGTGATGTCCTTCCTGGTGGTGATGTCCTCCCTGATGGTGATGTCCTCCCTGGCGGTGATGTCCTTCCTGGTGGTGATGTCCTCCCTGATGGTGATGTCCTCCCTGGCGGTGATGTCCTTCCTGGTGGTGATGTCCTCCCTGATGGTGATGTCCTCCCTGGCGGTGATGTCCTTCCTGGTGGTGATGTCCTCCCTGATGGTGATGTCCTCCCTGGCGGTGATGTCCTTCCTGGTGGTGATGTCCTCCCTGATGGTGATGTCCTCCCTGGCGGTGATGTCCTTCCTGGTGGTGATGTCCTCCCTGATGGTGATGTCCTCCCTGGCGGTGATGTCCTTCCTGGTGGTGATGTCCTCCCTGATGGTGATGTCCTTCCTGTGGTGATGTCCTCCCTGGGGTGATGTTCTCACTTGTGGTGATGTCTTCCCTCATGGTAGTGACCTTGCTGGTGGTGATGTCCTCCCTGGTGGTAGTGTCCGCACTGGTGGTCATGTCCTTGCTGGTGATGACCTTCCTCCTGTGAAACACCAGCGAGCGTCCCGGTACTTCCCTCTGGGAACCCTTGGCCTCTGTCACAAAGACAGAAGAGCAGCCCACTTCCCCAGTGACACTGACGGTGATGTGTGACCTGGATAAAGCGCCGATCGGAGCAGACGTTGCTCAGGGATGTGCCGAACCATCCCTGCCCGCTGAGCCCTGCATCCTCCCATCTTTCACACAACCTACCGCATTCAAGGTGACCTTCCTGTTTCTGCCCTTTCCTCACACTCCTTCAGCTTAAGATGGTCTACAGGCCATTGTGCCATATTTGGGGGGAACATGTCCTAAACCTTGTCAGATACACGTTAATACTCAGATTCCCCAGCCACACTCCTGAATACCCCCTCATTTCCATCAATGGGAGGGTCTCTCAGGGCGGGCATCCTGGGGAGCAGGGCATGGCGCACCACATTGCCCGGCCTGTGCTGGAGGACACAGAGCTGTGGGAGCCCCGCAAGGAGGCCCGCGCCCCACAGTCTGGATTCGCATCAGTGGGTGTCAAGCAGAGGAGCACCTCCCAAAGCCCTGGTCTCACACACACAAGGTCCAGGCCACATTAGGGAGAAATAACGGATCTGAGAATATAGCTGAGGTTCCCGTGTGAGGAACGCTGACCTATGGAGCTAAAAACATTCACAAAGAAAGAAACGGGCGTTTGCCTTGCAAATCCCCTCTCCCAAGGCCTTTCCTCTCCAGGGCTGGAGGCAGAAACTTGGAGCCCGTCACCCAGAGGCAAACGCGGGGAGCGCCCTCCTCACTCGCCTGGTCCCAGAGGCGCATGTACAGGCCGTGAGGACGGCGGACCCTGGGTGAGGTCATGCCAAGAGAAAGAAGAGGAGGGTTCCCGCTGGACACGTGGCCTCGGGAAGGGGAGGGAATTCAGTCAGCGAGAGGGTCCTCGTGCAGGTGGCCCCCTCCCTGCTGACTCAAACCCAGCGCCCCTGGAGCCGTGTCTGCGGGGTCTGGGGCAACGAGAAGAGGGGCAGGTCGCTCAGTTGCTCCCGACCCGAGGCTGCTGGGCTGAAAGCCTGTCCCTGGGACTGTATCCAAGATCAAAGCCTCTCAGTTGCCCCTGAGACACCCGGTCGTGACGGTCACACCTATGAGGAGCAGCAGGACACGCCGCCCCCAACACGTCTCCTAGGCACACGGACGACAGGAAGGCGACGATGTCCAGGAGCGGCCGGCCAGGAGAACCTCCTAAAGTACAAGTGGGACGCAGGCTTTTGTGGGACACTTAGAGCTAAAGAGGAAACCCCATTCGTAAGCGCGTACCTCTCGGTATCAGGAGGAGAGCATGTGCCTTACTCGTGAGACACAGCCCTGGAGGAGGCGTGATTAAAATCTGCATAAGAAATCTTGCCTCAGTTTACCGGGCTTTTCCCGCTCACCCCATGACTGGCGCCACCTCCATTGCACACCCCCACACACACCTTCTTTCTCTGCAGCTGCCATAGAGTGTAAGCTGGTGGTTGGGTCTGTCTTGGGGGTCCCTTAGTCCCCTGGGTCTCTCCCAAGTTCATGGGAGGCAATGCTGTTACTACAATCCAGTTGGTTGTTCCCTTGCTGGTCTGTCCTTCGTCACAGGGCTCTCAGCCAAGAACCGAGAAGGGTTGTGGGAAAATGATTTTCCTCCCCGCACCGGTACCGGTTCCCCAGAGAGATTCTTTGCCGGAGACCAATCGCAGCATGTCATCATTTTAAGAGTTTCATCAAAAGGTTGATGAGACTTGGGGACTCAACAGGGTTGAGTCACACATGTAGTCTCCTGTTGGGAATGGCTAAAGGCATTTCCCCGAACCTGAATAGGAAACTGATTGTGGCTGCCAGACAGTTAAAGGGCATCTTGATCTACATGTTATTGCCTCCTACTAGCCAAACACCTGTACAGCCGTAGGCTAGTCCTCAAACTGACAATGGACCCTGTACCCTTTGAAACCGTACCCTTTGAAGTGTATCATCTCCACTTTGCCTTAGGACAATTTGTGTTAATAAAAGCAAGGGTCCTAGACAAGGAGGGAGTCTTCAGTTCCTTTAGCCGAAGGTCCTCTGACCCCCAATGCCTTTCAAAATTATATCTCATCTCCAGACTCTTTATTAGTCTCTGGATTCCTACGTCATCTATGCACAACCCCTTCTCCAGATTCCTGAACCCTTCTTGATGCTGGGACATGACCCCCGGCAATTCTTGTCCTAGAATTAACTGAATGTGGACCCTCACAGAGTAATTCCACAAACACTCACTTGACTCCCACCACGGAAAGAAGTGCGGTGGACAGAGATAAATAAAAATCCCTCTCTCTACTCGTGAGCCAAAGCCCAGGCCCATATAATTACTCTGGTACAGCATTTTCCACGGTCAGACAAGCGTAAAACTAGCTGTGGTAGAAGGAAATGACACCACGCCACACACAAAACCCCCATCCTGATCATCCCACTGGACTGGAAGCAGAAAACCTGTCCACAGGGCAAGAGGCAGAAGAAGAGGTGCATCCGACACAGGCGTCCAAGCCTGATGCCCGCAGCTCTCAGATGGCAACTGCGCTCCCCCTGACGGGAAGCGGCGTCCTGCGTCAGAGGCCACACACCTGTCCTGGCTTGTCAGGGAAAACACAAACTGTGTTTCTGAGAGCGTGGCTTCTGCACACAAAGCTGACCGGCGTCCTTTTCAGTGGCTCAGAAATATCGGGAATTCTACACCACCTACTGGCATAGAAACACCTAATGGCATCACTTACCGTGCCCATCACAACAGTGACACAGTGCCCGGCCAGCGTGGCTCAGTGCTTGTGTGTCAACCTACAAACCAGGAGGTCAGGGTTTGATTCCCAGTCAGGGCACAGGCCGGGGTTGTGGGCTCGATCCTCAGTGTGGGGCGTGCAGGAGGCAGCCGATCCATGATTCTCTCTCATCATGGATGTTTTTTTCTCTCTCTCTCCCTCTGCCTTCCTCTCTCTACCATCAATAAAAACATATTTTTTAAAAAAGGAATAATGACACAGCGACCAGGGTTCTGTGCCGGCATCTCACTGACAAGCTGTTCAGAGCTCTGAGGGACACCACGTCCTCGCCCTCTCCAGACCCGAGTGGGGACACCACCCTCACAATTCACCTGCATGTATACCTTCCAGGAGCAGTAACTGCTTGAAGACAGTCCCAGGGGGCGTCTTACAACAATGCCCAGGGGCTCCTGCGTGGGGCTTGGGGACTGTCCCCTTGGCCTGGGTGTCCATCTCGTTACAACACGGCCCCGTAGTTGGCAGGTGACGTGGCACTGCAGCTGCTGCTCAGTGCCCGGTGGAGCCCCAACCTCAGGGTCCCTCCCCTGAGCAGGAGTGGAGGGTGCCCCTTCCTACGTGACAGGTGATGTGGAATGACGCGTTGTCATGACAACCCCGCCCATCCAGACAGCACAGCACTGCCTGCTTGCTGCACAGAGAAAGGAGCCATTTCCTGGTGCGGACACAGGGGGCGTTGAGGGCAGAGGCCGCAGGAAGTGACCACATCCTGGTCCACGGGCCCATCTGGACCCGCACCTCCATAGCTCAGGTGAGTCCACACCTTCTTCGCACTGACCCAGAGCCATGGGCAGGCCTTTCCGGAAGCAGTGACGGAGCAAGAGCTGTGTGAGCATCTGAGTCCAGGGCATTGTCACCACCCCCTCTTACCTGCTGGTGATCCTGCCACCTTCGCCCTTCACGAAATACTGAGTCAACACCTCTGCTCTCGTCTCTCTTGTCTCACAAAAGGGAGAGAGAACAGATTTTGAGGGCACAACCTGTTCTGATCAAGGGCTTAATAGCAACAGAATAAGCCACCGGCTTCTCCCCGGCCCTGAGGGCAGATTCCCCAGCACCGTTCCCGGCACACCGGGCTCCGGGGATGAGCAGGGACCCCGCCGACATCATCTACCCACAATTCCTCAACTCCCTTGGTTTTGCTTAAATTTCATCAAAGACGGGTTCTTTCTCAAAGACCTGCTTTAATACATAAAGGGGAGAACATTGTTGTTCCTTTATATGCAGGAAGCGAGAAGGTACTACCGGGCTCTCCTTCCCAAGCACCCGTGGCCTTAGAAATAGACACGTCTGAGCACCTGGGCAGTTGCTCCTGAGGCCCCATGGGCTGCTGCCCGTCACCCCTTGGGATAAGATACTGTGCATCATTCTAGCGAGACGCTCAGGGAAAAGGGAGGGAGGGCAAGAAGGGAAGAAAGGAGGGAGAGAGGGGGGAGGGAGGAAAAGTCTAAAACCAACTGAAGTCCCTGCCCCAAGGCTGAGCCCCGTGGCCATGAAATGTGGGGTCACAGCGGCCCCTAGTGGCGGGATCTGCGGTTGCCTTGGTTGCAGTGAAGGTTGTGCTGAGTTCTCCTTGGGGCTGGGATGGCAAGTCCTGGCCAAACAGCCCCTCCACCCCGCGCTGACAGCTCTGCCTGGCAACCTCTGAAGTATGTCCCGCTATCACACTACCACCTGTCACTGTCGTGCCCTCACTCTCCGGCGGTGAGAGCCGTGTGCGTTGTACTAACTTCCTTCCGGGTGGGAATGGGGCCTCGTTAGGGAGCCCAACACCCACCAGCAGCCGTCGAGGGGCCTCCTGCCATGGCTTCTGCTACCTGTTCACCTTCCGGTCCAAGCAGCACATCACAGATACCAAACTCCCACAGCCACGGGTCTGACCCTCAGAGGTCACGGAGCTCCTGAAACGCAGCCTGAAGAGGAGAGAGGGCTCTGTCTCGCCTGAGAAACAAAGCAGACGTGCCCGCCCGAGGGTGCTTTGTGCATTGGGGGTTAGAGCGTTTACCGACCATCACCTGTCTGTGTGGCCGCCCTGTTATCAGCCATGTGGACCGGGCGCTCTGGGAGGCAGACCAGTCACAGCACCACCCTGCTGCCTCCGCCCTGGCCTCTGCCCACAGGCGGGGAGCTGAAGCGCTTCCCCCTGGACCCTCGATCCCTGCCTCACGCCTGTGTTTTCTGAAGGTGAGGCATCACAGACACGGGTGCGCATCCCAGGTGCACCCACGCGTGCGGGGCACGGGGGCCCCACGGACCGAGAGCTCTGTGTCCAGCCCCAGCCTAGCTCCCTGGGGGCCGGGAAGTTGTGACTGGGGCACTTCTGTCTGCCTCGCTTCCTCTTCTGTGAGACAGAGACCCTACGGTGAGCTCAGGACGCGCGGAAGCACCTGGCACCCGGGGTGAGTGTCGTGGATCTGAATGGAGGACGTGGAATTTTCAGGAATCTCCTGATGACACAGACCTCGGTCCTCTCTGTAAATTAAACCTTGAACTGGGCCAGTCCCAACGTGCTCTCCGGCTGGGAATGTGCGATGACGAGCCACACGTGGACGTGACCTCACATTCTGCTCGGAACGAACCGGTCCCACTGGCGACCCACGCGGGGTGGCTTCAGGGGCAGCGCCCAAAGGTAAAGGCCTGGCCTGGGCGCTGGGCCATCGATCCGACTGTAATACATTGTCATGGCGAAATTGAGGCCGTGAAAGTCAATTTTCCTCCGAGATGAGTTTCCTGGCCCTCTCGCCTGGGTGTGCGGCTGATGAGCATCGGAGCGGATGCCTGTGCTGGGCCGCACGTTCCGAACACTGACTGCACTGCATGCAGCAGCCCGCGCCCTGTGTACGGCCAGGCGATGGCTCACTGGACTGTCCTCATCTGCCACTCGCAGTGATGGTTGATATTTCAAACTAGAGGCCCAGTGCACAAAAATTCATGCACTGGGGTCGGGGGGGGGTCTCACACCCCAGCCTGCACCCTCTCACAATGCGGGACCCCTCGGGTAGGGTTCAGCCCCATCACAGCATGGCTCCGGTTCCCCGGGCCTGCAGGTCAGGGGTAGGGACCAAGAGGTCAGTCCGATTGCAGCATGGCTTCATTCCCACAGCTCCCTCCGCCACCGTGCCATGGGTGGCTGGGACCCAGACTGACTCCTGCCGCGCCAGCCGGGACTCAGGACTGACTCCCACTGCGCCAGCCGGGACCCTAGCCTGCTGTGCGGTCATCCATCCAGTCATTTAGGTCATGATGGCCCCTGGCTTTTTATATATTAGGATCCTCCAAAGCTTCCCCAGGGGGCAGCCTTCCTCACTTGTATTTGAGAAAAGGCTCCTGGAAGGCCACCTCCGACGCCCGTCAGTCACGGGACCAGGATGGCACGTGCCGTGGGCCCAGTTATCACTGCTTTCAGCATCTCCACTTCGACGCCAAGGCATGTATTTGGCCTGAGTGGGGCTGTAGGTAGTTCCCGGCCACTCACCTGGGAGGCAGGCGGGGTCAGCGCTGGGAACGGGCTGGGCAGCGTGGGCTCAGCGGCCACATCTGGTCCAACTCCCCTGCTCTCAGGACAGCGGGCGGAAGGGCCGTCCCAGCCAGAGTCCTGCTCGGACACCCCCGGAGGCACAGGTCCAGTTCCGTTAAACCTCAGAGAGGAGACTTGTTCGTGGACAACAGTGAGAGGAACAGGAACGTAACCCAACAGGGATCCTTGCACACGTGTCTGCTTCAGGCACCAGCCTCACCACCCAGCACCCGTCTCCTTTCCACGGGCTCTCCGTCAACGAGAGGAATCACGCCGCGCCTACATCCTGGGCGTCAGCCCCAGACCATGAGGAGCACAATCTGTGGTTAAGTCACCCCGTCTGTGATGGCTGGGAAGGGACAGAGACGCCCGCCCAGGTGGATGGAGACCTGCCCAGGTGGATGGAGACCTGCCCAGGTGGATGGAGACCTGCCCAGGTGGATGGAGACCTGCCCAGGTGGATGGAGACCTGCCCAGGTGGATGGAGACCTGCCCAGGTGGATGGAGACCTGCCCAGGTGGATGGAGACCTGCCCAGGTGGATGGAGACCTGCCCAGGTGGATGGAGACCTGCCCAGGTGGATGGAGACCTGCCCAGGTGGATGGAGACCTGCCCAGGTGGATGGAGACCTGCCCAGGTGGATGGAGACCTGCCCAGGTGGATGGAGACCTGCCCAGGTGGATGGAGACCTGCCCAGGTGGATGGAGACCTGCCCAGGAGGACTAAGACACAGGTGGGCTGAGACACCTGCCCAGGTCCACCCACCTGCACAGGGAGGGAGGCCGGCAGCTATGAGCAGGGCCACACCTTCCCGCCCAGTAGCCATTGCCGTAGAAAACCCCTGAGCCGAGCGGGGCAGGTGTGGGGGTCAGGCCAGGTGAGAGCTGCAGAGAGAGAGGCTGGGGGGGGGGGGGGGGAACTAGGGCAGAGATGAGACGGGGCTGCTCTGGCCTTGCGGCCGAACCAGAGAGGCACCGGGACACATCGGCTCCCCGTCACCAGGTCCTGCTGTGCGGAGAGACTTCCCCACTGTCCTGTGTGTCACACAGGGAGTTGCTGGCACATCCCCCGTGGGCCGCGGGCCAGCAGCGCCCTGAGTAATGGGCGCTGAGCTGGGAGGCCCTGGCTGGGAGCGCCTACGTCTGTGGTCCCTGGGCCCCCAGAGCCGGGGGCATCGGCAACATCTGTTTACCTGTGAGCTTCCCTCCGCCACGGTCTCTAATGAAACTCTCATCGCTCTAAGCCCAATGTTGGGTTTCTGAATCCATGAAATCCTCCCCCGCCCATAGGGATTATCAGGATCAACAGGTCTCGTCCGGTTATGTTCGGGTCTTTATACTCAGGGCTGCAGCTTAAAAATGACAGTAAGTGCCAGGCCAGCCCCCACACTGGTCCCCATGCTGTTTGGTGCCACCTCCCGGCCCGCCAGCCACGCAGCGAGGCCTGCGGTGAGCGTGTCGGCTGCCGTGATCACCACTGACACACAAACACGGACGTGTGTCCACCCCGACACAAAGCACGCGGTGCCGGCCCTGAGGCTCCGGTGCGAGTCATTTCCGATTACAGTCTCAGAGAGCAATGGAAGCCGGGTCCCTACACCGCGGAGGCCTGGATCCGGGAGGTGCTCCCCGAGCACGGGGCTCCCTGGGGA
>NW_006298272.1:628657-644619 GCF_000327345.1 Myotis davidii | reverse complement strand
GAGAGGCCAGCGCCCCCAGGACGGGCTGCAGCCCCGAGCCCTGGATGCCACTCCAGGTGCTGCATTGCCATTATTTTTGTTCCTAAGCAGAATTCATCCTTTTTATTTTCTTTTTGGACCAATTAAGCTTCTTTGTTGCTAGGAATCTCATTAAAATTAATGGCCTCCTCCTCCTGGCGTTTAATCTTGTTTTCTTTATTAGAAAGTGTGCGTGGTGAACGCCTCCAGGAGGGCTGGTGGGGATTTCTCCCGCCGTGTCGGCGCGGGGCCCAGGGAACAGAGTTTGGGAAACGCTGTTCAAGAGACGACATATGCAAAATAGGATACAATTAGGTCAAGTAGGGGAGGAGGCGATCCAACATTCCAGATTAACGCTACAACAATTAAAACTTTGAAGGAAAAGGCAATTTTCCCGCACGTCACGTGTTGGGAAGGGCGACCACATCTTACAGGCACGGGGCAGTCCCAGCCGCAGAACGGAAGCCACGTCTAGCAACATGTGTCACGTGTCATTGCTCAGCTGTGAGACGCATGTCGCCCAGGTGGCCGGCGGGGACGGGCGGCACATCTCGGGGTCCTTGTCTCTGACATGAAAGGCAGCCGAGGGGGAGCCCGGAATTGGCCCCCAAGGTGCCCCAGTCCCAGGCGACAGCTACCGATGCTTTTCAGATGTTTTTTTGGGGGGCCGGGGGGGGGGCGGTTAATCCTCACCCAAGGATATTTTCCCATTGATTTTTAGAGAGAGGGGAAAACAGAGAGAAACATCGATGTGAGAGAGACACACCAATTGGTTGCCTCCTGCACGTGCCCCGACCAGGTCCTGGGTAGACCAATGAGCCGCAACCCGGGCATGTGCCCTTGACCAGAATCAAACCCGAGACCCTTCAGTCCACAGGCCGTCACTCTATCCACTGAGCCACACCAGCTGGAGCTCATGCGTGGACTTTTTATTTTCTTTCTCCTAAACTCTTACTGTCCCAGCTTTAATAAACAGATTCTTAAATTTTTTAAAAAAATTTTGTTACCCATTTGATGAGTATTAAATGATATTGTCAACAGAGTGCGTTCATTATTTGAAAAGAGGTCATTGGGGAGGGAGGGTAGGTGGGAGGCCATTAACCGAAGACCTTGTGTGCATAGATGCATGGCCCGTAGACACAGACAATAGAGGGTGCAGACCTGGGGGGGCGCGGAGGCAGGCCGAGGAGGTCGATGGGGAAAAGGAGGACATATGGAATACTTTCAACAATAAAGAATTTAAAAATAAATAAAATGAAGTAAAAATGGCCACACACCAGGCTCCCCTGAACCCAAGCCCCTCAGCCCACGGCCCCGCCGGGAATGGCCGCAGCCGGGACTCACTGCCTGAGGGACGGCTGGCCCTGCACCCCACGTGCCCTCTGAAACGTGGAGCATTTAAATCCACGCCCCACGCCATGCCAACAAAGACCACGCGTGTGTACGGCTTCCCCGCATGTAAGAGCCTCGCACTGGCTCGCAAGGTGTGTTGTTCCTGCGTGTGTGCGGCACACAGAGATCAAGGGGCCACATGACTGCCTTGCAAGTTCACTCCTGTCC
Source organism: Myotis davidii (assembly GCF_000327345.1). Lineage (NCBI taxonomy): Eukaryota > Metazoa > Chordata > Mammalia > Chiroptera > Vespertilionidae > Myotis > Myotis davidii. Next base: position 643,041 of record NW_006298272.1, on the reverse strand, counting down.
CCCGGAAACAGCCGCTGGCCGGTCTGTCCTTGTCGCCTTTATCACCAGGAAGGGAGGTGTTTGCATAGGGAGGATGGATCGAAGGGAGGATGGATGGCGGCCCCACGAAGCTCATCCCTGTTCTCTCAGCGCCACCTACAGGTGGCAGGGGTCACAGCACCCGCCGACTGTGCAGCACAGCCCGGCCTAGGGGAGCTGTGGACTTGGGGTGACCCTGACCTGTCACCGGGGGGTGGGGGTGTGGTGGTGGGGAGGCCGTGCCGGGTGGGGGACAGGAGGTATCTGGGAAATCTCTACCTGCCTCTCAACTTTGTCCTTCAACTGCTCAAAAAACTAAAACCTGCTTTTAAAAAAATCACAGGACTTGCAGAAATGCAAAGCCGTTTCATTCCTTCCCGTGAGCCACGCTGCCACACAAACGACCGCCTCCACAGAAACACAGGGCTTTGGTTCAGCTCCGTAGTCAGATTACACACCGGAGCCTCCGCTCCCGGGCCGAGCGGGAGCCCCTCCCCTCCTCTCCGCCCGAGCTGGCGCCTCTGAGACGTGCAAGTCTTCCCTGAGGGGCTCACTGGCCTGCTCCCGCGCCCCGAAACCGGCCCAGCTGGCTGGGTGTTCAGGGACAGGCTTAGTTTCAGGATTTCCTTATTACCCTCCGACAACAGAGCACAGTTGTGAATTGAGTGTGAATTGGCCTCGACAACCTAGGAAATACCCTAAACCAGCGACTTCCAGCCGGTAACGCAAGCATGTTCAGAGCATGCGATGCCTGACTATTGAGTCAGGGGACTGACCTCTTTCCCGCAGATTAGAAAATAAAAAATAAATAAATGACAGCAGCCAGCACAACAGCCGTCTGGTGTGAGTGAATCAAAATTACACCTATTTTTTTTTTGTCAGATCAACAAAAAACAAGCTTTTTGGTGTGACAGTTTAGTCTGTAGTTGGCGTGCGCATGAGAGGGAAAAGGCGGAAAAGCAGTGTTCTAAACCCCCCACGCTCTCGGCTTTATGGCCACGTGTTTAATGTAAAACTAAAATACTGAAATGGGGTTTTTATGCCAGAGGAATTTCAGCCTCTTTACAAAAGAAAAGAAAGAAAGCGTTGAAAGAAAGGATATGCTGAGAGAAAGGATATCTGTTTTCTGAAATCCCACGGAGACCGGAATCAGCTGAGGTTTAACTCTCACTCCGTGGCCACCGCAGTGATCACCCTAACGCCTGTTTTCTTTCTCTTTCAAGTCCCTCCGAGTCTGATTAAACAATCCTTAGAAAGCACACAGCCTTCGCTTCCGGACAGACGGCTGTAGGTGCACACAGGACCTGCCTGCCCACAACCACATCAGAACCCCGCTCAGCCCAGACCCACCACCACCCAGACTCAGCGGAGCCCCCGAAGCCTGGCTGAGCGGAGGCCTATCGTGAAGGGTGTGAGCAAGGAGCCAGCCCTGGCTGGTTCGCTCAGCGGTTAGAAGGGTCGTGGGTTTGGCTCCCAGACACGGCACGTACCTGGGTTGCTGTTCCTCAGCCCGCTTGGGGCGTGTGTGCGAGGCAATCAAGCGATGTGTCTCACGTGGATGTCTCCTCCCACTCTCTCTAGAAGTCAGTGGGGGAATACCCTCAGGTGAGGATTACAAAAAAAAAGAAGAAGAAGCCACCTGGAACTGGCAGGAGGGTGGAGAGGAGGAACAGGCTGGTCCCACACCCGCGTGTAAAACTCAGGAGGGGTCTCTAGGCTGCGGAGGGAAGGTCCCCCCCCCAAGGACGAGGGTCCCAGCCCCATGCCAGTCCTCCCAGCCTAGACTGCTGGAATCCCAGGTGTTCCTCTTAAAGGCCCGGCACATGGACTTACTCGGCCTCACTCCCTCTGAGCTCCAGCACTGGGACAGCAGCTCAAAAGGCATCAGGGACACACGGGGAGGAGCTAAATTTTCTGGCATCAGGGTGAGGGCTGGGGGCAGTTTTCTCTCAGACAGAAGTGCGACAGCGCTGTGTTCCTCTGCTGAGCCTGCCCCACTCCCACAGAGTGGGAGTGGCCTCAGTGTGCCCCGTGCCTCTGGCTAAGTGGCCCCAGGCCTGGCATTAGCAGCAGCAGCCTTAGTTTGCACCTTGGTCTCACCCTGGTACCTCCAAGTCCAGCACAAGTAGCAGCCATCTGCAGATCGCTCTGTAGCTCATGCCGGGTGTCCCGGGGTAGAACAGGTGGTGACTGAACTTGGTGCGTGCCTCCTGGGAAGCCCCAGAGCCATCAAACCCACTGGACAGCTTCAGATCACATAAAGGCACCACCCAACCACCTCCACCAGAGACACACCTGAGGGGCAGACTCAGCAAACACCAGAGCCCTGCTAAGTCCTGCTCCGTGGGGTGGGCCTCCACAGTGGTCAAAGGTCAGTGGTCACAGCCAGTCCTTGCATCTGATTGGCCTTGGGGCAAATCCCTCCCAATGCTGAGCCAACAGTAATCGAGTCTCAGCTACAACAGGAGGATGACACAGCCCACATGGGGAGCACATCTGGAGTGCCCAGCTGGGGTGATCAGGGAGGCTATGCCACTGGGCCCGACAGGGCATATACTACACAAGGCCACTCTACCAAGCCCGGGAGACATAGCAGCTCCACCTAGGAACAACACAGGTAGGTGCCAAAATGAGGAGACAAAGAAACATGTCCTAAATGAAAGAAGAAGAGAAAACTCCAGAAAAAAAGCTAAATAAAATGGAGACAAGCAATCTACCAGAGGCAGAGTTCAAAACACTGGTTATAAGGATGCTCAGTGAACTTAGAACATCAATGGCATAAAAAAGGACCAGTCCTAAAGGAAGCATGTACTAGTCAAGAATAAGAAGAATTTACCAGGAACCAACAGTAGAATAGATGAAGCCAAGTGATTTTGGAATAAAAGGAAGCAAAAAGCACCCAATCAGAATAGCAAAAAGATAAAAGAATCTAAAAAGGTAAAATTAGTCAAAGAAGCCTCGGGGACTTCAAACATACCAATATTCACATTCTGGGGGTGCCAGAAGGAAAGAGAGGGAGCAACATGTTGAAACTGGCAAGGCTACCATTTAAAACTGAAGGAAAATAAAGAGCTTCTCAGAGAAGAAAAAGCTAAAGGAGTTCATCACCACCAAACCAGTATTACATGAAATACTGAAGGGTATCCTTTAAGAAGAAGAAGGGGGGAAAAAAACATTAAAAATATGAACAATAGCCCTGACCGGTTTGGCTCAGTGGATGGAGCATTGGCCTGCGGACTGAAGGGTCCTGGGTTCGATTCCGGTCAAGGGCATGTACCTTGGTTGCGGGCACATCCCCAGTAGGGAGTGTGCAGGAGGCAGCTGATTGATGTTCCCTCTCATCAATGTTTCTAACTCTCTCTCTCCCTTCCTCTCTGTAAAAAAACCAATAAAATATATTTTAAAAAAATATGAACAATAAAATGGCAATAAGTACATGTTAACAATTGAATCTAAAAAACAAAATAATGGAGCAAGCAGAACATTTTGATGGTTAGCAGATGGTAGGGAAGTTGGGGGGATGGATGAAAAGGTGAAGGGATCGAGAAGTACAAATTGGTTGTTACAGAACAGTCATGGGAATATGAAGTATAGGACAGGGCATATCGTAATAATCCTATATAATAAAAACGTAATATGCAAATTTTCCCCTTGACCGAGAGATTGACCAGAGGGCGGGGCCAGCTGGCCAACTGCCTGCAGCCCCTGCCCCCAGCCAGCCCGGCCCGATTGGCCCCGATGGGGGTGGGAGGGCCGGACCCCACCTGTGCACGAATTCGTGTACTGGGCCACCAGCATTCTAATAGTTATGTATGGTTCAGAGGGTACAAGACTTACCAGGATGATCGCTTAGTAAGCTACGTCATGTCTAATCGCTGGGGTGCACACCTGAAACTAATATAATATTGTCTATCAACTGTAATGGAAAAATAAAAATGATTTTTGTAAAGAAAAGAAAGAATGTGGCCATGTGCATTTCGTGTTCCTTGCAGAGACCTATGAATCCGCAATGTGATAACTGCCGAGTGTTTCTCCGTCTGCACAGGTGCTCCCTTCTTAGGGACTGTCCTTCTGCGGGTGTCCCTCCGGCCAGGCCCCATCACCTTGTCCCCCACCCTGAGGGGTCAGGCTCTGGAGGGACCTCCCCCCAGGCTCTCAGATTGCAGACTCCCTCCCCGCTGCAACCCTGCCCGATCATCATAAAGAAGGGCGAGGAAGCAGAGGTAGTTAGGTACGACCAGGTGCCGCAGAACCACAACAAGTCACCTCATAAAGTTTTATTAGTTGGAAGCAAGAGAAAACACAGTGGCCGGTAGCACAACATAAAGGGCTCCAGCCAGGAGCCAGGGCTGCTGGGTCTTGTCGGCACTAGGAGTCCACCCCTGGGCGTGGACAGGACGCCGCACAGAGCCCTTGGCTTCCGGCCTTGTGGGCCCTAGACCATACTGAACAAATGCCAAAGCTAAACACGCGGAGCGTGGGCTCGCTCTCAGACCACGCGTGGGGACACTCAGCTGGCGACACGCACTGGGCACGGCACACAGCACTGGGCACAGCACACAGCACCCCGACGGCGGGCGCGGCCTCACTGGGACGGGCCGGAGGCGGAAGCGGGGATGAGCTTGGGTGTGGCCTGCTGGGGCGGCTGCACCTCAGGGATCATCTCCCCGTGCTGGTACACGCTGACCGTGACGTCGATCTTCTCGCCCCCGTACTTGTTCTTGACGTTGATGCTGTACTTGCCCGAGTCCTCAGAGGTCACGCCCTTGATGCTCATGCTGACGTACTTGGCCTGCTCCACCTTCACCGAGAAGTGCTCGTTGAGCTCGATGTCCTTGTCGTTCTTGAACCACACCACCTCGGGGTCGGGGTTTCCGAACACCGTGCAGGTCAGGTTCAAGGTCTGCGGGAGGGGGGCGGGCAGGGAGGGCAGAGGTAGGAAGATGAAGGTCAGATTCCCTCTGAATGGCACCGACCCTCATCATGGTCCTTTACCCCATTCGTGGAGTCAACATGCTCTTTACACGTGAGCGCCATGCCACACCCCAGGGGTCCCCAAACAGCAGGAGGCAGACGAGGGCAGTTTCACGCAGTAGGTCCTGAGAAAAACCCGTGGTAATTCCTTCTAGTCATCCTCAGCTGTAACCCAGGGCCTAAGCCTGCGACGGGGAACCTTTGTCCTACCGAGGGCCATCTGGACATTTATAACATGATTCGCGGCCAAACAAAATTATCCACTGACACATGAGCCTTCTGTGTTTGGTCAAACATTTCATTAACTCGCCCCTGAGGCCTTGGCAGGGCCAGACCAAATGATTTCGAGAGCCTTCTATGGCCCGCGGGCCGGACGTTCCCCACCGCTGGCTTAAGCCGGCTAAAGAATTTGAAAGTAATCAAATAGATCCACATTTTACAGATGTTTCAGCTTGTTTCTCAACTTCCTTATATTCAGACCCATGGACCCTCTGGCAAATCCAGAGAATGCATTGACTTATAGCAAGGAGGACGCAGCAACCATGTAGACACTCAGCTAAACCCGCCGGAGCCTGGTAACGCCAAACCGCTGTGTGTTTCCCAGCGACGGCTCTGCCCTGAGCCCAGGCTGCTCAGCCTCACACTGGGCTCTGCGAGAAGGGCCACCACCTTTGTGTTGGGCGAATAAATCCTCTCCCTCTGTGTCCCGAGACCCTGAGCTAGAGCTGAGGCACCAGAGGGGTGCGGGCTGGACGTCAGCAATTCCGCCAACAGGTGACCCATTAAAACTCGGTAAACAGCGCCCAGTCCACGTTCCAAGGGCCTTGGAGCCTGGAGAGGGTGTCACACTCGCAGAGGGCAGCTCCCACCTCTACACAAGGCAGGTGCCTCCTGTGGGCATGGGCGTGGGTGTGGCCTGCCCAACCTTGGTCCCTCTCCCCCAGCCCCCGCCCCAGCCCAGGACCAGGGTTCAGACCCCGGTGGACACCAGGCACAGGACTGCCAAGAGCTGGTCCATCCTTGCTGTTTCAAGGGACCTGGCGTATATAGCATACTGTTCTTAATATGTTTGCTCCCCTTAGCACTATGTGTTTTAACCAAGGTCACCTCTCCAAGAAAGGTAGTTTCCCCAGGTAGGGATTTTTCCCTGAAGTTAGGGAGGGAATAAAACCCCTTAACTAAGTGCCAGGAGGGTAATTAAGCACTTTAACTACGAACAATCATGCTTAAGCTACATAATCTTTACTCCCTGGAATGGAGATAAGAAACGCCCTAACCTTTGGAATAGAGATTGATAGGATTAGAATCAACTGGTATAAATACAGATGTAACAAGACAACAGGACACAGAACCTAGACAGAAACTGGAGACAGAACCTAGACACAGAACTTAGATGAAGAACCTAGAGACAGAACTTATCGAGAGAACATTGCAAAAGATCCTGGCTACAGAACTTGGCTGGAGAAACTAGACAGAACCTGGCTAAAGAACCTGTACACAGAACCTAGAGACAGAACCTAGAGAGAGAACCTGGCTGAAGATCCTAGAGACAGAACCTGGCTACAGAACCTGGATAGAACATAGCAAGAGAACCTGACTAGAACCTGGCAACCAAACCTGGCTGGAGAACCTAGCTGGAGATCCTAGACAGAACTTGGCTGGAGAACTGGCTACAGAACCTGGCTGGAGACCCTGACAAGAGAACCCGGCTATGATGATCACCTGAACGCTGTCTCCGTGTAATTCCTTCTTCGCCAACTCTGTCCACACCTTTGGGGACCCCTGGACCCCCTGGGGCTGGACCCCAGCACAGGACCAGAGGTGGCTTGTCGGCTCAGATATTAGCACAAGGATTACCAGAGGCAGCGGGCCAAGCAGGAGGGAGTGGGGAGCCCAGCCCCCCAGAGGCTGAGTGACAGGCACCCGCTCCCAGCTCCGCGTGGCCCTTTGCAGGGCTGCATGCACGGCTGAGCCCGTGCGTCCCGGGGTCCTGCCATCCGTCCTTACCTTGCCTTCCATTATGGTCACCACGTCAGGTAAACCACCGATCACCTTGCCACGATCTGCAATGGAGGGGACTCGGCTGAGAAAACCAACAGCAGGGGGTCCTCCTCCCTCCCCCCTGCTGAGCACCGGCTGTATACAGGTGTGCACAGCCACTCGGTGGAGGACGGCGCCTGAGGGGAGGCTGGGAGGCTGGGAGGGATGTGGGTGGGAGCGGGGCTTTGAGGGCGCAGGAGGGGCGCCTGGGGCTGAACTAGGGGAACGGGCCTGGCTATAACTCAGGGAGAGGGGTCTGTGGGTCTGGAGACCGGGGCGGTGCAAGGGTGTGTATATATAGGGACTATTTTTAATTTCTGTATAGTATGATGTTTGACATCTTCAAAACCTCCCTGTCCCAGCCCAGCCCAACCCATAGCACACCTGGGGCACCTGAGAGACCTGGGGCACCTGGGACATCTAGGGCACCTGGGCACCTAGGGGACCTGAGGGACCTGAGATCCACCCACCATCCATCCAGAGCCTGAGACCAGGGCCAGGTGCCAGGCAACCAGGGAGCACGCCCACAGCCCAGGGCTCCCAACTGTTCAATCCAGCTGCCCCGAGGGTCCCTGCCCACCTGCCTTTCCAGAGAAGCCCAGTAAGGGCGTGGCCTGTCAGCTCCCAGCTCCTGTCTTCTGCCTCCTGACCCCCAGCCCTGGTGCTTCTCAACACACTAAGCCTGTCTCTAGAGCCTGCACGTGTAATAAACTTGTTTCCTGAGCCTCTCCAGTCTCTCTTCCTGCAGCCCCCCTGCCTAACCATCTCCTAAAACAACACAGAACTGGTGGGTGATGGCAGGAGAACTGGTGGCCAGGGGTGCTGGAGGCCTCAGGAGGGCAGGTGTGAGGAGGACAGGTGTGAGGGGCAGGTGTGAGCAGAATAGGTGTGAGCAGGGCAGGTGTGAGGAGGGAAGGTATGAGGGGGTCAGGTGTGAGGGAGCAGGTGTGAGGGGGCAGGTGTAAGAAGGGCAAGTGTGAGGGGGCAGGTGTGAGGAGGGAAGGTATGAGGGGGGCAGGTGTGAGGGGGCAGGTGTAAGGAGGGCAAGTGTGAGGGGGGAGGTATGAGGGGACAAATGTTAGGGGGCAGGTGTGAGGAGGCAGGTATGAGGGGGCAGGTGTGAGGAGGGCAGGTGTGGGGGGGCAGGTGTGAGGGAGCAGGTGTGAGCGGGGAAGGCGTGAGCAGGGCAGGTGGGGAGCGGCATGGAGGTGCCCAATGGGAGCAAGCAGCTCTGCCCTTTATCATTTGATACACAGGATAACACTCTAAAGCACGGTCTCTGCCCACCCACAGCTAAGGCCCTTGTTCCCATTGCCCGTACTTACTCTTCTCTGCAAAAGCAGCCGCCCTGGACGTCAAGCGGGGAGGGGAGAGAGCAGAAGAGAGTCGTGAGAAAACGCACCCACACACATCCTGCAGGGGAGGGGTCGGCTGGGGTGAAGGGGGTCGGGGATGCCGGCTTTCTCTCAGATGACATGCTTTTCCCCGATGCCCACCGCCCTTTTGAGAGGGGCCACCCAGTCTTTCAGCTGCAGAGTTTACATTCAGACTCAGAGTCGCAGACATTTCTTTTCTCCCTGCGTTCCCCAGGTTGCACTGGACAGTGTCAGATCTTTTGGGAAATGCTGGTTTCTAATTTATTGGTCACTCAGTCATCCATTCTCAGATATGCACTGAATGACCTGGTGCTGGCCAATGGCTGCTCCGTGTGGGATGCCCTAAAATCCATCCGCACTGAGAACTCTGGAGTTACTGCCCAGCCGACACGGCTCAGTGGTTGAGCGTCAGCCTATGAACCAGGTCACGGTTCAATTCCCAGTCAGAACACAGGCCCTGGTTGTGGGCTCCATCCCCAGTAGGGGGCATGCAGGAGGCAGCTGATCCATGATTCTCTCTCATTCTTCAACTGCCATTCCCACCCCAGTTCCCTGGGAGGGACCGGCCTCGGGTCCCCTGGGTGCCCAGCGAGGTCCTCGGCCAAAATAACCGCGAGGCCCGGAGCCCTGGACGGCGGGTCTGAACCCGCGAGCGAGTCTTACTTGAGCTGCTGGAACTCCGCCAGCGCGTCGTCGAAGGCTGCAAGGGAACAGGTCAGCGTCACTAACGGCCCGTCCCTGGCCCACTGGCCCGCGTGCCCGCGGTGCATCTGCCCGAGGAACACAGGCCGGCAGCCAGCGAGCGGGCCGATTATTCAGAAAGAATGTCTCCATCTGGGAGTCACCACGCCAGAGGCTGCCCTCCCCGCATCCCACACGCACCCCCACCCGCCAGGCCTGAGCTGCCAGGCAGGCCTCTGACCTTGGCCGGACAGGTCGAGCGAGCGCTGGTGGTTGTCTGTGCCATCCGAGATCTCGAAGGTGTACTTCCCTTTGTCCTTCTCCGTGGGCTCGCAGATCTGCAGCCATGCCATCTCCTCGCTGCCGCCCGCCCTCATGTGCTCGCTGGACGCGATCTTAGCATCTCTTTGACAGGAAAAGGCAACGGGACGTGTTTGAACCCAGATCTCAGTCACAGGCCAGTCCCCAAGGGGCAGGGGCCGGGCTCGGGGAAGCCTCGTCTAACTGGCTGGTGCCTCTAAAAGGACAGGCTTTTCAGGATGTTAGTAATTTATTCTCTACATCTGTGGCTCAGACCCAAACACCTTCTAAAATTAAACACAACGCTTAGTTTGTAAAGATGAATTGCTATTTAATATATCCGTGCTGGCCATAATGTAATGGACTTTAAGATACTCTATGCAGCCCAGCCAGCATGGCTCAGTGGTTGAGTATCAACCTATGAACCAGGAGGTCACAGTTCAATTCCCGGTCAGGGCACAGGCCCGAGCTACGGGCTCCATCCCCAGTGTGGGGTGTGCAGGAGGCAGCCGGTCGATGATTCTCTCTCATCATTGATGTTTTTATCTCTCTCTCCCTCTCCCTTCTTCTCAATAATCAATAAAAATACATTTTAAAAAAATACTCTATGCAGAATGGCATTTTTCCTCAGAAAATTTTTTTTAATTACATGTGATCTAGCAATTGCATTTCTGTGTCTAAACCCAGAGGGGTTGACGGCCGGGACACGAGGAGCTGCATGGGCCCCGTGTGCCACGGCACCATGTGAGCGGCCGGCAGGTGGGAACAACAGCGGTGACAGATAGACAAGCAGAGCTCGGTGGAACATCGTTGAGCCTTACAAAGGGCGGAGCCCAGCCCTGGCCAGTGTGCTCAGTGGTTAGTGTCATCCCACACACTGAAGGGTTGCAGGTTCAATTCCCAGTCAAGGGCACATACCTGGGTTGTGGGTTTGCTCACTGCCCCCAGTGGGGGCGCATGCAGGAGGCAACCAGTCAATGTGTCTCTCTCACCTCTCCCTCCTCTCCCTCTCCCTCTCCCTCTCCCTCTCTCTTTTCCTTTTTCCCTTTCACTCTCTCTGCAGAGCAATGGGGAAATATCCTCAGGTGACGATTAACAACAACAAAAAGACGCTGCCTCTAGCACACTCCCCAAGGAGCCTCTTGGCCGGGGCCTGTGACGCCCCCCGGGTCTGAGTCCCATGCTGCTAACAGCACAGGATGCACCGGGACACCAGCTAAAACCTCCCTGCCCATGTGCCCGGCATCACCTCGAAGACAGAGGCCTGGCGTCCAATCCAGACAGGAAGAGCTCAGAGTGCAGGTCCTCCCAGCAGGGCCCGCGCTCCCCCTCATCCACCCTCACAGATGATGCCGCTAAACACGAACACTCGCAGCCAGTTTGCCTGGGAAATGTCACTGGGGACACGGCACATCTAAAGGCACGAGGAGGGGCCCGGCCGGTGTGGCTCACGGGTTGAGCATCAACCTATGAACCAGGAGGTCACGGTTCAATGCCAGGTTAGGGCACATGCCCGGGTTGTGGGCTTAATCTCAACCGTGCAGGAGGCAGCCGATCCATGATTCTCTCTCATCACTGATGTTTCTATCTCCCTCTCCTTCTCCCTCCCCCTTCCTCTCTGACATCAATAAAAACATATTTAAAATAAATAAAGGCATGAGGAGGCATGGGGGCTGGATCAGGGAGGAGCTTAAGACGCTGGGCGCTGGCCCCGCTGAAAGCTGGCTGACACTTTTGCCAGGTCCTCGGGTTAGACCAGCCCTTCCCACCTCCTCCCCCAGCAGGTGCCCTGAGCCCTGGTGGCCGCCCGGTGCTCCCCGCGGAGACCTGGAGCTCTGGTGACTGTTGGGGATGAGCTGGGGGTGACGGGAAAGGGCCGGACCCCACGGGCTGGGCGAAACCCTGGGCGAGTGCTGTCACCATCGTGAACATCGGGAGCGTTTTCCCAGGGGACCCCCCACCTGGCGAAGCCAGGGCAGCGCCTGGGAGGTGAGCCTGCCCGCACACAGGCTCGCCGGCTGCCGTGCTCCCACCGTAAGCGTTGGGCTTGTGTGGTCCTTTCGCTTCCGTCTGCGTCCTGGGAAGGCAGACGGCGGACACGCTGGATGTGGCTCTAGGTCTCCTTCTTCCTGGACTAGCTCTGCGCTGAGTGCCCGGCCCCACGTCACCCAGAGAACCACCCTTGTCCACACCGACCACAGGAGACGGTGACGGAGTCGGCCTCTGACTGGGTCCGGCATTTCTGTACCTGCCTCCTGCCCCCGCCCCCCATGCCAGGCTGGGCCCGACCCGAGCTGAGCCGAGGCCTGTCATTGTTTCTAAGGGCCCCAGGGGCTGAGGGCGCGGCCACTGCCTGGTCCTCGGATGGCCTGTCCACAGCGCTGGGACTTACTTGTGGTACCAGTTCACGTGCATCTCCTCGGTGAAGTATTTCATGAAACACTGCAGTCTGATTCCGTCCGGGGTGCACAGTATCTTCAGGGGAGAAGCAGACAAGCCTGCAGAGAGCGAGACACACTCAGATCTCAAAACACAGCCCTGCCACGCGAGCAGGAACCACGTGAGCGGGAGCCATGGGAGGAGCCACGTGGGTGGGAGCCACGTGAGCAGGAGTAATGGGAGCAGTAGTCACGTGAGTGGGAGCCACACGGGGGACCACGTGAGTGGGAACCACGTCAGGGGAAACAGCGCTGTAGGCAGGTCCTCGCCCCGCAGCGCAGACGCACTCCCACACCCGTGCCTCTGTCTGTCAGCCCCAGGTCCTCACGCTTGTCCCCGGCCACAGTCATTCGTCAACCAAGCATCTGCTGCGCCCGACATTGGCCGAGCCCTGCTGAGTGCCGTAAGGAGAGAAGCGTGTGGACAGGAGGGGAAGCGTGCGGATTGCGCTGACACGAGAAGTGCTGTGTTCACTGATCCAGAACCCAAGACAGTAGGACATCCCCAACGGGACAGACACGGGGGCCTGAGCCCCAGACGCTGCCGCCCCCGCGCGTGGCCGGGAGGCCCTGTCCTTCCTCTGGTTTTACGTCAAAGGCACCGTTATGAGGCCTTCGTCCTGAGGGCATGGGGGCACTTATACTTTTTCTAACCAACATTTTAGCAGCCGGACCATTCGCCCGTGCCACCCCCGGGAGGAAGTCCACTCTCCCTTCTGGCCCGAGGCCCCCGCTTCGCCAGCGGCTTCTGCGCTCTCGGGTCAGACACTCTCGAGTCCCATCCACACTCAGCACCAAGGCGCTCGCGGAGTCTGGCACCCCGGGGAGCGGTGCACCTTGAAGAACCCTGTATAGGGAGAAGCTGCCCATGTTAAGGATGGGGTGGGTGACAATGTCGGGAACGCCTGTGGGTGATGAGAATCCCACGTGAGTGGCAGGGACCGCGAGAGTCCGAGGGGCCCAGGCAGTCAGGTGCCCCTCGACTGGCCGGGAATTAACTGGGGGACGGAGAGCACACTGCCCCGTCCCCAGGGACATGACCTGTCACCGGGCACTCGTGGTCTCTCCTAAGACTCTGCAGAGTCAATGGCCCACTCGGGTGGGGACACCGGGTGTAATAGATCCTATTCCAGAACCCACACCAGAAATCTGCATGAGATACTAATCAATATCTCCCCAACCCATTTGATAAAAACAGAAGAAAATAATAATAATTAAACCAGTGGGCGCCCCCATCTGACTTGCCAGCTCTAGCTAAGGGGGCGCCTCCTGCTTATGGCCTGGTCCCCCTTCTCCGTCTCAGCTCACGCGGAAAGCGCAGAGACCGGGTGGCACTTCACACTCACGCGGCGTGTGGGGTGCGAGCAGGGCTCACAAAACAAACTCACCAAACAACCTCTAAACATAACGAGGAGGAGCCCTCGGACGCCCTCGGGAGCCCGTCAGGCGGCTGCTCTGCCATTTCACGGGGTCCCTGCAGGGCGGGCGCCTGGGTCCCCCTCACCCCCGCCCCCCGGGGACAGTGACACTCCCACCCAAAACGACCCCAGCACGAGCGGGCACTGACTCACCACAGACTCTGCTCATCGCCAGGATCATGTCCTCGTACACTGATGGAGAGAGCAGACGCACGGTTACTACACCAATCCTGCCAGCGCGGCCTCCTCACGCCACATTAGATCGACACGGGACATCGTCACGCGCGTTTGAAAAGTGACACACGAAGAGGCGCTACGTGTCCGTAAGGCTGGTGTGGAGTAACTCCCCCACCCGCTCCCCTTCGTGAACGAGGAGCAGAACTCGCTCCCCCTGCACCCAGCCGGGTGGCGGGGTCGCCTCCTCGCAGATTCCCTCCTGGGGCCCCGTCAGACCTGGGGTGAGACCCGCTGTCTGAGGGGGGACCACGGTGCCATTTCAGAAACCCCCAGGCCTGCCACGCATCATTCCAACCACGGCACCAGCCCACGCGCAGCGGAAGGACAGCCTGTTTTCTCTCATGGCCGCTGCTAAGAGCAGTGGGTGCGACAGCCCGGGGCGCGGGCGAAGGGCCCGGCACGCCTCGCCGTCGGTAACGGATTTCCCCTCGGCGGGACGGAGGGCTTGCTGTACCTTTGCCGGCTATCTCAAGCGTGGACACATCCTGACCTCTGTCGTCCTTCAAGGTCGCCTTGTACTCCCCGTGGTCCTTCTTGGACAACTACGAGTGAAGCACAGCCCACACGGAGGCGAAGTGAGCGTCACCACGGAACACGGACACCTGCCGCCCGCCCGGCGTGGCTCAGGGGTTGAGCGCTGACCGATGAACCGGGAGGTCACGGTTCGATGCCTGGTCAGAGCACAGGCCCGGATTGCAGGCTCAGTCCCCAGTGTGGGGGCAGGGTGGGGGGAGGAAGAGGCAGCCAATCGACGATGCTCTCCCATCACTGATGTTTCTCTCTCTCTCCCACTCCCCTCCTCTCTGAAATCAATAAAAACATATTTTAAAATAAAACAACATGGAATCCCTGCTGACAGGTTTCCTTCGCAAACCACGGAGACCAGGCTGCAAGCCGGGAGC
>NW_006298272.1:623723-627867 GCF_000327345.1 Myotis davidii | reverse complement strand
GCCACCCGCCCGGCCTGACCCAGCCCAGCTCGCACCCGCCAGCTCCCCCAGGCCTGGCGCCCACAGAGCGAGGGCCACGCTCCCTCCAGCCCTGCCCACCTTGCAGACCAGGCGGACTTCACACTCCTCAGTGACATCCCAGTGCAGGTACTCGGCAAAGTGGGGGCCTAGGGGGGTAGCAAAGTGAAAAGGAATCATTTTACATAATAACACATGTGTATACACATGTATGCCTATGCATGTATGTGTGCACATGTGTATTGTGCATCTGAAATCAATAAAAACATATTTTAAAATAAAACAACATGGAATCCCTGCTGACAGGTTTCCTTCGCAAACCACGGAGACCAGGCTGCAAGCCGGGAGACAGGCAGGGCCCGCGGGCACCTGAGAGCCCGTTCTGCCGGCTCCCGGGGCCGGAGGGGGCAGCGCACCTTGGGGAGGGGCAGCTCGCAGACGCCCCGCTCCAGGTCCGGCGGGCTCTCCGTCTCGTACAGGGCGTCGTCCTTCAGCCACCGGAACACCGTCTCCTTCTTGGTGTTCGCGACCTGGGAGACAGAGCCGGGTTCGGGGGTGACCCCCGCTCACAGGGCAAAGGCTCTGCTGGGGCAGCACAGGCCTCAACAGGAACCGCGCTCATCACACTCAGACGGAGGCACGTGCGGAGGCTGCAGTCCGGCCCGCTGTGTGCCCGGGGCCAGCATCGGCCCGGGCCCCCGAAGGTCTGGGTTCGATTCCCAGGCAAGGGCATGTACCTGGTCAGGGTGCGTGCAGGAGGCAGCAGTGGACGTGTGCCTCTCTCACATGGTTTATCAATGTCTGTCTCTCTCTCTCTCTCTCTCTCTCTCTCTCTCTCTCTCTCCCCTCCCTCCCTCCCCTCTCTCTAAAAATCAAGGGAAATACCCCGCAGTGAGGAATATCCACAAGGCCGTGGGTCCGAAGGTGGCAAATGCATCCCCCAGGCCCGGCTTCGAAAGCGTGAAGCCCCGCCCTGGCCAGGCTGGCCCCCTGCTCGAGCCCCGGGTGAGACGGCCTCCGGGCGAACACGATGTCGGTGACGCAGATGAGCCGCACGCAGCACGTACTAAATGGTTAACCGCGTGGAACCTTCTCCCAGGTCCGGGGCCCTGGCTGGGCAGCGACATCCCGGACGCAGCACCAGCCCTGCCCACCTTGCAGACCAGGCGGACTTCACACTCCTCAGTGACATCCCAGTGCAGGTACTCGGCAAAGTGGGGGCCTAGGGGGGTAGCAAAGTGAAAAGGAATCATTTTACATAATAACACATGTGTATACACATGTATGCCTATGCATGTATGTGTGCACATGTGTATTGTGCAAGTGAGTGTACATATGTGCACTCCATTGTGTGACCACGTGGGGTATATGTGTGCATGTATTTCGTGTGTGTGAAGATGTGTGGTATGTGTGTTGTGTGTGTAAACATGTGTGGGTGTGTGCATGTTTGTGATGTGTATGCATGTGTGTGTGTATACGTGTGTGCATTTCAGGCAGAGGAAGCAGCTGCTCAGTGTGAATCGGGAAAACCCGTTTCTGGGCTCGAAACGGACATGTGTGTACGGTCCGCTCACTCTCCCGCCGCCACCTGCCGCCTCTGCTCTTCAGAAGGAGGTGGCGTCCTCCTTCCTTCCCGGGCGCAGACGCTTTAGAGCGGGGGGTGCACAGAGGGGAGGGGAGGACACGCAGCCCGGCCAGCAGCACTCACACACATGCTACTCTGAATCCAACGTGGATTTATCTGTCTTTTAAAATATCGTGTTTATTTACAAGAAACTTAGAAGTAATTCATACCCTCATAGCAATGCCATCAGCCCATTCAACACAAACACACAAGGCAGATGCAGAAAGCATGTACTGAATTCTTTCAATAAATATATCCTACACAGTGAAAACGTTCATAAAGTAGAAATGGGTAAAATAAACTATTTTTTACTATTAAAAATAACTAAAAACAAACTTTAAAAAGCCTTGATGTTATCTATTATAATCCACATTCTAATGTTGTTCAAAAGGCACAGGAATCCCACATAAAACCCCATTAAAATATTAAACCCTTGGGTTATTTTTCAGATTCTAAAATTTATCCATTTTACTTTGTAACTAGTAAGCGTGCACTTTTAAAAACAATACGTTTAACGTGTACTGTTAGCAGTTAAAACACTGAAAAGTTAAAACATTCCCCTGATTTTAAGTAAGTAAAACAGCCAGTTCCTGGGAAAAGGGCAAAGAGCAGAAAAGTGCCCAAGTGTCTAGAGCTGAGACATGTGAGTCCTGGCCGCTGAGTCCGCACCGAGCCACGGGGCCTCGCGGGGTCGGCCGAACTAAACACTCCAACCCTAACCCTCGGTTTTGGTGCCGCTTGTGGGCGAGCGGCCGGCACATACCTTGTTTCCTGAGAAATTCTTTCCTCTGAAATTCAGCCTCGTCCAGGACAGCCTTGAACGCTACATTCACACGGAGGGAGAAGGACATGAGATGCGTTTTCCTGCCAGCAGAAGGGCTTTGAACCCTCCCACGGGTGCGCTCGGCCTACCGTCCCCGATGAGCACCCACTGTCCCCGATGAGCACCCACCGTCCCCGATGAGCACCCACCATCCCCAATGAGCACCCACCGTCCCCAATGAGCACCCACTGTCCCCGATGAGCACCCACTGTCCCTGATGAGCACCCACCGTCCCCAATGAGCACCCACTGTCCCCGATGAGCACCCACCATCCCCGATGAGCACCCACCGTCCCCGATGAGCACCAGGGAGGACTGGTTCTTGGCCTTCCCGTCGTGGATCTGCACCGTGTAGGTGCCCTCGTTCTCCACCGTGAACTGGTCCATCACCATCTCGATGATGCCGGTTGACTTGTCGCACTTGATTTTGTGCGTCTGGAAGCCGCCAAGAAAACAGAACCCACAGTGAGAGTCCCGTCCCACAGCTCACGGCTCCGATTGGGATACACGAAAACACAAGGAAGTGGATCCACAAAACCCACTGGTGAACCAGACGTCAAACAACGGACACAGATGTGCGTTCGGGGAAAACCCTGTCCTGTGTGTATTGGCGGGTGAGGGAGGGCAGCCAGCAGACATGCACCCCCGGACACACACCAAACCTGAGACCATTGAACGCGTGGGGTAGAGAACACAGACACATATGCAGCCACAACACAGCCACCCTCACAACAATGTCCTCCTCCCCCAGGACCCTGAGCACTCACATACACACACGTACACACACACATACACTCACACATATATACACACACATACACACTCACATGTACACATGCACACACATGCACACACTACATGTACCTGCACATACACACAGAGAAGCATGCACGCACAAATTCACACTCATGTAGACACATGTGCATGAGCACACAGGCACGCAGTTGCACACAGGCACACGCTCACGTACACCCGTGCTCACATGTACACGTGTGCACGCACATACACTCACACATATATACACATACACGTATGTGTGCACTCACATACACAGGCACATGTACACTCACACACATACACGCACGCACACACAGGCACACATGCACACTCACACACGCGCTCACCGGGCTGTCGGAGACTTCCCGGTCGTTGATCACGAACCGGAAGCTGGCGTCGGGGGACAGCTGCTCGGCCTGCAGCCAGAAGCGCACCTGGCCGTGCTCGAACACCTCGTAGGCCAGCTCGGATTTGAGCGGGACGGCTGCGGGAGGAGGCCGGCAGTCAGCGCCCCGTGCGGGGAGCGCTCACAGGAAGGTCCTGCTCTGAGCCCCCCAGCAGTGAGCCCCACCCCCGGGGTGAGGGGACCGTGCACCCAGAAACAAAGGTCCAGCTCTAGGCAGCCCCGCTCGGACCCTGCGGGTGGGCATGCGTGAGGGCAGCCTTCTCAGCGCCCCCTGACCTCCAGGGTGCACTCGCTCTGCATCCTGTGGGATTCAGCCACGGAGGCTCCCCTCAGCCCAGAAGCCACCCTGAACCCCAAATTCAAAGCTCTCGCAGTGCCATGAACATTTCTACCAGCTACAGTCAGAGCTGCATTGGTTGTGAGTGAGCAGGTGGCCGGCCTGCGGGCTGAGAGGAAAGGGGCCCTGACCACACAAAGCCGGGCGCACCCCACCCCAC
>NW_006298272.1:623342-623627 GCF_000327345.1 Myotis davidii | reverse complement strand
CTGGGATTTTTTATCTCGTTGCTCAGCGCCATCAAGCGTTCCAGCTCTACAAGGAAGAGAAACGTGCCCATGGGCGTGGGCTCCAGTGCACACTGTGCAAACGGTGAGGAGGCTGACCAGGCGGAGGCCGCGCCACCACAGTTAACGGAGGACGCGAGAGGCATTCCCACGCGAGGGAAAGGAGGCGGGGTTCACTTTAACCTGTGGGTGCTGTTCCCCAGGAGGCACTGCCACTTACTGCAGGGACCGCTCAGGACCTGCGGAGCCAGGTCTTGGGTGGGGTGT
>NW_006298272.1:622966-623300 GCF_000327345.1 Myotis davidii | reverse complement strand
GGGCGTGCGCGGGGCTTGTGGGTGGAGCGTGTGGTGCAGGGGCGTGGGGGGGGGTGGGGTGGGGCAGGGGTAAGGTCCCGGGAGAGAGGTCTGCTCCCAGGTTTGCTAATTGCACAGGAACTCTGTCCTCAGGTTGCCCTGGCTGCGAAGGGCTGGTGGTGGCAGCTGCTACCCCCTTTCTGAGTGTCCTCCGTGTCTCTCACCCGAGTCCCACCCGAGGGTGTCACCACGAGGACACCCATCCCTCGGCAGAGCGCATCGCTCCTGAGAGCGCCCAGGGGCACGTTCCGAAGCCCTCCTCGCGCCGCCCCTGCCCCTGCCTCCCCCCCCCCCC
>NW_006298272.1:620034-622820 GCF_000327345.1 Myotis davidii | reverse complement strand
CCCTTCCTAACTGGAATTCAGAAATGAGATCGTGGTCACAAAGCCACGGACGAGCACGTGTATCTGCACTGAGAGATGAAGCCAGACTTTTCCTGGTGGAAGCAAACAGCCTGACACAGCTCGGACCCCCGACCAGGGCTCAGTAGGGACGGCCACAGACCAAGGCGCTGAGCCTGTGCCCCGCTGTCGCCTGAAGTACGTGTACCGTCCACGCTCGCTATCACGTGTGTGGGAAACGTCATCCTGGCAACGAGTTAAAGTTCAGGCTCAGACATCACCTGTCACCTCTGAAACGGTGCAGAGGGGGGTGCTTTCAGGATTCGTTAAGGGTGTTTTGGGGGCCTTTGAAGACCATTGCGCTGGGGTCCGAAGAGGGAGCTTGGAGAGCAGGATCCAGGGACCGCGCACAGCGCACCCCGGACAGCAGGCAGGGGACCCCTTACCCTGCTGAGACCTGTTACATTTGCAGGAGCCGCCCGCCTTCCCTGCAGTGCTGCGGCCACCAGATGCTGCCTCCCGCCCTGGACGGTGGCCTGCCCCCTCCCGCGCGCCCCTCTCCCCGCACCCATCCTGGGTCAGGCCTCCTGGGGTCACGCTCTGAGCACCGCCAACCAGGATGCGGCTACTGAGGGGGCCTCGTGCTCCAGGAAGCGGCCAGAGGGCGGGCACTCGGCCCAGACCTGGGTCTCAGAGCTGTGGAGACCCGAGGGCTCTGCCCACTGCTGCCCGTTCGCCCACCTCCCTGACGGCTCTTACAGAAATGGCACCCTGCCCGGCAGGCCTGGCTCAGTGGTCGAGCACCGACCTATGACCCAGGAGGTCACGGTTCGATTCCCGGTCAGAACACATGTGGGCTCATCCCCAGTGTGGGGTGTGCAGGAGGCAGTCGATCCATGATTCTCTCTCATCATGGATGTTTCTATCTTCCTCTCCCTTCCTCTCTCCGAAATGAATTTTAAAAAACTTTATTTAAAAAAAAAAAGGACCGTACAGCTGGCCCTCCCTGAAGAACAGCGGGTGAGGGTCGGACGGTGAGTGAGCCAGGCCGGGAGCGAACCGCCTCTGCGCTCTGCCAGCGACCACAGAAGCCACTGCCTTGCCCCGGGCGCGGTGAGGAGGGAACATCCGCCTTTTCTGGCATCTCCTCCCTGTGAGCGAGGGAGGCATCCGCTATGGCCATTAAGGCTCTCACACACAGGAGACATATACCTGTGTTTTCTCTGTCCCCCATTACTGCACATTGGGGGGAACGAGGGGAGCCCCCTTGCTTTGCGGGGGCCTCGCACCGATGTGAGGACGTCCACGCTAGTGTGCCCGCCGCTGCCCAAGCTGCCGAGTGCCACTACCGTTCACAGGTTCCAGGAGGACGAGGACAGCCCGAGCGGGTGTCATTTCCCCGTGAACGTGGGCTTCTCTGCATGGCCCTGCCCCCGCCTCCCACAATCACCCCCTCTTCCCAGGGAAGCGAGTCGTCTGGGCCTCAGCGCCCACCTTCGAAAGAGCCCCACATCCGCACACCTCACCTGCCTCGTCCAGCACGAAGCTGGACGACACCCCGTCCGTGTCGCTCACAGACACCGCGTAGGTGCCCAGGTCCCCCTTGTCCGGGTTCTTGAAGTACAGCTTCGAGCTGCGGGCAAGCAGACCGGGCGTCAGGACTCCTGCTCGTCTGTGTGGCTAAGGGGCCGCGGCCACCCTGCCGGCGCGACTTACTGGTCCCCGACGGTCTCCACCCGGAACTTGTCCTCATCGGCGATCTCCTCGTAGGCCTTGCACCAGGTGAACTGGGAGGCGTCAGTCATCTCCGGGCAGTCGAAGCTCAGGTAGATGTCGCCCTGCTCGTCCACCCCCGCGCTGACCTCCTTCGTGCCTGCGGAGCGAGCCCCGAGGTGACCACGTAGGACGGAGGGACACGCTGTCCTGTGGGCCTCCCCTCAGAGAGGGCCTGACACGGGGGCCCGCCGTCCACCTAGGACATTAGGGCCGGGGAGGAGCCGGCCGCTCCAGCCACCCAGGGACTGCGGGCCGCACACGGATGGGGGTGCACACGGATGGGGGCTGCACAGAGACAGGGGCCACACACAGACGGGGGCTTTGCGGTTTGTTCTAAGTCCCCACATTCCTGCATGTCTGGCCATTTCCCCCTCTGCACACAGGACCACTGGGTTAACCTTGGTGCTGCCACTCCCGACCCCGAAGGTCCTTCTCTCCCTGAGGTCGGTCCTGGCCGCTCCCGGGCCCAGAGGCCACGCCACACAGGGGTCTCCCCACTTGCTCCCCCACTCCCCTCCTCTCGACCCAGCATTTTCGAGGGGGAAGAGGAGGCCTTCTTACTTTTTGACCAAGGTGGGCACCTGGCCCCTCCCCCAGGCCGGGGAGAATCGCCTGCCTCCGAGGAACTAGGATGGAGGAGATGCCCGCCTCCGGGTGAGGGCTCATGCTGGGGTCCAGCCCCAGCAGGTCCAGGGGTCCCCAAAGGTGTGGACGGAGTCGGCGAAGAATGAATGACATGGAGACAGCGTCCAGTTGATCAGCAGCCTTGCCAGGATCTCTAGCCACAATCTCCAGCCAAGTTCTGTGTCCATGTTCTCTTGCTAGGTTCTCCAGCCACGTTCTCCAGGTTCTCCAGCCAGGTTCTGTAGCCATGTTCTCTCGCTAGGTTCTCCGGCCAGGTTCAGTCGCCAGGTTCTGTAGCCGGCTTCTGCAGCCAGGTTCTGTCTAGGTTCTCCAACCAAGTTCTGTAGCCAGGTTCTGTCCAGCATCTTTTGCCATGTTCTGTCTCTAGG
>NW_006298272.1:618964-619684 GCF_000327345.1 Myotis davidii | reverse complement strand
GGCACAGAGCCGGGACAAAGCCAGTGCAGCCGGTGCCCAGGGCGAGGAGGAGGGACACCTGCCCTTCCAGCCGGCTCCACCCCCCACAGCTCAGACGCCTGCCCCCCACATCCCACAAGCTCCGAACCCCCAGAAGTACGCCCTGGCCCTGGCCGGGTTGTTCAGTGGTTAGACCACTGGCCCTCAGACCAAAGGGCCTCAGGTTCAACTTCCGGTCAAAGGCACGGACCTCAGCTGCAGGTTCAATCCCTGGCCCCGTTTGGGTCGCCAGCGGGAGGCAGCCCATCGATGTGTCTCTCTCACATCAGTGTTTCTCTCTCTGTCTCTCCCTCTGAAAAAAAATTATGGGAAAAATATCCTTGAGGATTAACAAAATAAATTAAAATTAATATTAAAAGAATAAAAACAAAGAAGTACGTCCCTGTCGGGGCCACCTCCTGGGCTCTCCTTACTGGCAACCAAAAATCAACAGGGGCCGCGTCACTTCCTGCTGCAAATCCCCGGTGAGATAAAACCGCCATCACCTGCACACGCTGCTTTAACGTCAAATAAAGGTTCCGCCGACGCCCACACGGACCCAGCGTGCCCTCGCCAGTCCCGGCCGGAGTGCCCGCGGCCCCGAGAACTCGCTCTGTGTCTCTGCCGTCCAACGGCTTCAAAACCTGACCTGGCCTCGTCCACATCCACGCCCGTAACTCGGGGCCCCCTCGCCCGAAGCCG
>NW_006298272.1:614980-618853 GCF_000327345.1 Myotis davidii | reverse complement strand
CGACCGTCCCAGCTCACCCGGCCTGGCCTCCAGGAGCACTGGCTCCGACGGGTCCGACGGCTTCCCCACGCCACTGGCATTCGCTGCCCGCACGCGGAAGACGTAGCTCTGACCCTGGTGAAGGTCACACACCTGGAGGTGGCGGGGGAAACGCCACGAGAGAGAGAAATGGAGGGAACTTGGTTATTTTTC
Source organism: Myotis davidii (assembly GCF_000327345.1). Taxonomy (NCBI): domain Eukaryota; kingdom Metazoa; phylum Chordata; class Mammalia; order Chiroptera; family Vespertilionidae; genus Myotis; species Myotis davidii. The sequence goes on along the minus strand of NW_006298272.1, from coordinate 618,661 downwards.
AGTTTGTAAGGAATATGCTTTCTTTTCAAAAAATAAAGAAATGTGTTCCTGCCCGGCCAGTGTGGCTCCCTGGTTGAGCATCAACCCAGGAACCAGGAGGTCAGGGTTCAATTCCCGGTCAGGGCACATGCCCGGGCTGTGGGCTCGATCCCCAGTGTGGAGGGTGCAGGAGGCAGCGATCCATGATTCTCAATCATTGATGTTTCTCTCTCTCTCCCGCTCCCTTCCTCCCTGAAATCAATAAAATGTCTCTGTTTTAAAAGAATCGCACTCCTCCAGTTGGAGTCACTGTGCCGTCGGCTCCCGCAGCTGCACAGTCAGACTCCCACCCGCGGCCCTCTCCCTTCCTCCCTGAAATCAATAAAATGTCTCCATTTTAAAAGAATCGCACTCCTCCAGTTGGAGTCACTGTGCCGTCGGCTCCCGCAGCTGCACAGTCAGACTCCCACCCGCGGCCTGACTGCAGGAACACACAGGCTGGCGACAATTTTCTTTTAAATCCTCACCTGAGGGTAATGTTTCTATTGATTTCAGAGAAAGAGAAAGGGGGAGAGACAGAGAGAGAAACATCAACCTATCGCTTTCTGTTGGCGCCCGACGAGGGATCGAACCCACCACCCCAGGCGTGTGCCTGACCTGGAATGGAAGTCGTGACCTTTTGGGGTATGGGGGGCGGGCGGGGGGAGGAGGATGCTCCGACCAAGGGAGCCGCCCGGCAGGGCAATTTGTGACGATTCGGATGCGTCCTCTTTCTTTTCTCTTTGCATAGTTTCAAGCAGAATTGAAATCATACCATCTAGTTTCTAATCTGGTGAGTAGAGTCATTTTACACAATTCTGTGGGGCTAACAGAATTTTGAAGGTGAGTTTTTTCCATGCACAATGCCCCACCCTTTGGCGCCACCACAGTTGGGTCCACCTCCTGTGTCACCGATGTTCGCCATGGGCGCTGTGATCGCATTGGTAACCACAAGTAAGTGTGTATTTGCTAAACTCCCGACGAACTGGCGTAACTAGACTCGTAGAAGCTGCTTTATTCATTCAAAGGGAAGGACGTTGTTTCATATCGTCGACGGCTTTCCGGAAGTGGTTGCCATGCCCGCCACACGCCCTGGGGTGCCGCCGTGTGCCCAGTGCGGATGTGGCCTGTCTCTGAGGGCGGACACGTCGCTTCCTGTCAGTCACACCCCTGAGCCCGACCCAAACAGAACGTCGCAGCCGGGCCGCGAGCCAGGGACGGGTCTCAGGGCGGCTGTCACATGACCCCGGCCACCGGCCAGTGGAGGGGCTAAAAGAGAGGAATCTGGAGGGAGGACAGGGCACTGTCCCCTCCCAATCCTGCCAGCTGTAAACCTGTAAGGATGTGTGCGTGTGTGTGTGTCTGTACGTGCACACACTCCCGGTCAGAGCACAGGCCCGGGTTGTGGGCTCAATCCCCAGTGTGGGGTGTGCAGGAGGCAGCCAATCCATGATTCTCTCTCATCATTGATGCTTCTCTCTCCCTCTCCCTTCCTCTCTGACATCAATAAAGCATATTTCCTTTAAAAGCTCGTAGAAGCTGCTTTATTCATTCAAAGGGAAGGACGTTGTTTCATATCGTCGACAGCTTTCTGGAAGTGGCTGCCATGCCGCCACACGCCCTGGGGTGCCGCCGTGTGCCCAGTGCGGATGTGGCCTGTCTCTGAGGGCAGACACGTCGCTTCCTGTCAGTCACACCCCCGAGCCCGACCCAAACAGAACGTCACAGCCGGGCCGCGAGCCAGGAGATGTTCTATATTTGTAGATGTTCTAAACACAATATATTTTAAATAAAATTGTTTCAGAGTAAAGCTTATTATACATTGTCTGGAAAATGTATCTTTACACTGATTCTTTTAAAAATATACATAGCAGCCCTGGCTCGTGTGGCTCAATTGGTTGTGTCTGTACGTGCACACACTCCCGGTCAGAGCACAGGCCCGGGTTGTGGGCTCAATCCCCAGTGTGGGGTGTGCAGGAGGCAGCCAATCCATGATTCTCTCTCATCATTGATGCTTCTCTCTCCCTCTCCCTTCCTCTCTGACATCAATAAAGCATATTTCCTTTAAAAGACTTTACTAGCACCTGTGAGCTAAGTACAGTCACTGCGGGCCGGGCTGGGAGAGTGATTCATACCCATGCCCCGCGGAAGGCGTGGATGGCGCCCGCACAGACAGTCTGAGGCCGCCGCTACTCAGTGCTGTCGGGTGGCGAGGCCGCGCTCAGGCAGAAACACAGCACATGCTGTGGTCCCCACCGCCCGGTGCGGGCCTGCCACGGGGACCGGCCCTCTACCCCCAGAGGCAATGGCCGGGAAGGGTGCCCCACCTTTAAGTAGCGATGGGCCGTGGGCGCCTCGCTGACGGTGGTCCATTCCTCGGAGCCCTCCTCCTTGTAGTCCACGAAGTAGCCGGACACGGGGCTGCTGCCCGCGTACACGGGGGCCTTCCACAGCAGCACCAGCGAGGTGTCCCTGACCTCACAGAAGGTCAGGTCGTACGTGGGACCTGGAGCGGCGGGGGGTCCGGTCAGCACCCCGCACGCAGGGAGTCGCCTCTCAGCTGCCCTGGGTGCGAGGCAGGGGCAGGTGTGGGGGGGGGGCGGTTGGTCCAGGAGCGTGACCCCTACCCGGCTCCGGCGCCGTCCAGGCCTCGCACTTGAAGAGCTCGCTGGGGTCCGAGGGCTGCCCGATGCCCACCAGGTTGCTGGCAGCGATTTTGAACTCATAGGATGCGCCTTCGGTCAATCCCTCCACCTGTGAGATGGTGAGAGTCATTCACACGCGAGTAAAAGCCAGGCACCTGCAGGCCACGCCGGGCCTGGGCACCGGTCCCCACGGCGTCACCACCGGACTGTCCGCCCCCCACTCACCTGCCTTTCCTCCCCTCACTGCTCCTCAGAAAGAAAGAAAATGCCCCAAAACCCTCCCGGCCCCAGAGCCACGGCCCACGGCCCCCGGCCCCGGAGCTGTGGTGTGGAATCGGGTTTGTCACCTGAATTAGCTGCATGAGGTTGACCTGTCTGACATGACCTTCACTGTATCTCTGGGTGCCGAGAGCCCGGCACAGAACTGACGCTCAGTATTTTGTCATCGTATGAATATGTCAGGTCCTGTGCTGATACTGGGATGCAAAGATGAATAAGATCCAGGCCCTGCCCTGGAGGAGGACAGAGACCAACAATTAAAATGCAGTAAGGCCAGGGCTGTGTCAGAGGGGAATGTCTCCGTCCACCACGTGGCCCACACGGCAGCCCCGAGACGCGGCCCTGGGCGCTGGCCCTCGGCCCCTTTCCTGGCGGACCTTGTAACCATCTGTTCTCATCTCTCTTCTCAAAGAAAGTTGGAAAATTCCCTCAGAGCCCAGCCGGTGTGGCTCAGTGGATGAGCGCTGACCTAGAACCAGGAGGTCAGCGTTCGGCTCCCGGTCAGGGCACGAGCCTGGGTAGCGGGCTCGATCCCTACTATCGGCATGCCGGGGGCAGCTGATCCATGACTGCCTCTCATCAATGGTGTTTCTCTCTCTCCCTCTCCCTTCCTCGCTGAAATCAATACAAATATATTTGAAAGTTCTCTCATAGGTACTTCTGGCTCCTTCCCAATACGCCTCCCCCTAGTCTGACAATACGGGGCACCGATGGTATCAGAGTGGCCTGGACCCTGAAG
>NW_006298272.1:612373-614931 GCF_000327345.1 Myotis davidii | reverse complement strand
CGGGGGGGGGGGGGGGCTGGCCCACAGCCAGGGGGTGCAGGTGAGTCGCCCCCTCCTGCGGGGTCCCAGGAGCTTCAGGCTCGTCCAGCGGGAATGAGGTCCGGGTTCCCGTTTGAGCCCCGGCTGGAGCGGGCCCTCTTCTCTAACCGGTGGAGCAGGATGTGTCTCAGCTCCCCCTTCACCCCAACTCTGAGTCACCTGCATCCGGCGCCCTCGGTCACCTGAGGCTCAGGTGAGCTGCGAATGAGCTCTTCCTAGTACAGGGTGAGGTTTTAAATCATTGATTCTCACCTCACGGGAATGACTTAGAAAGGGGAGGGTCTGCAAGTGCCCCCTAAGGAAAACAGATTAGAACGAAGACCCGAGACAAAGGGATAATTAATTTTGTTGTATTTGCCCACCTACGTGCTATTAGAGTTGACATTCTAGAAACATGACCCTCAGAAGAGAAGTCTTCATTGCTGAAAATGGTATATCGAGCCAGAGACAAAAATAATTAAATAGCAAAGTGTATTTCTCAGAAATGCAAAGGTCCTACTATGACCCGAACGTGGCCTGTGCAACGTCCTGTCTCAGAACCTCCTGACTGTGTGCAGGCCTGTGCGGAGCTCCGTGGAGCCCATGTGAATGACAGTCACAGACCCTCCTGACTGTGTGCAGGTCTGTGGTGGGATCTGTGGAGCCCACATGACAGTCACAGACCCTCCTGACTGTGTGCAGGCCTGTGCGGAGTTCCGTGGAGCCCACATGACAGTCACAGAACCTCCTGACTGTGTGCAGGTCTGTGCGGAGCTCCGTGGAGCCCACATGGCGGACAGTCACAGAACCTCCTGTGTGCAGCCCTGTGCGGAGCTCCGTGGAGCCCACATGGCGGACAGTCACAGAACCTCCTGTGTGCAGCCCTGTGCGGAGCTCCGTGGAGCCCACATGGCGGACAGTCACAGAACCTCCTGTGTGCAGCCCTGTGCGGAGCTCCGTGGAGCCCACATGGCGGACAGTCACAGAACCTCCTGTGTGCAGCCCTGTGCGGAGCTCCGTGGAGCCCACATGGCGGACAGTCACAGAACCTCCTGACTGTGTGCAGCCCTGTGCGGAGCTCCGTGGAGCCCACATGGCTGACAGTCACAGAACAGCAGCTCACACACCCGCAGTTCCCGCCCGACCTGCAGTTCGGGACCTGATTGGTCAGTTCCGTCACAATAACAATGTTCTAAGGTGACTGGGAACAAAGCCAGGAAGCTACATAAACACGTGCAATTCCTGGGCCATGAATTAAAGCTCCTCACACTGAGGCAGCTCCGAGGGCCACTGATGCCGCCCGACCTCAGCCTCTGACTGGAGAACCCCGGGCCCGCGGCGTGTACTTAATGTGGGCACATGAGCGGGCATGTCTTCCTGGGCATGTTGTTAGCATGTGGCTAGTCAGCACGCAGGCACTTCCGAGGCAGGAGCCTGGGTGAGCGGTTCCCGCAGAACCCCACGTTCTCTGGGGGCGGGTCACACCACCCTTTCTTGGTGACACTACACACGGCAGCACACGTGTGTGTGGCGCAGATGCCCTGGCACAGAGACACGGAGCAGCGAGCGTGACTTACTGAGCGCGGCCTGGACCTTGATGGCGTCCGACTCCTGCGAGTTCTCGCTGGTCCCCACGGCATTCACCGCTTTCACGCGGAACATGTACTGCTCGCCCGTGGTCAGGCCGTGCACCACGAACCTGGGGAAACAGGGGGCGTGGCTGCTGGGCGTGGCCTTTCCCTCCTTCACAAAAACAGGCTGTTTGGGGGTTTGAGAGGGTTTATTTTAGGTTTTAAGTTACTGATTCTTTCTCATCATTGATGTTTCTATCTCTCTCTCTCCCTCCCTCTCTCTGAAATCAATAAAAATATATTATATATATTAAAGACCTCAGCACAGGTGCCTTGCCTGTGGTAGGTGCTCAGTAAATGTACAGCTTATCATTTAAATTATAATTTATAATTCACAAAGCGTCATGTATCTTATGGCGTCTGCAACAGTGTAACCATCTATAAAACCCCTCCGCCAGAGAACTGTGCTCTGAGACACCCTCTGGGTTCTAGCCACGGAGTAAACCCCGTGATTCTCCTCAATTACATCTCATCTTTTCCTAGTCACAGCCTTCCCAAGTATTTTCGTAAAAAATAAAGAAGTTTGAAAAGAATGACAGCTGGACCATAATTGTTAACGTGGCCGCTGTGGACAGCGTGTCCTGGGGACGCCTCACTCACTCGGACTCACTCAGACGCCCCTGCCCGCTCTGTGCGAAGCGAGGGAGAATGGATAGCAGGAGCGGAGATGGAGGTGCCGGCGCCCCCCACTGCCCCCATGGGGAGGCGCCAGGCCCCTGGGATTTGTCCCGATGGCTGGCGAGAGAAGAGACAGCCAGTTATGTGAACAGAGCAATTTTAAACATTCAGAAAATTAAAATGGAAAAATAAAACACCTTTCACATCACGGTTGCTGTTTTAACTCTCCATTCAAGGCAAATCTTAAATGCGGATTAGGTCAGAAAAGGTGGTGCTGGAATTCTTCATCAG
>NW_006298272.1:599709-612347 GCF_000327345.1 Myotis davidii | reverse complement strand
CAGGTGCCTAGGAACTAGCTCATCAACTTCAAAACCCCCACCCCGTGAACAAGACAGACTCATCCTGTGCAATCTTCTCAGAGGTGTGTCTACCACGGGATATGCTGCCCTTGGTGCCCTGTGGTTCCTATTTCAGTTTTGTTTCTTGAACTCCTCCCCCCCCTCCCCCCCCAGGCAGTGATCTGGGGCCTTAAGATGGCAGGGAGAGGGGCCACACCTGTTGTAGCTGATGGGCTTGTGGTTGCAGGGCTCCCAGACGTTGGATCCCACCATGCAGCAGTCCACGTAGTAGCCGAGTAGGTCCTCTTGGTGTTTTGGCCTGTCCCATTCCACCACGACCGACGTCTTTGTGTCCCGGGATACAAGGACCCGGCCGGGCGCAGAGGGGGTGACTTCGCAGGGGAGACGGATTGGTACATGGTCAGTGATATTGGGGTTTCAGAAGACACACCACGACCTTCCAGCCCCTCTGTCCACAGGGCATGGCAGCCCAAGTTTGGGCCTTTAGATAAAATTTGGATGAGGAGGAGGAGAACGAGGGTGGGCGAACCATCAGAGGGCCCAGGGGTGCCTGCCAGGCGTCTCTGTCCTCCCGAGGCCCCACCTGGCCCCACAGAAAAGGGGATACAATCATGAAATCGCCCGTCCCTCCACCCGGACGACTGAGGGATCTTCCGGCGACACTGTGCTTTGGCTAAGTGGGCAGTAACTGTGTTGGGATGGAAAACTGCCGACTGTGAGGCAATCGGCCACAATCCCACCCTGTTCGTCTCTGAAGGAACTCGGACTCATGTCCTGATTTGACTAGGGTTCTGCGCCTCGTCTAGCATTTGACATCATCAGAGCAGGAACCTCAATCATACACACAAAACACTCCAGTCCATCTAGGGACTGGGATATTTTATAAACGTAATTGTTATTGACTTCAGAGAGGAAGGTAGAGGGAGAGATAGAAACATCAATGATGAGAATCATTGATAGGCTGCCCCTTGCACACCCCCCACTGGTGATGGAGCCGCAACCCGGGCATGTGCCTTGACCAGGAATTGAACCGTGACCTCCTGGTTCATAGGTCGACACTCAACCACTGAGCCACGCCGGCCCGGTGGGACTGGGATTTTCTTAAAGTGACCATTGCCTAAAAGTATGTGTGACCCATTCATCATTCATAAGATGGGACTTTGGAGAAATGTTGAGAACGGACCAAAGCGAGGCCGAGGGAGCTTTCCTCTCTGGTCAAATGAAACGTTCAGGCTCCTTGAGTTACAACTCCTGTGCGACGCTAGTGTCTTCATCAACACAGTCCCGGGCACCCGATGCCGCCTTACTCAGGGCCCGTCCGGAAGCGCGGCCGCTCGCGGTACCACTCACCTATGGTGTCCTGGGCCTGGATGGGGGGCGTGATTTCCGACGGGTCGCTCAGCCCGTGCTTGTTTGCAGACAGAACGCGGAACACGTAGGGCTTCCCCTCCGCGAGGTCAAAGACGGCGTAGCGCGGCGACCTGACCGCTGTCTGGGCATTGACTCGCTGCCAGCTGCCGCTCCCGACCATGGACTGCGGGAGAAGGGGGCTGTGACAGGCCGACCATGGACTGCGGGAGAAGGGGGCTGTGACAGGCCGACCATGGACTGCGGGAGAAGGGGACTGTGACAGGCTGACCCCCAGCGGCCGCCCCCTACCATGGACTGCGGGAGAAGGGGGTTGTGACAGGCCGACTCCCAGTGGCCGCTCCCGACCATGGACTGCAGGAGAAGGGGACTGTGACAGGCCGACCCCCAGCGGGCCGGAGGGAAGCGTCCGTCTTAGCGACCAAATCATACGGTGGGCTGCCCATCCTCTACCCCGACACAGGGCCCTCGTAACGTCTTTATGATGTGTGTGGAAAGGGAAGCCGATATGAGAAGGTAAGAAAGTATTTAAAGCTGAAAATGCTGACCAGTAAAATTCTTACTCGAAAGCGAGCAATCATGTAACATAACTTTGGTTCCACAGACAGTTACAGCTTCTCCTGACGGCAGAGGCTTTGCCAAGGCAGCCCCCAGCCCAGGGCGGACCCCCCCACGGCAGCAGCTGACACCTGCGCATCGAGTGCAAGGGCAGGTGATTGTGAAACGGGATGCACGGCACGTGGAGAGGGTGTACGCTTTGTTGGGTATATCTGTGTGTGCATGTGTATCTGTATGTGTGCCTGTGTGTGTATCTGTGTGCATGTGTGTGTCTGTGTGTATCTGTGTGTGTATGTGCATCTGTGTGTGTGCATGTGTATCTATATGTGCATGTGTGTCTGTGGGGGTGCATGTGTATATGTGCATGTGTGTCTGTGGTGTGTCTGTTTGTATCTGTGCATGTATGTGTATCTGTGTGTGCATGTGTATCTGTATATGCATGTGTGTCTGTGTGTGTGTCTGTGGGTGCATGTGTGTCTGTGTGTGTGCATGTGTATCTATATGTGCATGTGTGTCTGTGGGCAGTGCATGTGTATATGTGCATGTGTGTCTGTGGTGTGTCTGTGTGTATCTGTGTGTGCATGTGTATCTGTATATGCATGTGTGTCTGTGTGTGTGTCTGTGGGTGCGTGTGTGTCTGTGGATGCATGTGCGTCTGTGTGCCAGTGCCTGTGGATGCATGTGTGTCTATGTGTGCATGCGTGTGTGTGTGCGTGTGGGGGTGCATGTGATAGGTGTGTTCCAGGGCCACAACATGCCAGCTATTTCTTTCTTTTTGTTGTTGTTTCTGTTGTTGTTGTTTTTCATCTTCACCAAGGATATTTTTCCCGTTGTTTTTTAGAGAGAGTGTAGGGAGGGAGGGGGAGGGAGAGAAACATCAATGTGAGAGATTCACATCAACTGGTTGCCTCCCCATACGCACCCAACCAGAGGGGGGACCCAGCCTGCAACCGAGGTACACGCCCTTGACCAGAATAGAACCCGCGACCCTTCAGTCCATGGGCGGACACTCCAACCACTGAGAAAGCCTGGGCAGGCCAACAGCTGGTTCTCTCTCTGTCCAGAGCTAGGCCTGCCTGACCGGCGGCCACCTGAAGTGGGAGTCCCTCTACAGGGTCGCCACCCAGTGGCCACGCGGCTTCTGAACAAATCACCCTCAGGGCCGGCAGCCTCCCCCGCCTCCAAGACACAGAGCGGCCGCAGCGATGGGTAGTCTCGGGAGGGGAGCCGTACCTTCTCAATGAAGTAGGTCAGGGGCTCCTTGCCCCGGGGGACGGGGGGCTCCCAGCTGAGGACCACATAGGTCCTGCTGACCTCTGAGGCGTGCACGTTGGTGGGCGGCCCCGGGATCTGCACGTCGCCTGGAGGGGAAGACAGCAGTGAGCACGGGCGGGGCACACGGAGGAGCCCACATGGGAGTGGACACGCTGGGCGGACTGTCTCGGAGCCGAGGCGGCAGGCCCGGGAAAGACCACGCATTCCAGCTCTGCCCCGAACCAGCTCCCAGGAAAGGAGCCAGCCAGCGGCCAGGGTTCCTGCTGGGCCTGGGGGTGGGGATCGGCCACCAGGAACCACCGCAGCCTGGGCTGCCCTGGGGCGAGGTTTGGAGAAGGGACGGCCGCTGAGCACCGTTCAGGAGCAAATAGGAACACCAACCAGCGGACTCCCCGAGGGGGCCTCTGGGGACGCGGTGGGGCCGAGGCCATTGGGAGGGGAGCTCGAAGTGCATAACCTTAGGCGGCGGCTCCACGTTAACCAACTATTTTTTTTTTATTGATTTCAGAGAGGACGGGAGAGGGGGAGAGAGATAGAAACATCAATGATGAGAAAGAATCATTGATCAGCTGCCTCCTGCATGACCCCTACTAGGGTGGAGCCTGCAACCCAGGCATGCGCCCTTGACCAGAATCAAGCCTGGGACCTTTCAGTCCACAGGCCGACGCTCTATCCACTGAGCCACACCGGGTAGGGCAACAAACTATTTTTTATTAAATGTTCACGCTTGTCCTCCGATTATGGGCCCGGACCGATAACGCGAGCCCCTCCTTCCCGGCGGCTGCGGGAGGAGGTGGAGAAGCACTCGCAGGGTCTGACAGGGATGTGATGGGAGGGCTGAGGCCAGTCCGTTAGTGAAACAGAAGTGACCCTGCTGCCCGGACAATGCTGAGCGCTGGCCCAGGCACGGGCGGTGTGAGAAGGAACCAGCTCCCACTCTTCAAGCCTCGGGGCCGGTTTGGCTGCTTCTCCCCGTCCCCAAAGCAATGCACCCTGGACCCACATACACAACAGTGTCCACGATTGGCCACAGGACGCCTAGGCTCACTCCCTCATTCTGTCTTGTGTTTTCAGCTTTCCCAGGCCTCAAGTGTGCAGGTCTGACCCACAGGTGTCACACTTACTGTAGGGTGTCCCTGTCACCAGCTGCTTCCCCTCTCTCCTCTGCCTCGAATTACAACCCAGTCCCGGGGGGTGAGAGCGACTTACCTTCCAGGTCATCCTGATAGATCACAATTTCTTTATCTTCCCCCAAACGGACGGCTGCAGAGAGAAAGGTTGATGCTAAATTTGACATCCAAGGGTGTCTTTAAAAAGCACTATTTTGCCCGCCCGGTGTGGCTCAGAGGTTGAGCATCGTGACCCATGAACCAGGAGGCCACGGTCTGATTCCCATCAGGGCACGTGCCCGGGTTGCAGGATTCATCACCAGAAGGGGGCGTGCAGGAGGCAGCTGATCAATAATTCTCTCCCATCACTGACGTTTCTCTCTCTCTCTCTCTCTCTCCCTCTCCTTTCCTCTCTGAAATTAATAAAAATATTTAAAAAGCACCATTTCTGCCCTAATCAGTTTGGCTTGGTTAATAGAGCATTGGCCTGTGGACTGAAGGTCGCAAGCTTGATCCTGATCAAGGGCATGTACCTTGGTTGTAGGCACATCCCCAGTAGGGGGTGTGCAGGAGGCAGCTGATCGATGTTTCTCTCTCATCCATGTTTCTGGCTCTCTATCTCTCTCCCTTCCTCTCTGTAAAAAATCAATAAAATATATTTTAAAAGCACCATTTCCCTCATTGCCTATGAGGCACGAATCGCCTTTGCTCCATGATGACGGCGTGTTCCCTGCCCTGAGGTCATCAGAGCTGCCTCTGTGGAAATGGTCTGGACGATGTTCAGCGCTTCTCCGCTCTTTGCAGCAGGCGCGAGAGGCCATGCAGGTAAGGGACACGCATGGGGCTCCCTTAAGAGCATAACTAAGGGTCCCATCCCCTGGGGGAACCTGCATCGTGTGAAATTAAAATTCCAAAATAGAGTGGCTCGGTTTCAACACCTGGCTCCTGGTGTGTTGAAACTATACCCTCAGTGGGCTTGGCAAAGCCTAATTCTGCGCCCAGGTAGCTGGATTCCAGTGGAGGGCGGCAGGAAGGTGCACTGAGGTATAAACAGAGCCCGGCTCCCCACTCCCCCAGGGCATTCACGGGAGACCACTGGAGACCACGGGAGATCATGGGACACCACAGGAGACCACGGGAGACCACGGGAGACCACGGGACACCACGGGAGACCATGGGACACCATGGGAGACCACAGGAGACCACGGGAGATCATGGGACACCTTGGCCCTCTCTGGCCCTCCCCACCCATTAGCATGTCCTCGAGCAGGAGTAAGCAAACTTTTTGACTCGAGGGCCACAATGGGTCTTAAACTGGACCAGAGGGCCGGAACAAAAGCATGGATGGAGTGTTTGTGTGAACTAATATAAATTCAAAGTAAACATCATTACATAAAAGGGTACGGTCTTTTTTTTTTTAGTTTTATTCATTTCAAACGGGCCGGATCCGGCCCATGGGCCGTAGTTTGCCCACGGTTGTCCTCGAGGCTCAGACACAGCCGGGGGTAGGGAGAAAGGAAGAATCACACAACACGGCCCCACGGCACCAGCCCTGGCCAGACTCTGACCTCTTAGGGACCCACCTTGTAACCTGGTGAGGTCAGCAGGGTCCAGGGCAGCCACAGCCTCCGAGGCTCGGGACGGCCGGCTGACGCCCGCGCTGTTGATCGCCCTGACGCGGAACTCGTACGACCGCCCTTCCAGCAGCCCCGTCACGGGGTACTTGCAGATTTTTACGGGGGAGTCATTGCACTGAACCCAACTGTTCGTCCCCACCTCGCACCTTCAAAGAAAAGAGAGTCAAGAGTAACAAGGACATCAGCGTAATGAGTCTATGGGAGCGTACACCTACTGAGACGTATATACGCTACTGGGGGCCCCGTGCATGGATTCGTGCACCAGTGGGGTCCCTCGGCCTGGCCTGCACCCTCTCACAATCCAGGACCCCTTGGGGGATGTTGGAGAGCCAGTTTCGGCCAGATCCTCACAGGCCAGGCCTAGGGACCCCACTGGTGCACAAATCCATGCACCAGGCCTCTAGTATGCATACAAGATCTTTGGTTAATCTCACCTCCCCCCTCCCCCATTCCCCCTCCCTTCCTCCCTCTGAGATTCATCAGCCTGTTCCACGTTTCCATGCCTGTGAGTTGAGTGTCTGCCCCCTGGTGGTCAGTGTGTGTCACAGCTACCGGTGGAACGGTTGAACTGTCGCTTAGGCTTTTATACATATAGATAACAATTATAACAGGCAAAGATCTCACATGGGCAAAATGGACGCCATCAAAATATCGATTTACACTAACAGCACAAATAAATGTTAAAAGACAGCTACTTAGGAAATATCGAGTATATTCCCAAGCCTCTGTAACGTATAGGCTCGGATCAGGTCCTGACTCCTGGGGAAATCATCTCAGATCTCAGACCCGTCCTCCCTCGGTAGCTCTTGAAAACTCACATCACAAAATCTCAGGTGCCCTAAGCTCCCTGGCCCGTCTGCTGCCCAGGCTGCGGAGGGGGAACGGCCGTGCACCCCATGGCCCAAAGGGGGACCAGTCACAGTGAGGCATATTCTTCTAGCAGGCTTCTCGTGTGGAATTTGGAAGTCTCCCAAAAACATCAAGTCCTACCCTGGCTGGTGTGCTCAGTGGTTAGAGCGTGCCCATGCACCAAAGGGTTGCAGATCTGATTCCCTGTCAAGGGCACTTACCTGGGTTGCAGGTTCATACTGTGCCCGTGTCAGGGCGTGTGGGGAAGCAACCAATCAATGTTTCTCTCTTACATCGATGTTTCTCTCTCTCTCTCTCTCTCTCTCTCTCTCTCTCTCTCTCCTTCCCCCTCCCTCCCACTGTTTCTAAAAAATCAATGAAAACATATCCTCAGGTGAAGATCAACCAAAAAGAAAAGAAAACATTAAGTCCCGACCAGAAATCTGGACATGATCGCCCTCCGTTTCCCGGAGGCGGGGATACAGTATTCAAGTGCCAACACTTCTGGTCGGATTTCCCAGGGAAATGACGTTGAAAAACCAGCCTTTGGAGCAGCTCCGTGTCAGGGCTGCATCTTCATTTCAAAAGGAATCATCTCTCTTTTCCTAACTAGGCAGCATTTTTGATGAAAGGCCTCTGACCCACAGGTGCTAACCTGCTGCGGCCGAGTTCTGTGTTTTTATCGGGTTTGGGATTTTTTACATGTTTTCACTCATTTCAGAGAGAGGCTGTGGCTCAGGGGCTGAGCATCGACCTGTGAACCAGGAGGTCACGGTTCAATTCCCGGTCAGGGCACAGGCCCGGGTTGTGGGCTCAGTCCCCAGTGGGGCGTGCAGGAGGCAGCCTGTCCATGAGTCTCTCTCCTCATTGATGTTTCTCTCTCTCTCCCTCTCCCTTCCTCCCTGAAATGAATTTTAAAAATATATTTAAAGAATGGTGTCGTGAGCCAAGTGTAGGAAACATCCAAATATCTTGTCCGTGTATTTCATGGAACATTTCAGGAACACTCCCGCCCTGTAAGGACGCAACGGACACGCACCGGTCGACGAAGTAGCCGATGACGGCGCCCTCCGAGGTCGTGTTGGGCGGCTTCCAGGTCACGATGACATAGTCTCGGTTGGCATCATGGCACCGCACGTCCATGGGTGCGCCCGGAGCCCCTGTGACCAGCGGGTCCGCATCTGGTGGGGGGAAGGCAGAGGAGAGGTGACCTGTGATGAGAGTCCCTGGCGGGGACATTTGAAAGCCTGTTGAGCCCGGCCAGTGTGGTTCAGTGGCTGAAGGTTGACCTATGAGCCAGGAGGTCACGGTTTGATTCCTGGTCAAGGGCATATGCCCAGGCTGCGGGCTCGATCCCCAGTCGGGGGCGGGCAGGAGGCAGCCAGACAATGATTCTCTCTCATTGATGTTTCTCTCTCTCCCTCTCCCTTCTTCTCTGAAACCAATAAAAACATAATAAAAAGAGAATTAAAAACCCCTGACAACTTCTTCAAACTCAGATGCCCAGATGCCCGACAGGGCCCCTGTGTAACCCTCACACCCAGGGGCTGAGCGTCGCTGACGGTGACGGATGGGGGACAGACAGGCCATGTCAACACACTTAGGCGTTCTCTAACGCAGCGCCGTCTGTCTGTCCTCTGTAACGTGCTCAACTCAGTGAGTTCTCGTGATTGGACCCAGAGCGGAGGTCACTGCCCGTGGAAGGCACCCTGCCACACGATGTCGTGCTGTCCAAATTCAGGGGACAGCCCGGGCTGGTGTTGGTCAGTGGTTAGAGCATCAGGTTTGATTCCCATCAAGGGCACACATCTGGGTTGCAGGTTCTATCCCCAGCCCCAGGTGGGTTGTGTGCGGGAAGCAACCAGTCAATGTGTCTCCCTCACATTAATATTTCTCTCTATCTCCTCCCCCTCCCTTCCACGCTCTCTAAAAAGCAAAGGGAAAAATGTCCTTGGGTGAGGATTAAAGAAAAAAAATGGCCCTGGCCAGTTTGGCTCAGTGGATAGAGTGTCGGCCTGTGGAACATGGGGTCCCAGGTTTGATTCTGGTCAAGGGCACGTACCTCTGCTGCAGGCTCCTCCCCAGCCCGGGCCCTGGTCAGGGCTCAGGCAGGAGGCAACGAATCGATGTGTTTCTCTCACATCGATGTTTCTCTCTCTTTCCTTCTCTCTTCCACTCTCTCTAAAAAAAACAAAACAAAAAAGGAAAAAGATTTCACAGAAGAAACAATAGCAACAATGTGGCCTTTTAGCACCTGGGAAACGCGATGGAGGATGCTGGATGCTTTGACATTTCAAAGTCCTTAGAGAATATGAAACTTCGAGTTGTTTGCAGCAAGTTATGAGCCAATGTTTGGGCCGCCCTCCGCTCGATCATCCGCTCGATCATCCCGCTGGTGGTGACCACCGTGCGGGGGTGGGGGGGCCGCTCCGAAGCTGAACGACGGCGGCAGCGGGACCCACAGAGCCGCCCAGACCTCGGTGCCGAGTCCACTTCCTCGTCTAAAACCCGAGCCCATCGGAACCTCGGCGGCGACCGCCCTGAGTGGCACGGGACCTGCTCCGTCCCCAGCGACTAGAAGCTCAGGGCTTCTTGACACGGAGCCGACCATTCCAACCCCCTGCAAAGCTCGGGGAGCCGTGGGACAGTGAACCATGGCCCCACCCCGCCCGCCGGCCTGCATCTCCCTGAGGCCCCCCCAACCCGCCACGGGCCCCCGGATCGCCCACGGCCGGAGCCCACCGACCTCTGACGAACAGGAAGGCGCGGTGCTCGCTGATGCCGCCGCGGGACACGATCCTGAGGGTGTAGAGGCCCTCGTCGTCCTTGCTCAGCTGGCTGAAGGATAGCGCGGCCTGGCCTTCCCCAAAGAACATCTGTGTCCAGGGGGACTCCTTCAGGAGCACGTCTGCGAGGGCAGGAGGGGGTCGGCGCTGGAGCACTCACACCTGGGCCCGTGCGCCCACCGTGCCCACGCGGGACGGTCCCCTGGGCTCCACGACCTGAGAGCCAGGTTCGCAAAGAGCCACGAGAAAGCGAGGCTCCGACGGGGAAGCAGTGGCCGCCGCACGGGCACAGGTCCACGCAGGCGAGAAGAATCCCAGATCACATGGTTTCCCAGCCGTGGCCGGTGTGGCTCAGTTTATAGCGTGCCGGCCCATGGACTGAAGGCTCTCGGGTTCGATTCCATACAAGGGCTGCAGGCTCCATCCCCGGCCTCGGTCAGGGTACATGAGGGAAGCAACCAACGATGTGTCTCTCTCACATCCACGTTTCTCTGTCTGTGTCTCCCCGCTCCCTTCAACTCTCTCTAAACATCCAGGGGAAAATATCATTGGCTGAGGATTAACCACATGGAGGGAGACCCCCGGCCGCAGCCGCCCCACTCACCGTCCCGGTACCACTCGGCGCGCGGCTGCACCCGCTTCAGGTCCGGCGTCACCAGCAGCGTGCACTTCAGAGTGAGCGTCTCGCCTTCTCTCCGGAAGGTGACCCCGAACTTCTCCAGAAACTGGACGTCGAAGTGCATGTACGGCACCACGGACGGCAAGGGCACTGCGGAGGGAACAGGGCAGTCGGGGCAGGGCTCACGGGCTCAGCGCGGGGACACACGCGGCCCTTCCCTGTGACACGGCTGGCGCGGCCAAGGGGAGCACGGGGCCGTGACGGGCGGCGGGAGGCGGAGGCACAGGTGTGTCCACGCGTGGGCCCCGCCCATGACCATCCAGGCAGGCCTGGCGCCGCTCAGGGTCTGGGTCCACTGCCCCTCACCAGTGCACCCGGGGCCCGGGGCTTGCGGAAAGAGGGAAACTAGCCGAAACCGGTTTGGCTCAGTGGATAGAGCGTCGGCCTGCAGCCCAGTAGGGAGTGTGCAGGAGGCAGCTGATCGATGTTTCTCTCTCATCGATGTTTCTAACTCTCTATCTCTCTCCCTTCCTCTCTGTAAAAAATCAATAAAATATATTTTTAAAAAAGAGGAAACTATCCTTAAACTCAGAAGGCGGCCCCGGTCTGCCCGTCAAGGGTTTAGATTCGGCTTTTTCCCGATTGAAAGTGCCGCGTCTCACCCCAGGATGGCAGCGGAGCACGCGCCAGCAGACGATGCAGCTTGGAGAGCTTTTCAAACTTTAAAAAATCTGACCTCTAGAAAATAATTTTTTAGCCCGGCCTGTGTGGCTCAGTGGTTCACCCATGAACCAGGAGGTCACGGTTCGATCCTGGTCAGGGCACAGGCCCGGGTTGCAGGCTCAATCCCAGTGTGGGGCGTGCAGGAGGCAGCCGATCCATGATTCTCTCTCTTATCATTAATGTTTCTATCTCTTCCTCTCCTTTCCTCTCTGAAGTCAGTAAAAATATATATGGGGGAAAAAAGAATTTTTTAAACCATGTGCTATGTCAGTATATATTTTTCTGCCCAAAAGGGAAAAAAAAGTCGACTTACAGCCAATCGGGAGCCCCATGGAGTGGATCGGCTCCTCTTCCCCTCGGAACCCTGAAAGGCAAGGGGGTGATGGGCAGAGCGAGCCCAAGGGCGTGAGGCGTGCCCCCCGTACCCTCCCCCGTCCCCGGGTGCTCACTCACGTTTCACCACCACGGCCGCGTTGGTGGACGCCTGCCCGTGCACGTTCGTGGCCACGGCTGAGTAGGTGGCGGTGTCGTCAAAGTTTGCCCTTGGAGAGAAAAAGCCAGGCTGTCAGCTGTTCCATCAGAGCAGGTGACCTGCCTCTGAACACAGCGTCCTGGGAAGCGGCCAGGTGGCCTCGGTCCTTTGTTCGTGAAAGACGTGCCTGAGAACGCCAGCTCTGTCCTGGGACTCGGTGTTCAGTACAGACCCGGCAAGGTCCGGGCCGACTTCGTAACAAACGAGAGGCCCGGTGCACGAAACTCGTGCAGGGGTAAGGTCCCTGGGCCTGGCCGGCGATCAGGTTCCCCAGCCTCCCTGCCTCCCCCTTCCTTCACTCGCTCAGTGCCCTGCCACTGCCACCGCTGGCCACCCTCCATGTTCCTCACCACCCCCTGGTGGTCAGCGCATGTCATAGTGAGCAATCGAACTCCCGGTCTCCTGGTCAAACTCCCAAGGGGACAATTTGCATATTAGCCTTTTATTATATAGGACCAACAGTATGTATTGCTTTTGTTAACCCTCGCCCGAAGATATTTCTTCCATTTATTTGTAGAGAGAGTGGAAGGGAGAGGCAGAGACAGAGAAATATGGATGTGAGAGAGACACAGTGATTGGTTGCCTCCTCCATGCACCCTGACCAGGGCCAGGGATGAAGCCTGCAACCGAGGGACGTGCCCTTGACCAGAATCAAACCAGGAATCCTTCAGTCCACCGGCCGACACACTAACCACTGAGCAAGCTGGCCAGGGCTAAACAGTATGTTTTGTAAGCTGCTCGAATACACCTACTGAGGGCCTCACTTCACTCGGGGGACTTTGGTGATTAAATAAAACCATGCATTTGAAGATGCTCTGCAACTTTAATGTGGTTTTGTTGTTTGTTTCTTTGTGTTAATCCTCACCTGAGGATACTTGCCCAATGATTTTAGGGAGACTGGCAGAGAGAGGGAGAGACAGAGAGGAACATCATGTGGGAGAAACAGACCGATTGGTGGCCTCCTGCACATGCCAGACCAGGGCCCGGGCCAGGGAGGAGCCTGCAACCAAGGTACGTGCCCTTGACTGGAATCGAACCCAGGACCCTTTGGTCTGCAAGCCGACGCTCTATCCACTGAGCTACACAGGCCGGGGCTGTATGTTTCTTGCCTGTTCTTCATTGAAAAGCATCCACTGAATTCCCTCTCCTCCACGGCCTCCA
>NW_006298272.1:598620-599389 GCF_000327345.1 Myotis davidii | reverse complement strand
CCCGCCCCTGCCTGCGGCCCCCAGGGCAGGGGCTGCTGGGACAGCAAGCAGGAGGCTCTGGTAACTGCTGTGCAGGGCATGACCTCTCTCGCCTGGAGGTCATGGGCCGTTATAAATAAATGCACCTGCACGGAGTGGGGAGCCCAGGGGGAGGGCTGCCAGGAGGGTGGGGAGTGGGAAGGGCCAGGCGGACGTTGAGGACACTTTGTTTAACTAAGCACCTTGCCCTGGGGTGACATGGGGACGGGGTGACGTGGGGACGGGGGTGCTGGCCACATGCCTCCCACACTGTGGGACCTGCGCTTCCCCCCTCCGAGGCCACCCAGCCTCAGGGCCGCGTGGAGAAGTGCAGGCAGGCGGTGACAGCTGCGGGTCATGTTCCCTGCTGGACGGGCTCCCAGGACAGGCAGGGGCCGGACAGGCTCCCAAGGGGCCCCGGGCCCCCAGAGTCCCCGGGTGCAGCCCCGATCCCTCCGTGGGCCGAGCACTGACGTCTGGGTCCCGGAAAGGAGGGCAGACACAGGTGTACGTGGCCTGGACTCCCTCGTCAGGCCCAGGACCTTGCCTTGGATGCCGACGGCGGCTTTAAGATTTAACTCAAGTTAGAATTTGAACATCACCACCTAAAAATAGAGAATATCACCCAGGAAGAGTGTCAGCCTGGCCTTCCTCCGCAGGGGTGCGGTGGGGTGGGGAGGGGGTGGAGTTGTGTGGGGTGAGAGTGGGAGTGGGAGTGGGAGTGGGTGGGGGGAGGGGGGAGGGTGGTTAC
>NW_006298272.1:596596-597870 GCF_000327345.1 Myotis davidii | reverse complement strand
CCGCCGCCCACGGGCCCTCGGCCCTCACTGCCCGCAGGCCACCCTGCGTGGAGGCCACTCGTTCAGACTCGAGAGAGGGAAACCGCTTTCCTTTTGAAAA
The DNA here is from genome assembly GCF_000327345.1 of Myotis davidii. NCBI lineage: Eukaryota > Metazoa > Chordata > Mammalia > Chiroptera > Vespertilionidae > Myotis > Myotis davidii. Next base: position 597,770 of record NW_006298272.1, on the reverse strand, counting down.
CAATTGTTAGACTGCAGCTCGGCCCAGTGTGGCTCCGCGGCTGATGTCGACCAGGAGCCAGGAGGTCACCGCCTTGGTTCCCGGTCAGGGCACAGGCCGGGTTGCGGGCTCCATCCCCAGTGTGAGGTGTGCAGGAGGCAGCCGATCCATGATTCTCTCTCAGCATTGATGTTTCTCTTCCTCTCTCTCCCCCTGTCCCTTCCTCTCTGAAATTTAAAAATAAAAAATTTTTTCAGACGTCCAAGTCAGGGTCTTGGTTGGGTCCCCAGCATCTAGAATGCTCCTGGCACCCGCTCCCAGCGTCCACTGGGTCCTCTCTGGCCAGTGCCTCAGGCCACGAGGCCAGGCCCCACTTCCCTGAAGAGTTCACTAGAGCAGTGGTCGGCAAACTGGGGCTCGGCAAACTGCGGCTTTCAAGCCACATGCGGCCCTTTGGCCCCTTGAGTGTGGCTCTTCCACAAAATACCAACTTCTCCACATGGGCCACAAAGAGCCACGAAGTTTCAATTGCACTGTACGTGCGCGCCCGCACGTAGTATTTTGTGGAAGAGCCACACTCAAGGGGCCAAAGGGCCGCATGTGGCTTGAAAGCCGCAGTTTGCCGACCACTGCACTAGAGAAACAGGTAATGATCCTCACAGGCTCAGCACCTGCAGCCCCTGGAGCACCTGCTCTCACGGATCCATGGGTGGAGCTGGTTCTGGTGAGAAACCTTTCAGGCCCTGTAGAGGCTGCAGGACAAACCTGATTGGAGGAAGCAACAAGGGTCACACCCAGAAGGGGGGCATGGGGGCCGGGGCTGGCGGGTGTCATGGTCTTCAGGGCTGAGGAACAGCGCCTCCATGGGGATGCGGCCTGGGGGTGGGCAAGGGGCACCCACCCAGAAGTCTAAACTGAGCCCAAGTATGACAGTCACTGCTCTAACTTTATGATAATCCTATCTAATAAAAGAGAAACATGCAAATTGACCATAACCCCGACATCCTTCCCATTGGCTAATCAGCAGGATATGCAAGTTAACTGCCAACCAAGATGGCGGCTGGCAGCCAGGCAGATGAAGCGAACAGGAGGCTTGCTTGCTCCAGTGATGGAGGAAGCCAAGGTTCCCTGCCTGCCGCTGCAGGCCTCTGAGCTGCACCCTAGAAACAATGTTGTAATTATAGAAACTCAACAA
>NW_006298272.1:593567-595496 GCF_000327345.1 Myotis davidii | reverse complement strand
ATAAAAAGCTAATATGCAAATTGTCCCCTCCACTAGGTGTTTGACCAGGGGGCGGGGCTGGCTGGCCAACCTCCCGCATCCCCTCCCCCTGGCCAGCCCGGCCTGATTGGCCCTGATCGGGGCTGGCTGGCTGACCCCCCCCATGCCCAAATTCATGCACCGGGCCTCTAGTAAAATCCATAAAACCACACATTCGAATGCCTGCCTGAAATATTTGCACAGGCACCCTCCTCTTTACCTGGGAAGGGTCTGATAGAACTTACTACGCACACGATTTCCGTGCATTTATATAACACATGTGAAATGCGTGTTCTTATCTCAGTCTCACAGGAACTCCTGAGCAAACAGAGAAGCTGATGTTTTTATGATCCAACTCCGATCATCATTTTCAGACAAAAGGAGCTCACGACTGTGACCCAGGGTCACAGGTCGACGGGGCCCAGCCCAGGTCGCCGTGTTTGTCTTAATTACCGGACGGTAAGCAGTCAAGTTGTGGAGAATGGGAATGGGATTGGGGGGAAAAAGGGTGAATTGCATAATGTTGTGATCTTTTTGTACAAAATAAAGACTGTGCATACAGAGGACCTGTGTGCTCAGTGGTGAGTGTCCACCTGTGAACCAGGAGGTTGCAGTTGGATTCCAGGTCAGGGCCCGGGCCTGGGTTTGGGCTTCTTTGCCAGTAGGGGGAGTGCAGGAGGCAGCCGATCCATGACTCTCATCGCTGATGTTTCTACCTCTCTCTCTCCCGTCCTCTCTGTAATCAATAAAAATATATTTTTTTAAAAGAACAAGAGAGCCTCACTTTAGTTTAAAAAACGGAGACCTGCGTGCTGTGTCGGGGAACAGGCAAAGCCGCTGGGTGTGAGCAGTGCGAATAATTTGTTTTCTTTTACTTCTCTGTCCTTTCTACATTTTTTCAACTTATCATGAGAAAAAATTAAGGTCCTGTGTCTTTGAAGAGTGTGAGCTTAGTCTTGCTCAACCTGGTACAAGACGCAGCCCGCGTGCCCCAGGTGTGAGCACGGCCTTCCGCACCTCACGCAGCCGCGCACCTGGGACCCGTCTCCCCTGAGGCCTCGGCTTCTCTGTTCCCAGGCGGAGCCCAGAGGGGCTGGGGACTGTGCGTCCCTCTAGCCCAGTGGCCGGCAAACTCATTACCAACAGAGCCAAATATCAACAGGACAACGATGGAAATTTCTTTTGAGAGCCAAATGTTTTAAACTTAAACTATATAGGTAGGTACACTGTTATTAACTTAATGAGGGCACTCCTAAGGCTTAGAAGAGCCACACTCAAGGGGCCAAAGAGCCGCATGTGGCTCACAAGCCGCAGTTTGCCGACCACGGCTCTAGCCTGACCCTGAAGCAGGAGCCACATAAACAAACTCAGAGAGACCAGCAATGCTGCCTGGGACGTGCGTCCATGGAGAGCGGCCCGCCCTGAGGTTTGGGACACTGACCTGCCTCAGCCCCCACCTATGCAGCGCTGGCGTGTGCACACGGCCCCACCTGGGGGTCTCCTACCTGTGCACACAGCCTTGACCTGGGGGTCTCTAATGTGTGCACACGGCCCTCACCTGTTGATCTCCAGCGTGTGCACACCGTACTTGCTCTCGATCCTGTACTTGCCGGGCTCCGCCGCCTGGCTGATCAGGGTGCCGTTTTTGTACCTGGAGGAGGAGACGCATGTCCGTGCTAAGGGGCTGGGGTTGTGCCCCCTCCTCGGGTGTCACCGCCCCCTCTGCAGGGGACGCTCAGTGTCACGGGTGCAGGGTGAGGGCCACCAGGGCCACATGTCCGCTGTGTGAGGACAGAGTGGCTGGTGCTGGTTCCCAGTGTGGGCGCTGCTCGGCCTGGGAGAGGGCGTCCTGGTCTCCTGGACTCTGGTGGGAATCGAGTCTGCGTCCTTCCCCTCGGAGAGTAAACGGAC
>NW_006298272.1:591486-592362 GCF_000327345.1 Myotis davidii | reverse complement strand
ACCTGCCTGCCCCACACCTGCCTCCCCTACACCTGCCTGCCCCACACCTGCCTCCCCCGCACCTGCCAAGACAGCTGGGAGCAGAGGGGGGACACCACCACCAGAGATAAAACATGTTCAGGTTCACCAGGCATTTTAGGAAGATTTCCAACAGCTCGATCCTCAAAGTGAGTTCCCCGGAACCCGGTGAATTACCGGTCCCCGGCCATTCGGATTCAATGCCGTCCACCCTCCCTTGCGCCCCTGGGGAAACTGAGGCATGGGAGGTTTTCATAATCGGCTCGAGGTCACAGCAGGTGTAGTTGGTAAAACTGAAATGATAAAACTCAAGTCCTCTCCCTGTGCCCACAATCACATACGGGGGGACCCTTTTCTCATGATCCAACACAGAAAGCCCAGATTCTTAAATGGACCCCTGGTGAGGCGACCCTTCTACAAAAGAGGTCTTCACTTTACAGTAAAGCGAGTGTGTTCCCAGGAGGCATCTACACACAGGAGTCGGATGTAAACAGTGCGGGCGCTTCTCAGCCGCCGGGGACAGACTCCATGTCTCAGGGCCACTTTCACAGTGAAGCCTGTTCACCCGTCTTGTCTCTCCTTCAGGTTTGAAGTGTTTAGAGAAGCAGAGAAAACACCCCTATTCCACAGCGGGAGGGAGGGGGACTCAGCGGTGGCAGGAAGCGGCCGCCGGGGGTGTCACTGTTTTGATCCTAAAAGATCGGAGGAGAATCCCCACCTGTCCCTCTGGGATCTGAGATGATGTTTGCACTGACTGCTCATTAATCCGCCTCGCTCCTCTGCCCCATTCCCATGAGCCCGTCCTCCGAAATGTGGAGTGTGAGGAACCACAGCCCCGCTGCCCCTGCCCCTGACGCG
>NW_006298272.1:586323-589706 GCF_000327345.1 Myotis davidii | reverse complement strand
GCCCGCTGTCCCCTCCTTCCCCGCCCCTCACCTGGGTGGAACCCTGCCCGCTGTCCCCTCCTTCCCCCCTGCCCCCAATGCGGGTGGAACCCTGCAGGCTGTGAAAAACTGACTTGCTTCAGTCCCCAACCCTGACCGGAACGATTCACAAGCTAAGAGGCTGGTGGTGGAAACTCAAAATCAACCTCACACCCTCAGTGCTGCTGCCGTCAGGTGTGCCCCTCCTGACATGCGTGGCGAGGCCGAGTGCCCGGTGGGCCACAGACCCGAGACCAAAGCCAGAGGCACCATGCATGGGGCATGGGGCGCAGGGCGTGGGGCGTGGACTCTGGGTCTCAGGGCCGAGAGGAACACTGGACCGTATGGCTCTGACTTCACTTGCCGCCCGCCTGTCCTCCAGGCTCCTGTCAGCCCATCCTGCGCTCTCTCCCGCCCTGTCCCGGGGCCGGTGGGAGGGCTGCGACCTGTGACCCAGGCGGCCTGAGGGGACCAGGGCGTACCTTCTCTTGTTCTCATGCTCGCTCTCCTCCTCCTCGGAGCTCAGCCTCTTGGCGCAGAGCCTGCAGACCGTGCCCTGTGGCAGCAGCTGCTGGCTGGCAGCACGCTGGGAAGACGACTTCTCGGTGAGAGACTGCTGGGAGGACGACTGGGAGGACGACCGGGAGGACGAGCGCCTTGATGAACGCGAGAAAGTGGGGGGTGTTAGAAAACTGTTCTTTCTATACACACATGCACGCACACCTATACACACAGTGCACACACATGCAGGATCATGCGTGTGCATGCTTATGGATACATTACCTTTGTGCATGACGTTATGCAAATGTGTACGCATGTGTGCGTTCTCATGTGTGTACATGCATGCACCCTCGCAGGTGCACGCAAACATGCGCACACAGGCCTACACAGTGTGTGTGTGTACACACATCCACATGTGCACATACAAGTGCACGTACACTATGCATGCACACACACCTACATCCTTCTGCACCCGGCTCTCCGCACTCAGAGGGACACTGTCACACGGAGCTCCTCCCCCACCCCTGCGCTGTGTCAGCCTGTGCCACACTCTGGCCCAGCACCAGGAGTATATATATCCGAAGGCATCTGAGGCTCCCGCGGCGGTTGGGAGGGGCTGGGAGTGTTTGCCTTTGTTTGTTACGGGGACGGCAACTGGACCCACAGACCCCAGGCATTTCTAAATATAGGGTGCTGGTGACACGCAGGAACCCAAGGCTGAGCCCATCGGCCAGCAGCCCAACCTTCCCATCGGTGCCCTGGAGCTGCCGATGTGCTGTCCATGGGCGGGAGCTGCAGGCCCCTGAGGATGCTGGTCTTCAGAAACTCCCAGAGGACACTGGGGCTTGACCCCCCGCCTGTGACTCAGAGTCACTTCACTCCTTGTTACATTTACTATTCATGCAGCAAGTTTCCACCCATGGTTCCTCTGCCATCCCATAATTTCTCTGCCACTGGCAGCGTTCCCTCCCATTGTCTTCCCTCCCATTGCCCTTGTTTTTTGGTGGCTTCTTAAATTCCTCTTCTGGAAGATGCGTGAAGAAGGATAACATCAATGAGCACTTCCTAAAAAGCCCCCACCCCTCCTGATCTAACCCGGGGTCAGAGTCAGTACACCAGGGTCCACCAGGATCTACCAGGATCTAGAGGGTCCATCAGGATCCATCAGGATCTACCGGGATCTACTAGGGTCCACCAGGGTCTACCAGGATCTACCAGGAGCTACCAGGGTCTATCAGGACCTACAAGGATCTAGCAGGTCTAGCAAATTCTACCAGGGTCTACCCGGATGCCATGTAGCATTCCACACATAGTTCCCTGAGCAGCTGAGCAGCCACATTCGCCTCTGGCATTGAAGAAGGGCATCAGGGATCCTTGCCACCCCTGACCCTCCCCAGTCACGTCACTCCAGGCTCCAGGGGACCAGGTAAAGCTCCCTGCCTCTGACTGTGGGTCGCCCACAGTCGAAGTTCTATGCGTCTAAGGCAGGGGTGGGGAACACCCAGCCCGAGGGCCATATGAGGCCTGCAGCGGCCTTTGGCCTGGCCCTGCCAAGGCATGAGGGGCGAGTTTATTCAATGCTTGACCAAAGAGAGCAGGTAGTTTTTAAGTGGATAGTTTTGTATGGCCCGTGGGTGACGTTGTAAATGCCCCACTGGCCCTTGGCAGAAAAACGGTCCCCACCCCCGGTCTAATCAGTGAATTCCAACTTACATTTTTGCTGCATATTCGTTCATAAGGTACCTCGTCTGAATATTGCGATACGACTGGTCGAAGTGCTTGTGTCTCCTTTGGTAAAAAGGCACGGTGACAAGCGACATCTTGGCGTCCACCTGCGAATAAAGAGTGACGAGCAGCATGAGGCCCTTTCTGAACTAGCCCTGCCATGTCTACCGGACCCTCTACCACGCCTGTGGCAAAGGGGAAATCAAGTCCAGCTAGCCAAACCCACGGGCGGTGAGCGGCGGATTGTACACGCGTGAATAATCCCCGACCGGCAGTCCAGATGCCGAGTGAGGCCCCAGGACCCGATTTTATTCTTTCTCTGCTGCCTACAGTTCGAACACTGGGCCCTGGCCAGTCTGGCTCAGTGGATGGAGCACCAGCCTGCAGACCGAAGGGTCCCAGTTCAATTCCAGTCAAGGGCACCTACCTTGGTTGCAGGCTCCTCCCCGGCCCGGGCCCTGGTCAGGTCTCGTGCAGGAGACAATCAATCACTGTGTTTCTCTCACATCGATGTTTCTCTGTCTTTCCCTCCCTCTTCCACTCTCCCTAACAATCAATGGAAGACTATCCTCGGGTGAGGACTAAACGAAAAAGAACGCTGGGCTAGGTATTTCATTTTTTTGTTTGTTTTGTTTTTAATCCTCACCCAAGGATATTTTTTTCATTGATTTTTTTTTTTTTTTTAGAGAGAGAGTGGAGGGGAGGAAGGAGGGGGCAAAGAGAGAAACGTTGATGTGAGAGAGACACACTGTTTGGCTGCCTCCCGCATGCACCCCAAGGCCAGGGATCGAGCCTAAAACTGAGGTACATCCCCTTGACGGGGAACCAAACCCATGACCCTTCAGGCCTAGGGCCGATGCTCTAGCCACTGAGAAAACTGGCCAGGGCTATGGTTTCATTTAATTGTAAACACAACAGGTATTTACAGAATGCCTGGTTTGTTCAAGGCCCCGTGGGTGATGAGGATAAAAATAATTAACACAGGTGAGAGAAGTGAACGCAAACTTGGAATACGAGAGCAGAGGATGCACAGTGTGCGCTCCGGAGAGCAGGGGGTGCGTGTAGCTGAGGGGGAGTCAGAGAGGCCCCTGCAGGGGGGAAACGGAGGAGAGCCCTGAGATGGGTGGGCGGGCAGGCAA
>NW_006298272.1:584121-585734 GCF_000327345.1 Myotis davidii | reverse complement strand
AGAGGAAAGAAGCCATGTCCTTCACTCGTGTCACTTCCTCCTTCGGGATAAGAGCGCACAGTGCAGCAGCAAACGCTGCCACCCCGCGTTTAGGTCAAGCGGTGCCTCAGACTGTTAACGTCTCCTATCTTCAGGGCACCGTTAGAGGAAGTATTTCGAGATCTACTTTTGTTGTTGCTGTGTTATACACACCCAAGGGCATTTTCTCCATTGCTTTTCAGAGACAGAGTGGAAAGGGAGAGGGACAGGGGAAGAGAGAGAGAGAAAGAGAGAGAGAGAGAGAGAGAGAGAGAGAGAGAGAGAGAGAGAGAGAGAGAGAGAGAGAGAGAGAGAAAGAGAGAGAAAGGGAGGAAGGAAGGGAGGGGAGGAGGGAGGGAAGGAAGGAAGGGAGGAAGGGAGAGGAGGAGGGAGGGAAGGAAGGAAGAGTGTCCCTGAGCAAACACAGCTGGAGGAGTCGAGGAGGCGGGAGGGCTCCCTCTGGGCTGGGCCCTGGGAAGCTGAATTAGTGGGGAACCCGGCGGGCAGTGTGCTGGCCCCGGAGGCCGCCAGCACAGTGCCGGCGAAGCTCTCGGACCCGAGGTCGGACCCGTGTCGGGGACATGTTTCGCCAACTCGGGCCGGTTTCCTCTCGGAGAGGCCACCGCACCTGCCGGGCCGGAGGGAGAGCCGGACTCATTCTCACGGCCGAGAAGGGACTTAGTCTGGGAACCTTTCCACGCAGAGCACTGACTTCCATTAACCAAGACACGCCCACCTGGGGCGCTGAAGATGCCCAAGTCCACAGCCCAACTCACAGCTATTCTCGCAGAACAGGGGTTGCGGCACCTGCAGGGGTCCTCCCCCAGGGAACCAGGGAACCAGGCCCCCAGGGAACCAGGCCCCCAGGGAACCAGGTAACCAGGCCCTGGGCCCCAGCACCGGCTCCTCGAGTCACTCACGGGAGCCGCTGCCCCAAAGCTTCTCCAAACTACTTCCCCCAAGAGGCCAAGAGGGCAGAGAAGGGAGCACAGTGACGTTTAAGTCCCCACCGAGGATACGTTTTCATTGATTTTTTAGGGAGGAAGGAGCATCAGTCGGTTGCCCCCCAGCTGCACCCTGACCAGGGATCAAACCGCAACCTAGCTATGTGCCCAACTGTCGGAAACCGAACCCGCAACCGTTTGGCTGTACTGGACGACGCTCCTCCCCAGCCCCGGCCAGAGCAAACCGGTTCTCAAAGCAGCAGCCGTGGCGCCCGGGGAGGGCGCTGGGCAGCTCTGGCAGCTCACCCTCAGCCCAGCCCTCCTCCCAGTCACCTTGGAAGCCAGGACACAGGCCCAGGAGGTTCTCACCCAGATGGTTCGCAAACTGGCATGAGGAAAAGCAGCTGGGCACTAGAATACCCCTCCCATTTCTCCCGGGGGCGGGGTGGGGGGCAGCCTCCTGCGGCAGCTGCCTCAGGCAGATCCTGGCAAATGGAGACCAGACCCGTTCCCTAACGATCCCTCTGCGCCACCCTTGTTCCTCGATGTCTGACTTCTGCTCAGAGAGGACCAGGAGGCCAGGAGGGAGGGGCGGCAGCCTCGCCACTCCCCACACCCCCCTCCCCATACCCCACTCCCCACACCCCACTC
>NW_006298272.1:578886-583825 GCF_000327345.1 Myotis davidii | reverse complement strand
CGTGTTCTCTTAGGAAAACACTCGATTCCACTCCCCCTTTCCCGCCTGCACCTCCTCACAGGCTCTTTCCTTCTGAGACCACAATCTCCAACCTCAGTGCCTGGACCGGGAACCTGAGGGAGGGCCCCAGATCAGGGTCCCCGTGGGGCGGGGGAGGGACTCGGGACGCTAACCGCAGACAGGACCGGGCGATGTTAAAATCTGACCAAGAAACTCGGACCTCAGGTCTGGGCAGGTTAACGTCTCCCCCCGAACGTCCCGGGGGAGCTGGGGGGACCCAGCCTGTGCCTGAGGCACCGGCCCCCCAGGAAGGAGAGACCAGGAGAAGAACAAAGAGGGAAACTCACCGAGAGGGAAGGACGGTGCAAAGGGGAAGCAGCGCTGCCCGGCTCAGGACAGTTCCCGGCTCAGGACAGTGTCTGGCTCAGGATGGCAGAGCCCAGCTCAGGACAGCAGAGCCCGGCACAGGACGCAGTGCCCAGCGCTCCGGGCAGAGCCTGTCCCGCCCCATTTAAGGCCAAGGACCTGCCATATATAGACACGTGGCTTCTTGCCCAAACTGACAGGGACGGAGTTACAGCCGGTCCTGGGAGCAGACAGCCCGTTGTAGGGGGAAATCCCATGGAAAAGGGACCCTCACAGGGCTCCCCTCCCCCGGGAGGCTGACTATGCTGCTGGCGGGCAGGGGCAGGCACGGCCTTTGCACTCATTTTCCACGTAAATCCTCAGTCTCGCTCCCATCCTGTCGAGGGACGGCTCCCAGGCGCACAGATGGACAGGCCGAGAGTCTCTCCACCACCAGACTCAGGCGGAGGCTCACACGGTTACCATGGTGACCAGGGCCTACACGGGACTCCAAGGGCTGGGAGGGGGGCGGGGGGGGGGCTCCGTAGCTAATTTTTGTTTGTTTGTTTTAATTTCAACAACCACTAGGTTTCCTCCTGGGGTGGACTTAACAAGACCTGCCTGAAGGGGGAGCGACGCCCAGTGGGCAGCTCCGTCTTATTTATAGTTATTGCCACAGATGGACGCTGTGCCCCCTCCCCCTCCCCCATGGCGGGGTGTCTGTCCTGCCCGGCACATGTGCAAATATAAATAACACAGCACTGGCACCACGTGGCTGGCACCCGGCTTGTGTGGCCGAGGGCAGGGCAGCATGGTCACCCTCTGGACTCTGGGCTCCCACCTGTAAAACCTCTGCAATAACGATCTCACACGTTTGTGGCAGAAACTAGAAGAAGTAATGTATGGAACGTCCTGGGAGCCCTGGACCCCGCCATGTGCCCGTAGAGCGGGTACCGAAACACGCCGGAGCCCAGCAAGGAGGCCGGCGAATGCATCGCTTACACGTTACCAAGACGAGGGTCAGAGGCGTTGGCTGGCCCCTCTGAGAGTCCCCCGCACACGGACCCGGACTGCACGCCTTTACCGTGTGAGCCGCCCCCCTAACGCCGAGGGCCCAGCATTGCACTACAGGAGCTGCGTGGGCAGCAAGCACACGCCCGCAGCGGACGGGCGAGTTCTGTCATCCGCGTCCCTTCGCTCCGGAAACCGGTCCGGCCTCCCCCGGGAGGTCACTCACCCTGGGACAGTCACCGTGCCCGCCGCCTGCCCATCGGCCTGATCCTCGGGCCGGGTCCCGGCTCCTCCCGAGCACACAGCCCCCTTCGGGAGGCGCGTCTCCCACAGGGACCACGGCCGCACTCCTCACCCTCATCTAGACTCAGGGACCGCCTGTCCCCGGATGTGGGAGGCAGCCCCGGGGTCCTGGGCGGCTGGGCACTGAGTCAGGACAGAGCTGCGGCTGCTGGAACCTGGAACCCCCAGGCACGCGGGGCTCAGCACCGCCCAGCCGAGCACCGTGAACTGAAACCGCACCGAGTCACATCCTGATCGCATTGCCAACAGCTGGTGATTCGGAGGGAAGAGGAGGAGAAAGTCGCACCATGCACAGACGGCAGAGACTTTTTCATCAGAAACAACGCACACCAGAGAACAGGACCCCAAACATCCTCTGGCCACAAAAACACCCTTTCAGAAGTGAAGGGGACACCCCAGCCAGCTGGTGCGTGTGGAGATGCAGGGGAGCCCAGCCCCCATCCTGGGCAGTAGGAGCGCAGGTCACAGCAGGTGGACACGGCCAGGCACGGGGTCCAGTGCCCACAGGGCCGGGTGACTAGCCCATTGCTCCCTCCCGGCCGACGGGTTTTCTGCACACTCATTGCCATCCACCCCGTGGCCCATCACACTGGTAGGGAGCGCCTGACTTAATCTGAAAAGTAATCATATTATTTTAGATCTTAGAGCACATGTACTTATGTGAATAGGGGGTTAAGTTTTTCTTAAGTTTCCTTTGCAGGTTTGTGAGAAGCTTTTGAGGAAGTGACTCAGCTGTGAACCCAGCAAGCAGAACCCATAAGCAGGGACAGACTGACCCACCAGGAGTCAAAACATCATCTCATCCACATCATCTCCTCACCATCATCTCCTCACCATCATCTCATCCACATCATCTCCTCACCATCATCTCATCCACATCATCTCCTCACCATCATCTCCTCCCCATCATCTCATCCACATCATCTCCTCACCATCCTCTCATCCACATCATCTCCTCACCATCATCTCCTCCCCATCATCTCATCCACATCATCTCCTCACCATCCTCTCATCCACATCATCTCCTCACCATCATCTCCTCCCCATCATCTCATCCACATCATCTCCTCACCATCCTCTCATCCACATCATCTCCTCACCATCATCTCCTCCCCATCATCTCATCCACATCATCTCCTCACCATCCTCTCATCCACATCATCTCCTCACCATCATCTCCTCCCCATCATCTCATCCACATCATCTCCTCACCATCCTCTCATCCACATCATCTCCTCACCATCATCGCATCCACATCATCTCTCACATAGATATTTCTCTTTTTCCTCCCACATCCCTCCCTTCCACTCTCTCTAACAACAACAACAAAAAAAAATCAATGGAAAAAATATCCCCAGGTGAGGATTAAAACTACCCCCAGGGCTCACAAACCCCAGCAGACATCTCTCAGAACAAATAAAGCAAACTCCTGAGCCGCGTGCCCCCTGAAACGTCAGTGAGAAGCCGGGTGGTGACAACACTGTTATTCTCCCCAAACACCCAGGTAACCGGGTTACCCAGCGTGTCTGGAACGGAGCCCGGAGTTTTTCCAGGATCTGTGCCTCCACACACGCCAGGAGCCTGGCAGCCACAGCAGCCCTGCGCCTGGCAGGCTCACGTGGGCCTGTTGGCACGACCTCCATGGACTCATCAGCGAGCGCGGGTGTTGGAGGTACGTGCCCGGGGCCACGGGGACACACAGGAGGGAGGAGTGTCCTCCGGACTCGCAGACTCATCGGACCGTTAGGGGCGCAGAGGGTCTCAGCAGAGAGGAAGCCCGCGGAGCCGGCGGGAGGAGGAGGCCTGGGCGAGCCCTGCGGAGTCGGAGAGGCCATTCGATTCCTCCACCTGATGACCTCGGTGTGAAGTGCCCCCAGTGCGTGTCGTGTGTGTGGAGCCTGAGACCTGCCCACGGGACCGCACCCTGCTCTTCCCCACGCCCGCGTGGTGACCGTGATGTGCTCGGCCTGGCGCGGCTCAGCCCGTGCCTTCGCTTAGAGCCTCGCCATCGCCAAGCTCAGCAAACGCCGTTGGTATCAAATGTGCCGGACGGCTTTGCCCTTGGGTGCTATTTACAGTTTCTGTTGACAGATGCGGCCCTGAATTAGCGGGCAGTTTATCTCCACGATGTCCCTAAGCACTCGCCACGCCGCGAGGCGCTGAGGTCCGCGGGCCTGAGCTCCAGTCAGGGCACGGGCTCCGGGCCTGGCTCTGGTCTGTTAATCTGGGCGGAAGCTGCGTGACCCGGCACCGCCCCTGCCGGCCACGGCCCTGGCCTCCCGGCTGTAAAGTGAGGCTGGATTAGAGGATCCTCGCCTAAGCCCCGCTACGCCGCGATTTCCCTCCTGGTGGCCGTGCCCGGGGAGGGCATGAACGCAGGGCAGTCTGCTGGCTGGGAGCAGGCCCGGATGCGGATCAGGGCGCCGACAGGACTCCATTCCCAAGTGCTTAAGGGCTTAGGGTCCCAGAGGCCATGAGCTGTGCTGACAAGAACAGCTACTGGTGCTCTAGCCCGTCTGGCTCAGTGGGTAGAGCTTCAGCCCTGGCACGGAAGGGTCACAGGTTCGGTTCCAGTCAAGGGCACGTACCTCGGTGCCCGGCCCTGGTCGGGGTGTGTGCAGGAGGCGACCCGTCGACATGTCTCTCTCACACGGACGTTTCTCTGCCTTTCCCTCTCCGTTCCCCTCGCCCTCAGAACAATGGGAAATGTCCTGGGGGAGGATCTTCAACAGCAAACCCTCCGCCTGCCCGCCCCTGGGGGCCTTCACCCGCGGGATTCCGCCTCATCGGCCCGCCTTCTGCGAACAGCATCACTGAAGCGCACAGACCCTCTCCGTCCCCTCGGACGACAGCGCACCTGGCCGTGTTGGCCGGGCCTCCGAGGCCGGCACAGGTACGGAGACCGGAGACCACGTGGACGCCTAGACGGGCTGGGAGACGGGAGGTGGGTCTGCACCACAGGCTTCAGAAAGCCGGTGCCCAGAGGGAGCATCCCGCTCATGCCCACCAGGTGGCGCCCTGGCCCGCCGGCCCATCCTCCTCCCGGGGACGTCTGTGGGCGGCTGCAAGAAAGGCAAACGCGTTTTATGGGGGAGGAAACACTTAATGACTGTGCTACCGTGATCGTCTCCGTTTTGGAAGAAAGCTTGTATGAATCCGAACTGGCTCTAGCTCATCACAGTGAGAGTGATTTTGTCTCCCACAAGCATCGTCGGAAAAACTCCAAGTTGAGCGATGGCAGCTTAGTTATTGGCAACAACTCTTACATCAGAAGTAGATG
>NW_006298272.1:575754-578733 GCF_000327345.1 Myotis davidii | reverse complement strand
CTTTGTAAGTTATACAAACGTCCGATCACTGGGCGGTGCGCCTGAAACTACACCGAACCTCAACTCTAATTGAAAACATTTTTAAATATTTTTTTTAATGTTCAAAACTCAGGTGTGTGTGTGTGTGTGCTTGTGTGTGTGCATGCATATGCGTGTGTGTGCGTGTGTGGGTGTGTGCACACATAGGCATGTGTGTGTGTGCACGCATAGGCATGTGTGTGCTTGTGTATATGCGTGTGCGCATGTGTGTGTGCACACATATGCGTGCGCGTGTGGGTGTGTGCATGCATATGCGTGTGTGGGTGTGGGTGTGGGTGTGCGTGCACACACTGGGGTTAATTGTATGTGTCCCCTGGCTGCGCACGGTGCCAGGTGTCTGGTCAAACAGCAGCGAGGGTTCCGTGAAGGTGTGGATGGGGAGTGACTGCGTCCATTCCTCAGGGTCAGGCCCCTCCGCTTGGAAGTTACTCAACCCCAGACCTTCCTTCGGGAAGAATGCAGAGCAGGGTGGGGCCTTTCAACTGCTCCAATGGTGAGGACATGGCAAGCGGCCTCTGCGCTGCAGCGCCCTCCCTCGGCAGCAGAGGGCGCCGGAGGCTGCCCGCTCCCTCCTGGACCCGGGCCAGCGGGAGCCCAGGAGCCACAGGACGCTCAGACCCGCCAGGCCAGTCCGAGGTCAGCGCAGAGAAAGGGCCTCTGTCCGCCGGCCGTTCCCACACCCGCCTCGCAGGCAGGAAGACAGCAGGCTCTGTCCCCTGGCCCCGTGTGACCAGCCGGATGGGACGTCTGTGCACAGAGGCTCCGGGGAGGCAGGAGGTCACCCTCAGCGTCCCTCCCCGGACAGGAAGCAGGAGCAGGGGACAAACAGCCGGAGGAAGCGCAGGCCGTCCTCCCCCACTTCCCGCCCCCCCACCCCGCGGGGGTGCATGAGCGGCCAGCCCAGCCTCCGCCTCAGGGTGGTGGGTGTTCACTAGTGTGTGGGGAGCTAGGGGGGTCCTGGTGGGAGCAGCTGCCCTGCCCGGCTGCCCTCAGGACAAGGATGCCCTGGCCCCATAAGCCCGCCCACTGCTCCCAAGTCTCTCCCTGCACAGGCGGGGACCCTGCACGCAGGACTCACTGCTCCCCCGTCCTGCAGGCCCTCCACACACACCCCATGAGCCCGCCCACTGCTCCCGAGTCTCTCCCTGCGCAGGTGGGGACCCTGCACGCAGATGCCACCTCCAGTCCCTCACACCTGAGCTCAGAGCACAGAGGCGGCCTCACCATCCGTGAGGGGAACCCCGTGACCAGGGCAACACAGGCCCGTCTTACAGAGTAAACGCTTGTAAAGGCAGCAGCTGCTGGGCCGCGAGTCCTGGGAGAGGAACCTGACCCCTGACCTCACTGTTCCCAGGAAAACGCATGTCCAGCTCATGAGGCGCTCGTGTATCGCCTGGGGGTGGGGGTCGGCTCACCCTGCGCTGAAGGGATGGGGGGTCCCGCTGTGTCCCTGCTTAGGTTTGGGGTGTCCCACTGTGTCCCTGCTCAGGTTTGGGGTGTCCCACTGTGTCCCTGCTCAGGTTTGGGGTGTCCCACTGTGTCCCTGCTCAGGTTTGGGGTGTCCCACTGTGTCCCTGCTCAGGTTTGGGGTGTCCCACTGTGTCCCTGCTCAGGTTTGGGGTGTCCCACTGTGTCCCTGCTCAGGTTTGGGGTGTCCCACTGTGTCCCTGCTCAGGTTTGGGGTGTCCCACTGTGTCCCTGCTCAGGTTTGGGGTGTCCCACTGTGTCCCTGCTCAGGTTTGGGGTGTCCCACTGTGTCCCTGCTCAGGTTTGGGGGGTGCTGCTGTGTCCCTGCTCAGGTTTGGGGGGTCCCGCTGTGTCCTGCTCAGGTTTGGGGGTCCCGCTGGGCCGGGCAGCATTTCCCGAGAGCACTGCAGTCGCGCCCAGTGTGCACAAAGCAGGTAGCACTGCATCTCACCAGCAGGCCCGCAGCTGCTCCGAGAAGGCCTTCAGGGGCCGGGACAGCCCCTGCCCTGCGTCCTGCCCACGGGCACCCGGGTGGCGGCACATGGCTCCGTGTGAACAGAGGGGCTGGTGCTGAGAAGACAGAGGTGGTTGTTGAGTGACTGAGTGACCACAGCAGTCAGACCCCAGCCCTGGCCGCACAGACAGGGGCCGACGGCTGCGCTCCACGGCCCCAGGCCCCCTGACAGCGGAGGGCCCCTCATGAACTGCTTTTCAAGCGTCGCCCCTTCAGTCTCGCAGCCTGAGAGTCACAGGGGAAACCCAGACATTTCACGAGAGTCTGGCCTCCGTTTCCGGTCAGTGAGCGGTCCTGCCCGTGACGGCCCGAGTCACAGTGGGGCCTCCACCTCTGCAGGCGGGGAAACCGAGGCACCGGCCGCCGGGTCCTGCAGGCCTTGCCCACTGACCCCACGAGGGACCGACCTTCCGATTCTGGCTGACGCGGGGCATCGCCTCGGGGGCCTCTGCTTGTGAAGATCTCCTGCCACAGTGGACAGGGGCCCGACCTCAGGGGGGGACAGTGAACCCCAACCTCAGGGGTGCACGGGGCGCCCCTACCTCAGGAGTGGATAGTGAGCCCCGACCTCAGGGGGATGGGGCCCTGGGCCACATCAGGAAGGAGAGCAGTCACTGTCGGTGGTGACGGTGGGTTTCCTCTCCATCTGGCAGGGGCTGCCCGAGGGGGACGAGGTCAGCAGCCCCCCCCCCCAGCACCTAGGAGCCCTCCCTCAGGGGGGGACAGTGAACCCCAACCTCAGGGGTGCACGGGGCGCCCCTACCTCAGGAGTGGATAGTGAGCCCCGACCTCAGGGGGATGGGGCCCTGGGCCACATCAGGAAGGAGAGCAGTCACTGTCGGTGGTGACGGTGGGTTTCCTCTCCATCTGGCAGGGGCTGCCCGAGGGGGACGAGGTCAGCAGCCCCCCCCCCCAGCACCTAGGAGAGAACCTGGCACCCAGCAGGCACTCGGGGGCTT
>NW_006298272.1:564172-564547 GCF_000327345.1 Myotis davidii | reverse complement strand
TGGCCGGGGGGTGGGGGTCGGCTCACCCTGCGCTGAAGGGACCCTGCCCTGAGGCGGGGGGTGCGGGGAGGTAGAGAAACTGTTTCCTAGGTTGTACGTGAGCCTGAGGATGCCTCACTGCTCAGACTTAGGGGTGTCCCGCTGTGTCCTGCTCAGGTTTGGGGTGTCCCACCGTGTCCTGCTCAGGTTTGGGGTGCCCCACTGTGTCCCTGCTCAGGTTTGGGGTGTCCCGCTGTGTCCTGCTCAGGTTTGGGGTGTCCCACCGTGTCCTGCTCAGGTTTGGGGGGTCCCGCTGTGTCCCTGCTTAGGTTTGGGGTGTCCCACTGTGTCCCTGCTCAGGTTTGGGGTGTCCCACTGTGTCCCTGCTCAGATTTA
>NW_006298272.1:561130-563398 GCF_000327345.1 Myotis davidii | reverse complement strand
CCAATGTAACAAGGTCCCCATGTGGGGACGCACAGGACTCTGAGGCTGCTCACACCTGGAGGGACGCAGGGAGCTGCCGGGGGCGGGGCAGGTTGTGCTGGGCAGGGGCACCCGGGGGCCTGTGGGGAGAGCGCACTCCCACCGAGCCCCCCACCGACCTCAGCGCCCCAGGGGCACATGGGGCTCAAAGGGTGGTCCCCAACCTGCCTGGCCGATGGCTCTGAGGAACCGCGCACAGTGCACTCTTCTTTATGAAGATAAACTTGTCCTCCCAGCCAGCCTGGGAGCAGGAGGTCAGGGTTCGATTCCCGTCAGGGCACAGGCCCGGGCTGCAGGCTCGATCCCCGGTGTGGGGCGTGCAGGAGGCAGCCAGTCGATGTTTCTCTGATCACTGATGTTTCTATCTCTCTCCCTCTCCCTCTCTCTCTATAAATCAATTCAAAAGCATATTTAAAGAAGAATATTATCTTAGCAGCATCTCCCCATGAATAAAGATTTTAAGAGGAAAAGGATAGTTTAAAGAACCTTTACAGCATAATAGCCACACTGGGATCTCTGCTCATGTCGTGTGCCAACTGTGAAAGGAAATGTTTGCGTCTACAAATGGTGACTCCCACCTTTCGGTGGTAGGAAGCTGTGTGTGGGCACGCAGGGGTGCTGGGTGGCACACTAGGATGGGCACCACCCCAGGCCAAGGGGACCTGGGCAGGATGGAGCAGGCAGGGGCAGGAGGGAGCGGGCAGGGGCAGGAGGGAGCGGGCAGGGGCAGGATGGAGCAGGAGGGAGCAGGCAGGGGCAGGAGGGAGCAGGCAGGGGCAGGAGGGAGTGGGCAGGGGCAGGAGGGAACAGGCAGGGGCAGGAGGGAGAGGGCAGGGGCAGGAGGGAGCGGGCAGGGGCAGGATGGAGCAGGAGGGAGCAGGCAGGGGCAGGAGGGAGCAGGCAGGGGCAGGAGGGAGTGGGCAGGGGCAGGAGGGAACAGGCAGGGGCAGGAGGGAGAGGGCAGGGGCAGGAAGGAGCGGGCAGAGGCCTGGATCGTACCTCTTCGGCATGCAGAGGCCCCTGACTTCGCCATTGTGACTGGAAGGACCCTCGGGGGTCAGCAAAGTCCTCCCTCACAGACGGGGCTCCAGCCCCTGCAGGCGGGGCTGCCCAGGTGTGGTCTCCAGGAGACACCTCACCCGGCTGCGCCCCACACAGACCTCAGAGGCCCTGGCATTTTCCAACCATTTATTCATCTCGCAGAAACGGACACACAGGTGCCACGGCGTGGGCCCGGGTGGAACAAAGCGATGATAAATACATTCGCTGCAGGCTCAGCGTCCGCGCCCCGTGGCGCCCTCACGGCAGGTTTGTCGGATAAGCCGCGACACTGCAGGCCACGTGGAGCCGGGCCGCGTGGGAGACTCCAGCCGCCCGTGGGAGGCGCCTGGTGGCCAGCGGGGCTCTGGGGCTGGCGCAGCTGGGGCTCGGCCCTGGGGGGGTGAGGAGGGGGCACGGCCACCCACACACAGTCAGAGGCAGCCACGTTCTGCACCCCCTGAGCTCCCACCAGCTCCTCGTGAACAGCAACGCGGGGGGAGGGGAGATAAGAACATCATTTTTTAACCCAAAATAAAGCATTTTGTAAGCGAGGAAGGGCCTGAAACAAAACAGACACAAAGTAACACGTTCGTTTACATTCAGCCACGCAGGGGTTACCACAGGTCAGGTCCTGGGGGGGGGAGGGGGGCGACCCCCAAGGCAGACGCCCCAGGACGCTCCTTCCCAGCCTCTCGCAGGAGGTCGGGGACCCCAGGCCAGTGGGTCAGCCGCTGCCCCCGGCTTCACCGAGCGACAGCGGGATGAACAGAAACAGCAGAGGAGCCGCGTCCTGGGTGTGTGCAGCGAAGCGAGTGCGGGTGACAAGTGTTCACTGAGCAGCCAGGGGCTCCCACGGCTCCGTTCTCCTAACGGGCAGGAGGCGCGAGTGAAATCGCCACGTTCCAAGCACAGAGCTGGGCCCGTCCCAAGTCCAGGGCTGAAAACAGAAAGAAAACGAAGACGCTTCCGGCCGGGCCCTGGGGTGCCGCGTGGACCTGGGCTGACAGCACAGTCCCTGCTTGTCCACGCTGGGGATCGTGCCCCGGTCCATCTCCCCGGCAGGAGGGGGCGGGGGTCTGGGCGCATTCGCCTCATTGGACGACGGATCCAGGTGAGAAATCGTTTCCCACCAACTGCTTTTCAAAGTCGGGTTGGAGCCGGGCTACGAACATCACGTCGCATGGGACA
>NW_006298272.1:556418-559640 GCF_000327345.1 Myotis davidii | reverse complement strand
GGCTGGCGCTCTGCTGCCTCATTGGTGCAAACCTGCGGCTTCACCCCCAGAACTGCCCCCAAAGCAAAACAAACTGGTCCCCGCGGCCTGCGGGGCCTCTCGGGTCTGTTTTGAGACGTTCTGGTTAGGAATGTGACACAGTAGCCTGCGTCCTTTCACGGACCCTCTGCGTGTCCTGTGTTCCACCGACAGACCCCCGGGCACCAAGACCACAGAAAGGGGCGCCTCGCCCAGCGGAGGCTACGCCTCATCTAAACTGAGCGAGGCTCCTGGGCGTCACTATGCGGCCGCCCCACCTGACGCCCGGCCCTCGGGGACCAGCTCTCTGGAAGCCCAGTTTGGCATTTGGCTCTGAAACCGTCAACATCCTAGGAAGGGTTCCCAAGGAACAGCACAGCGGTAGCCGTGTGGTCGCTGTTTAAGGACTGGAAGCATCAGCCTGTCCCCGGTCACAGAGAAACGCTCGCGCGCGTCATGGGGTTCTGAGAGAGGGGTCCCGCGCTGCGAAAGGGGTGCATGTAAAGAACACGGTGTGTGTCCCTCGCCGTGAGCTCCTTGCCCTGGGATTCCCGTCTCCTGTGGGAAAGGCCAGCGCAGCCCGGCAACACGACCTGTGTCTCTCCTAAGATGAGGAACCGACTTGCCGGGGTCCCTCCTCGGTGCACGAGCCAGCATCGTCCCCTCCGCTCTCACGGAGCTTGTCAGTCACTCCCTCCCTCTGGCACAAGCTCCAGATTCAATCAAGCTGGTCATGTCCAAACATATCAACTGGTAACTCTCATAACCACAGAGCTTACAGAGCCCAGCCCCTTCCCACTGCCCCCGACTGCCACACAGTCTGCCACCTGGCTCCCTCCACGGGGCTAACAGGTAAGCAATACCGAGCTGGGCATGAGGTCATCGGAGCAAGTATTTCATCCTCCAAGTCCAGCCGACAGGAAGCCCTGCCTGTCCGTCTCTGAAACGTCCGGCGTCAGTGACCTAGGAGTGAGCGCCGACCGCCTGTCAGTCCTCGCGCTCCGCGGAGCAGTGAGTGGCACGTGAACAACTGGGGAAGATGAGCGTCACCTGCAGACCTGCCGTGCACATGCCTGTGCTGGCCCCTCAGGCCACAGGCTGCCTGTCACTCTGCCACGTGTTCTGAGGGCGATGTTCTTAAAAATCCGCCCCCTCCCCAGAACCCCGTAATCCGCACTGAGCACCCCGGCCGGGTCCCAGGGGCGCGTGCTCGCCCTCAGCACGGGCAGCAGCCATGGGCCTCACCTTCTTTGGGGGAACAATTCTTTGAGTCCATCATGAAACACAGATGTGGCTCAGGGGCGAGCGTCCACCTACGAACCAGGAGGTCAGAGTTCGATTCCCCGGGTCGGGGCACATGCCCGGGTTGTGGGCTCCATCCCCAGTGGGGAATGGGGGTGTGTGTGCAGGAGGCAGCCCATCAATGATTCTCTCTCACTGCTGATGTTTCTCTCTCTCTCCCTCTCCCTTCTTCTCTGAAATCTATAAAAATATTTTAGAGAGAGAGAGAGAGAGAGAGAGAGAGATCGTAGCCCTCACCAAAGGCTCCACCAAAATGGGAGCAGTGGCGGCAGGAACCCCTCTGAGGGCTTAAGAGCTTTACTCATGCCCTGGCCGGTGTGGCTCAGTGGATAGAGCGTCAGCCTGTGGACTGATGGGTCCCAAGTTCGATTCTGACCAAGGGCACATGCCTGGGTTGCGGACTGGATCCCCAGTAGGGGGCGTGCAGGGGGCAGCCATCAATGATTCTCTCTCAGTGGTGTTTCTATCTCTCATTCTCCCTTCTTCTCTGAAATCAATAAAGAAATATATATATATTTTTTTTTAAAAAAAGCTTCACTCAGCAGTGACCACCTCAACCCTCCAGCCCAACAGCTGTGGCTCCTCCCGCAGACAGAGTTCACCTGGGCCCACCTGACCTGCCAACTCCCCGCGGCTGCTCATCGCGAAAGCCAAGGTGCCCCTGGGACCCCAGTCTGCGTCCCATGCACGCGGGACCTCTGGGTGCCCCGTGGGTGCCGGCTCGCCTGCCCTGCGGCATCCCCTTTCGATCATCCCCCTGGGACGCTGTCTCTCTGGGAGGTTACCTGCTTGCGCACAGCCTACACCTGAGGCCAAGGGCAAAGCTAAGCAAAGCGAAGGGAAAGGGAAGGCGCAGTGGGGAGGCCCGCCTTAAAGCAGCAGCGCGAAGTCCTGGAGGCCAAGCCGCCAGCTCCCAACTCCAAAGCTTTCAATAAGCCGGTGGCAGCGCCCTACCCGAGACTCTCTCTCTCCCTCCTCCACTCCTCCTGGGAACCTGGGCCCAGGAGGCCTTCCCTGCCCAGGGGGTGAGGCAGGAGACGCCCAGGGGACCCGGCCCATCCTACGCAGCGCCCTCCTCGCCTCTGTCCAGCTTCTCCGGCAGGTTGAGCACGAAGGGGAAGAGCGCTCCCCGCACGTCCAGGGCCAAAAAATTTTAACATATGAAATGGAGAGGCTTTGTCCTTCAGAGAATACATGCAAGTTGAAGCCTGAGGTTGTGCAAGTTTGGCCTGTGACGTCAGTGTGATCTAGAACATTTATGTCAGAGACAGGTTTTAGTTCATGATGTCTGCATAGAGATTTTTAGTGAGTATATTTATAAAGATGGATGGATTGATCAACAACTGTGATCCTGAGACCCAAAGTCTTAGCCTTTTTCTTTAAATAAAGTCTCTACACTGTAACTTTCAGAACCTGTCATCTCAAACTACTTTCCCACCTATCTCTCCTCTGTATGTTTTTTTAACACTCTAACCAAAGGTGGCTTCTTGATGTTCCCTGAGCCTATATCATGTGTTACGATCTCTTTGCCATTCCTTCTGCTCTCCCTTCCCTAATTCGTCTCCATCCATTTCTACTTTTCCCGCCTCACAGAAGGATGTGATGTTTTAGATCCCACGGAGAACTCTATGCCCCGTTTAAGGCACTCGTTTAACTCTGCTTGATATTGTAGGAGTATTTTTTCCTCCCTTTTCTGCATCTTTCATGCATTCCCAGAGACCACAACACAAGCTCTGAAAGTCACAGTCTACATCGTTCACTTCTGAATCCCCTGAGGCACCTGCCACCTAGGCATGCAGTAAACAGTTATTGAACTGAGTGGACTTATGGTTCAAGCTAGATGGACTGCTGACTTGAAGGACACCTTGGAAGGCATTTTCTTACCTCTCTATCACTTTTTCC
>NW_006298272.1:553468-555601 GCF_000327345.1 Myotis davidii | reverse complement strand
CGCGCTGCCGCCTCCCCCTGCCTGGTGGCGCGCTCCCGGCGCCAAGGTTCCCCTGGGATCCGGCCCTTGGCCCGGGTCATCCCCGGGGTAGAGGACACGGGGGGCCACCGGGTTCTCCATGGCAGCGCCCCTCCCCTCAGGAGCCCACCATGACCTTGGGCGGCTCAAGGGCGAGGGTTCCCCGGGGGCTTCAGGGCTAGGTGGGCTATCCTGTCGCGCGCTCAGGTGTGACTCCTGCTTCCACTGCTTGTTGCTCCCAAGAGGTTCTCCTCGACCCCTCCCCACCCTCCTCTCCTTCAAAGAGGGCGCGCCCGCCCTAGATGCGCCTGCTAAGGTGACCTCAGCCTCCAGCGGGGTGGTGAGGCCTCAGTGCCCGGGGCAGTCCTGGGCCGTCCCCGCGCCTCCAGGGACCCCTCTCTGCGCTCCTGGGCTGTCAGGTGCACGGGACCAACCCGGGCGCGCCCCCTCCTGTCTCCAGCGTCCTTGCTTTACACCCCATCACCTCACAGCCCGAGGAACCAAGGGTCTGAGAGGGGGTGTCCACCTCTGAACTCGGGCTTTAACTCCGTCTCTTGTATAGAGGCCCCCGGGAGCTTCCTCTTTCAGGGGCTGCCATTTGTCATTCGGGGTCACACGTCAGCCGGGCAGCGTGGTGGCCTTGTGTCCGGTGTCAGCAGCTCTGGTGATGGGGCCGGTTCCGCTGGTCCCCCGGAGGCCAGCCCATCACTCACTGGCCAGGTGCGCGCTGGAAAAACAGGATCAGGCGCAGGTCACTCATCAGCCGCTCTGGGGCCCTGGTCTGCGGCTTCCTCTGGGGGGGGGCGGGGGGCAGGTGTTTCCCTCTCGATCCACAGCGTCCTCGCGGGCTCCTGTGGGGGGAGAGGAAGTGTGAGCCACGCTTCTGGGGTGTTTGTGTGGGTGGGGTCACCACACTTCCCGCATCACCGCTCAGGTCCAGCCACCCAGTCCGTGGGAGGGACCCTGACTTCTTCCTGCCCGATGGTCCTGACCGCCTACAGAATAACAGGGATTTAAAATGCCCTCCCCCCGCCCACCACACACACACTGATGTGGGGGCCTGTGAAGGGGAGCTCAGTGCAGGAAATGGGCTCCACGTGTGACATGGCAGCATTTGGGGGACAGCGCTGAGCGGTCCCGTCTCTCGTGTTCACCCCGTGAATGGACTCCAGGTAAAGCCCGCACCTCGGCCAAGGCACGGCTGACCTTCCTCAGTGGCTTTACTTGTTGGTTCATCCTCACCTGAGGCTATTTTCCTATTGATTTCTAGGGAGGGTAGGAGAGAGGGAAACAGAGAGAGAAACATCGATTGATTGCCTCCTGCATGCGCCCCAACCAGGGCCCAGGCTGGGGAGGAGCCTGCAACCCAGGAACATGCCCTTGACAAATCCACTTCAGGAGTTTTAACTGTTTATTGTAAAATCAAGTGCACAATAGTTCTTTCATGAAACATTTAGCTATATCTTTAGCACTAACAAATCGCACATTTGTTATGAATGCTTCCTTATTATAAAGCGAAATACTAAGTGCATGAAACTTTAAGCTCTGTATTCCAAATCATTATGAACAAGATGTTTCCTCTCAGGCAGTTTTTTTAACCACTGACCAACACTGGCCAGGGCACCTTGTTCCATGTGCTCCCGGCGGCACTATCCTGCAGTCTCCCCCAGTCCCTTCCCTCCCACGCAGCCCCAGCAGATGTGGCGCAGGGCAGGGCACCTCCCCGCAGCGCCCAGGCCCCTCGGAGCCCCGCACGGCTCCCTCTTGGAATTGTGTCTGGGAACCTCAGGGAAGCTACTCTCCCCGAAGGCCCCGGGCAGCAAAAGGAAGCAAAGGGAGCCAACCCACGTCAAATGAACAGTCAACCCCACGCCCAGAGGGCCTGGCCGGCGCGGGAGACCCTGCGGGCAGATTACAAAATAATCCAGGCAAAGACCTTTCCCCAACGTCGGGAAGGGGGTACAGTGGCCTGGAACCCAGGATGCCCTCGCTTCCCGAGGAGGAGAAAGGCAGGAGGCAGCCCCACCGGCTCAGGCTCGGGGTCTCCCCAGACGCCTGCGCCTCTCACGTGAGAGGGCAGCACACTTAGCCCCTTCCCCAGCACCTCCTGGTTCT
>NW_006298272.1:545339-553389 GCF_000327345.1 Myotis davidii | reverse complement strand
CATTCTTCACACCGGCCCGGGCCTGAGCGCCCAGGGCTGAGCGCGCCCACGTGTGTGTTTGTATGTGCATATGTGTGCGTGTATGTGCGCGCCTGTGTGTGTGTCTGTCTGCTTGTCCTGCTCTTCCTGCTCCTGTGTTACTAACACGCTCTGTGATTATTCTTGGAAATAAGTGTCTCCAAGCTGGGAAGGCGACATTCAATGCCCTCTCTCTCTCTCTCTCTGAGGCCCAGACATCTTCAACAATAACTCGTTGGCCTAGTTGCGAGGTGGGAGGCACCGGCTGAGGTCGCGGGAGCCGTGAGAAATGCTGAGCGTAACCGGAGCCCTGCCCGCCCCGGGTCCTGGGACACAGCTCACAGGACAGGCCGCTGTTTGCTCAGCTGCGTGGCTGCCAGGATGCTGTCGCCGCGCCCCCGCTTCTCGGAGGCCTGTGCACCTGAAGGGGGAGAACGCCGGCCGCAGGGACCGAGTGATGACCCAGGGGACCGGCCGGGTCTGACGCAGCTCCTGGCACGGTCCCAAGGCCTCGGCCGAGTCATGCAGGGACTGGGCGGGTCAACATGGAGACCCACTGGCCTGCCTCACCCCAAATGCACGTGAACCTTAATCAAATCAGAGGCCGGCTCTCACTTGGCTCCTCCTCTGAACATTTCTGTGCAAAACAGAAGATCTTGACCTCAGCCAGCGGTGCTTTTTCCTTTACACTTTGGCCTGGAATAGGGTCCCAGGCAGCCCGGGGGGGGTCTTCCCGTCTTCACCGACTAAGCGTTAAGGCAGGGAGTGGGCACACTTTAAAGCAGGGGCGGGGAGCCTGTTTCCTGCCAGGGGCCCTGTGGACATTTATAGATTCATTCTCGGGCCATACCACACGACCCACTTAAACACTAGCTGCTCTGTCTGGTCAGACATTTAATCAGCTCACCCTGAGGCCTTGGCAGGGCCAGGCCGAGTGATTTCGAGGGCCTTGTGCGGCCCGCGGGCCGGACATCCCCCACCCCCATTGTAAAGGCTTGTTTGGAGCAGCTTTAAAGGCCCCACCGCATGGGTAAGGCCTGCAGGAAGCAGTGGGGGCACACAGGGTGGCAGGAGTGGGCTTACAGTTGTGCGCGTGGAAGTAATTCAATAAGATGAGGATGCGCTGTTTCACGGGCCCACAACTACACACCCACCGCGCCTGCCCTGAGGAGGGGCTCGGGCTCCGTGATGAACGGACCGAAGCCGCCAGTCACCCAGCCGTCTCCCCTATGTCCCACCCCCACGCAGGTCCCCGTGTGGTCCCAACCAGGAACCTCCTCCCACCTGCTCACCACACACTGCGGGGCTGGCGCCCTAGGCCCCGCAGGCAGCCAGCTGGTGCCGGGCACACAGACATCAGGGATGCTCTACCGCCCGGTGGCCGCCAGCCCTCCGCCCCTGGGCAGCCGTCTGGAAGGTGGTCCCCCTCCCCCCGCAGAGCAGAGGTCCCAGTCCCAGGACACGTGGCAGAGCCGGGCCCTTTGCAAATGGTGCTGAGGCAGCTCCATCTCCGCCAGCCCCCTCCTGCCACCAGAGCACCATTGTGCCATTTCCCCTTACAACCGGCGGGGAGAGTCAGCCCACGGGGCATCTCCTGTCCTCTGTGACGTGCGCCCAAGCCCCTCGGCTGAGTCGGGGTTTCCAAAGGGGCTTCTCACCCCGGGTGTGCTTGCTCCAGGCCCCATGGCACGGGTGGCCATCGAGACCCCTGGGCGGGGAGCCATCCCCGTGACATGAAGTGGCCCCCATCAGGGCCAGGTGGTATGGCTTGAGCATCGGCCCATGAACCAGGGGATCATGGTTCCATTCCCAGTCAGGGCACATGCCCGGTTGTGGGCTCGGTCCCCAGTGGGGGGCGTGCAGGAGGCAGCTGATCCATGATTCTCTCATCACTGATGTCTCTCCCTCTCCCTCTCCCTGAAATCAATAAAAACATTTTAAAAAATAACGCCCACTGGTGAGGGGTCCTGCGGGAGGGATGGTACCTCCCAGGGCAGCCCCCCCCCCCCGGGTCTGTCACCACCACTGGTGACAGAAGGAGCCGCCAGGGGAAGGGCCGTGCTGGGGGGAGGGGGGGTCATGGCAGGTTCCTTCTCCATTGTCCTCAGGACATATTTTCGTGGGAACAGGTCTGAGTTCCATCTAATGTACGAGCATTTTCGCCTGAAGAATATCAATTTCTTCTCGACTGTATACATACCTAAACAGAACATTTTTTACAGTTTTTTCCCCATTGTTCCACTGTTTATATGAAACTTAGAAAACAAGCTAGTGGATGCGTCCCTAACGTGGACATTATTGTGTATTTAATGAGGACACTCGCTCACTTAAAATTAACTACGCTTCACTATCATATCACACGTTGCTAAAAAGAATCTTCCATCCCAATGAGCAGCTTACTTTAAGGAAGTATTTGTCAGTGGACGTAGAAAGCTTAGGCAAACCTCTCAGCGGGCGTTCCTTCTAAGGAATTCCTTCTCAGTGACCTCAGGCCACACCCTCACGGTTTTGTTTTGTTTTAATATGTTTTTATGTTTTCAGAGAGAGGAAGGGAGGGGGGAGAGAGAGACATTGATGTGAAAGGGAAACATCATGTGCGAATCGTCCATCAGCGGCCTCCTGCACACCCCGCATTGGGGACCAGGCCCACACCCAGGCATGTGCCCTGACCTGGAATCAAACCAGTATACTTTCCTTTTTTTTAAAAATCCTCACCCAAGGATATCTTTCCATTGATTTTTAAAGGGAGTAGGAGAATGGGAAAGACAGAGAAATATCAACGTGAGAGAAACACATTGATTGGTTGCCTCCTGCATGAGCCCGCCCCAACCAGAGCCAGGGCCAGGGTCGGGGAGGAGCCTGTCACCCAGGTATGTGCCCTCAACCGGAATTGAGCCCAGAACCCTTTGGTCCGCAGGCCGACACTCCATCCACTGAGCCACACCGGCCAGGCCGGACCAGTACTTGTGGTGCCTGGGACAGTGCTCAACCCATGAGGCAACACCAGCCGGGACCTTCATGGTTTCCATGCCCATCTCCGCTGCACCTGCTGCATCACACCTGTGCCCTGCCCCCTGCCTGCCTCCCAGGGCAGCAGAAAAAAGCTGGTCACCCAGGCAGTCCCTTGCGGCCACCGGGCCCTGCCAGGCTGCGGGGACTCAGGAGGCTGATGGGGTGTGGCACTAGAGCAGTGGTTCTCAACCTTCCTCATGCCGCGACCCTTTAACACAGTTCCTCATGTTGTGGGGGCCCCCAATTTCATTGTTACAAATTGAACATAATTAAGGCATAGTGATTCATCACAAAAACAATACATAATTATATATGTGTTTTCTGATGGTCTTAGGCGACCCCTGTGAAAGGGCCGTTCGACCGACCCCCAAAGGGGTTGCGACCCACAGGTTGAGAACCGCTGCACTAAAGGGTCCTGCCTCCACCCTGACATGGTGCAGGGGACATTGGGTTGCTATTTGCTGTCCCTGCAAAGTCGCCCAGCATCTGAGTAGCCTGGTCTGTAGGTGAAGGTGGCACCACAGGGGTCCGTGTGGCGTTTCCCCCTTAAACGTGGGTCTGAAGTTAATGCTGCGGCCCGGGCCTGGCGGAGGCTCATCCCACCCCAGGAAGGTGGCTATTCCGAAAGCAACACCCGCCTCGGGCAGAGCCCACAGCACGTCGTCCCAGGTAAAACCCCGGGAGGCCCGGCCCGCGCGGCTCGGGGTTGAACGCGGGCCTCTCCACCAGGGGTCACGGTTCGATTCCACACTCAGCCGGTTCAGGTCACAGTCAGGGCACATGCCCGGGTGGTGGGCTCCCTCCCCAGCAGGAGACGTGCGGGTCAGTGGTTCTCTCTCATCATTAATGTTTCTGTCTCTCCCGTCCTCTCTGAAATCAATACAACTATTTTTATTAAATGAATAATAAAACAAAGCCGTGGGGAGGCTGTGACGTGGGTGTCTGAGAGGACACGGAGCAGGACGGCAGGTCCCGGGAAGAGGCGGACTCTGAGTGGCCTGCAGCCCCAGGGCCAGGCCTGGTCCCCTAGCCCTCGGCCCAGCCTCGCCTTGGGACGGCTGCTCGTGGCGTGTCCCTACCACCCGGCGCCCATTCCGGCAGGTCCCTAAGGGGGCAAGGCCAGCGGAAGGCGGCCCTGCGGGGATGCACTCTGGCAGTCAGCGGGCCTGTCCCTGGGAGGGTCCCTGGGGGCACCCCACCCATCACAGTCAGGACCCCCTGCAAAGGGATTTGATGCCAGAGAGGCTTCCGTGGGCACGAGGACTGCCTGGGCCACAGCGCACAGCATGCAACGGCCACTTTCTCAGGCTGCACCTGCCAGCCCCTGAGATCAAAAGCGTGTGATGGGGAGCGGTGGGGGGACCCCGAGCCCCCGCTGTGCATCTGGTCACCTGTCAGCCCAGCTCGTCCAGGTGTTCACACTCGGACCTCCCAGAGCACCGGTCAGCAGGCCGCCGACCCGCACCTGCTCCGTGGCCCTCGGTGTGGGGAAAGCCTACCCACGCGGCGGAGGACACGGGCGGCACAGAGAGCAGCACCGCTTCAGTGGAGAGAGTGTGGAGAGGGCGTACGTGCACACCCTCGGGAAACGGGGGGAAGCCCTGGGGAAACGCCGAAAGGTAAAAGGCATGTTGAGCCCGGCCGGGCCCCGTGGTGGAGCGTAGACCTGTGAACCAGGAGGTCACAGTTCAGTTCCGGTCAGGGCACATGCCCAGTTGCGGGTTCAATCCCCAGTGTGGGGCGTGCAGGAAGCAGCCAATCAATGTTTCTCTCTCATCATGGATGTTTCCCTCACCCTCTCCTTTCCTCTCCGAAATCGATGCAAATTATGTAAAATAAATAATCAAAATAAAAGGTGTGTTGACAGTGAGATTATGACTGACTCATAATTTTTGGTCTCCTCGTTGTCTATAATGTACGACATTTAGAATCAGAACACATATAGAGACACATTTCTGCATATGTGTTCATGTATGTGCGTGTGTATGTACATGTGCATGCGTGTGCACGGGTGTTTATGTATAAAATGAAATGGTCGGGCCCCGCAGAGCGCAGTGCTTGGCAGGAGAACGTGGTAAAAGCAAGGCACACTCATCATCTTGGGCTTCTAGAGAGGGTCCTGGAAAAGAAAGGTGTCGGTTTTCAAACTCAGCTTTGCTACCCCGAGCCTGGTGTAGGCTGGGGTTCGAAGGGGAAAATGCTGGCCTCGAACCGCGGCACCTGAGGCCCACAGTCTAGGGCTGAGCAGGCCCAGGCCCCCCTCGCAGCGGGGTCGTGTTAGAGGCTGCGGAGACACCCGGTTCAAGCCTCCCCTTCCCAAAACGGGGAGCTGGGGCCCGAGAGGGGAGCGACCGCCCAAGGTCACCGGCTAATTAATGAAGACGGGCCGGGACCCAGCCCTTCCCACTGCCCTCACCATCACAATTCCAGAAGCAGAAGAGCAAAGAGAAGTCTAAGGCCCATCGACTTCCAACGGTTGCTTCAAAGCCCAGGAGCCGGCAGAACCGTGGCCCACGTGACTGCGGATGAGGCTCCGTGGTCGGGCCAAGAGACTGCCCATGTCAGCCTATTCCCCGCACTTGCCAGTGTCCTCGGGAAAGGGATGAAAGGGGGTGACCAGAAGGACAGGGAGAGGGGCTGCCCTGTCTCTGCACCTCGGCTTCCACACAGGGGTTTGGGGGACGCAGGCCTGCAGGCTGGGGCGGGCACACTGTGGAACAACTGCTCACCAGAAAGTGGCTCTGGCCACCACCTTCAGGGCTATGGGCCGTCTCCCATGACAATGGGGAGCCGCAGCAGTCGCCATGACAGGACTTGTGTCCGTAAATGCCACTCTGACTACGTCCGAGGACCCGATCGAGGGGACCAGACTGAGGCAGAGCCCACATGGAGACGTCGGCAGCGGTAAAAGCAGCGATGACGTGGCGTGGACAAAGGTGGCAGATCCGGGGACCCACACTCAGCCGTCCCCACAACTCTAAGACTTTATGATAAAACTAGAGGCCTGGTGCATGAAATTCATGAGGGGGTCCCCCTCAGCCCAGCCTGCACCCTCTCCAATCCGGGACCCCTCAGGGGATGTCCGACTGCCAGTTTAGGCCCGATCCCTCTCACAATCCTGGACCACTGGCTCCTAATTGCTCACCTGCCTGCCTGGTCGCCCCACGCAGCCTGCTTGTTCAGCTGTTTGGTCATCCCTCACTAACCCCACCCCCCTTGCTAGTCTGGTTGTAGGCAGTCATCTTTGTGAGGGTGTTATGGTTAATTTGCATATTGCCTCTTTATTATATAGGATAGTAACAACAGCATTGAAACATTGTATGTACCCCATCCTGGGTGATGCTGTCCCTTTAAGACTCAGGCAATCTCAGTTCTGTGAAATTAGTCCACGTCCCACATCCTCCATCAAGCCCTACAGCATACAGCTCCACTGACCTTCACACAAGAAACACCACGGCTAATCAGGAAGGAGAATCACGGCGAGGGGTGCTGCCGGCTGCCCCTCGGTGCTCCTGTGCGCCCGGCCCTCACCACAGGGCCTTTGCACTGCTCTTCCTTCTCATCCTCCTCATCCTCAGACCTCAGCTTCAGATCCCTCTGCCCGGGGTTTTCACAGCCTTGTCTCAGCTCATTGCACGTGAATTAACTTGATTCTATGTTAAGGCCCCTTGTCTTATTAGAATCTCAGCTGTAAGGCGTGGGCACTGGGTCCGTTTTACTGGCCACTGTACCCCCAGCATGCGGACCTGTGCCTGGCCATGGTGGGCATTCAATAAATATCTGTGACAGGAGATTCATGTGTAACCCACAGGCAGAGAGGGGCTTCCGTGTCCCAGGCACCCCCTTTGGCAGGAGCCGGGGCGTTGCAAATGGTTAAGCTCCCTGAAGTTTCTATCTTATTCCAAACGCTCACTGTTAATGATTGTGCAAACATGGGCTGAGCACCAAGAGTATCATGTTAGCATAACTGCAGTCATGTCACTGGGAAAACCTAACTCAAGGCCACAACGGACTCCAGAGAAGGGCAGCTGTCGGCCACCCTGCGTCGCCAGGACAGGGCCGGTTCCTGGTCCGAAACCCGCTCAGGCCACAGCCAGGCGTCCCAGCCCCGAGCCTCAAACCCCCGTGGGCTGGGCAGCCTCCAGCTGCCTGCGTGCCTCCAGCTTCCCACACAGCGATCGTCACCGAGCAACGAATGCTGCTGGCATTCAGCAAACAGCTCACACCAGCCGGAGGAGGCGTGCGCCGCGGGCAGCCTCCCCGGGTAGGTGGAGGGACAAAAGCTCCAAAAGCGCACTTGGAGCTCAAAACAGGCCCCCGCTTTCCTGTTGACGAGGCTGCTGCTTACATGAAACGAGGGGGACCAGACCAGCAGCTGTGGGAACGCTCAGACGGGTGGTCCCAATAGGAGCGATGGCCTCGCACCCAGGCCCTGACCTGCTCCCCTCACACTCAGGCCCTCACAGGCAGGGCGCTGTGCATGGGGGCAGGACTCCCACCGTGTGACTAGAACCAGAACAAGCACAGTCGCCCCAGGACCGCCTCTAGCTCAACCCCAGGACGGACAGCCTCTCGCTCCGGTTCCCCTGCAGCCACGCCCAGGGCTGCCTGCACACACAGGGGCAGCTCAAAGGCTTCCTGTCTCACTGGAGTCTTTGCCTGATTCCCAGCGAACGCCAAGGGCCATGACGGGCAGACCTGGGCCGGCCTGGCGTGAGTCCAAGGGCTTCCGGGCTCAGCTCGTGGAGACGGGTGCTCTAGCCAGACCTCCAGTTGGGATACCAGGCGCCTGGCCCGTCCTGCTTCCTAAACACCCGAATCATCAGCTAGTGGCTGCTGCTGGGGGGAGGGGGGGCGGTGAGGAGTTGACGACCTGAGGGTCACCTGCCTGGAATGGGTTGAAGAAATAAGGCCCATATTACCTTGGTTTGTCATTTTCCCTCAGAACAGACCCAGGGGAGAGGCGCACAGGGAAGGCGGCTGTGTAGGGACCTAAGAGGTGGTGAACTTTTAAAAATTG
>NW_006298272.1:539358-543927 GCF_000327345.1 Myotis davidii | reverse complement strand
GAGAAACTGAGGCCTTGCCACGGCCTCTCTCAGTCCACCCACCTCCCCTAGGACACCCCGAAATAATGGGATTCCGTGTGTATCTCGTTTTGTAAACTGGTAGGGATGGGGTGTTGTTGATAAACTCAGTGGTTCAAAGCCCATTGCCTAGGGCCCTGCCAGGGTTGCGGGTTCGATCTCTGGTCAGGGCACACGCCAGGGTGCAGATTCCGTTCTGGTGGGAGGGGGGCCACATGCCAGGGGGCAGGTTCCGCTCCGGGGGGAGGGGGCCCACATGCCAGGGGGCAGCCTCCCTCCCCAGAAGGAGCCTGCAGAAGGCAGCTGATGAACTGTTCTCTCATCACTGATGTTTCTATCCCTCCGCCCTTCCTCTCTGAAATCAATAAAAATGTGTTCACAAATAAATCAATAGAATGAAGTCATTTCCCAGCCAGGCCTCCGCCCGCCCAGCCTCCCTGTTTTTGAAGAGCATCTTGGGGGGGACCCGCAGCCTCCGGTCCCTCTGGCTCCCTGGCCTGCCTCTGCAGGGGAGCCCCAGGACACTGGCTGTCCCCTCCTCGGTGCTGGCCGCCTGGCCCGTCTTCTGGACGGTTCTGCGTGCTCCCGGCGCCCGGGGGCGGGCACACTTACCTTTCTTCCCACTGGGTTTGCCGTGCTTGGCACACGCTAGGTTCTCAGTCGCCGTTTATGCTCAGAGTGAAAAAACTCGGCGAGTGAACTTAAACCCCTGCACCAACCATGTAGCCAGGGGTCCTCAAACTACGGCTCGCGGGCCACATGCAAATGCAAATATTGTATTTGTTCCTGTTTTGTTTTTTTACTTCATATGTGCAGTGTGCATAGGAATTTGTTCATAGTTTTTTTTTTTAAACTATAGTCCGGCCCTCCAACGGTCTGAGGGACAGTGAACTGGCCCCTGTTTAAAAAGTTTGAGGACCCCTGATGTAGGCAGTCAGGCGTGTGGGGACCCCGCCTGCTATCAGACTGTAGATATTTCCCTGTTAAAGTGCGCTGCGCCCCGACACCGTCAGCGGAGACCGCAGAGGGACATGCCATGACTAAATTAGTCCTGGGGCCTCCAGGAGTCCCCAAAACAGAACCTGGGGGCGGTCATGTGAGGAAGGAGGAGGGCCCATCCTAGGTTAACACGTGAAGCGCCCAGCCAGTCACCAGTGACTGACACTATACTTTCCATCTGGAAGACAAACAGGCTGGGCGCTCACCGTGTTCAAATAACACGCCTCAGGAATATTCCACAGTAATGAGATGTTACTATTTCGAGTCTCCACTGGAGGCTGTAGACTTGGAGACACGCACAAACATATCGCTGAGCAACCTGTCCGGCAAACAAAACGGGCTCCCCGGGCTGTCCTGGGTGTGAGGTGCGCACCCCAACACCACAGTCTGGTGACCGGTTCCGGGCCCACACTGGGGGTCCACAGGTGGGGTTTCAAACACCAGTGTCACCATCTGCAGGTCTTGTGACTTGGGACAGTTATCCCCTCTGTGCCCCACCATTCTCTTCTGAAAATGGGGGTGCGGGGGCAGAGATGGTGTGTGCACTGCACTTACAGCGGGGGGTGGGCAGGGCGCCAACCCGAGAGTAGGACTCCCCAGTCTCAGGTCTGATCCTGTCACTGCCCCTGGGGGCATGTACCTCCGCACGCAGATATCACACACATGCCCAGTGCCAAGACGCACAGCGGGGGAGGTAGCTGCCAGCCCCTGGGCCTGGTTCTGAACCTGTGGGGACAGACACGAAGCACTGTGTGTCCTGATGCCAAATTCTAGATCATTTCCCGAAGCCTTTAATGGCCCTGAGAGTTCCCAGCCCCCCTCCCCCACCCCCAGCTTTCCAAACAGCAGCCGTTAAATTCCAGGAGCTGTCAGGAATGGATCCAATGGCCACAGCACTCGGAGTCTCCTGGCACGAAACAGTAATTACAGTCTCCGTGAGCCGCGCTGCAACAACATCCGCTGCTGCATTTAAAGCTCCGTCCCTTTTGTGAGGAAGGAAAGCTGCCTCCCCCACGCTCACTCCTGCATGGCCTCCCTCCCACGCTGAGGAACTCGGGGTGCACTTGCCTCTTTTGTGAGCTGCTCCCCAAATACCCTGAAGGTCTCCCTTCACGTGGGAGCTGTCCCCAGTGTCTTACAGGCCAGGGGCTGCGAGCTTCATGCGGGGGCAGCGCTGCGCTCCCACGCGCTCTGGGCCACTGTGTGCCCGTGGGTCACTGCCAACTCCCCAGGCAGCCCCTGGCGTGGACCAGGTCCCCGTGGTCCTATGTGAAGATGCGAAAAGGGACCAGCCTGCAGCCCGAAGCCCCGCCCGGCGCGCGTGCTCAGTGGTTTCGGACTCGGTGGACCGCGTGGCGCCTCCTGTGGTCCCTTCTCACATCCTCCGTGGGCGCCCGTGTGCTGGGCCCTCGCCTGCAGTGGCCCAAAGCTACCGAGAGCCAACACGCTCCCGTCAATGGAGCAGACACACAACCATTAGGTTTGTGAGCGTTGATTCTAACAAACCTTCTTTGAAAAGAAATAGGAACAAGCAGGCGATAGCTTTTAGACTGTTTCCACCGCCGGCTCTCAGTAGCAAACCCTCCGACGTGTGAACTACAGGGGGGCCTTGCCACAGAGCAGCTCCAGCTCCAGAGCCTGGTGAGTGGACGTGTGTCCCCTCCAAAGAGACAAGCCGGGCCCTACCCGGACCGCGGTGTGCCCTGGGGGGACGGGTCTGTATGCAGTGATCGGGCGGAGTCGGCAGCGGGCCCTGGTTCTGTGGGGCCGTGTCCACGTCAGAAGAGGAGAGTCAGGCACAGACACACACAGGATGTGCCACGTGATGATGGACCCGGGCCACCGACGCGGCCACAAGACAAGGACAGCGAGGAGCCGGCAGACAGCAGAGCCGGGAGTCTCCCGTGGCCTTCAGAGCAGCCTGCCCGCCGACACCCTGACCTCTGACCCACAGCCTCCAGCTGTGAGAGGTGACGTCCTGCTGCCTGAACCCCCCGTGGCCTCGGTCACGGCCGCTCCGACAAGCCCCTGGGAAGGCTGTGAATCTTTTCCGCATGAGCATCCTTCCCAACCACCTGCCGTGGTCAGTGAACTGTTTCCTCATTTTCAGTCCATAACAGTGCCTCGCTGGCCAAACGAAAAAGGTTTACACAGACAAAAGGCACAGCCATGCCCTTTGTGTTACGTTTCCCAGCCACACACTCACTCTGTGGCCTCAGGTCAGCGCTGGCCCAGGACGCCCGTCCCACCAGGACACACAGCAGCTGCTCATCCTTCAGAAATCCCTGTAGCATGGCCACACAGGGACACGGCCACGCAGGGACACGGCCACGCAGGGACACGGCCATGCAGGGACACAGACATGCAGGGACACGGCCATGCAGGGGCATGGACATGCAGGGACACGGCCACGCAGGGACACGGCCACGCAGGGACACGGACACACAGGGACACGGCCACGCAGGGGCACGGCCACGCAGGGACAGGGACATGGCCATGCAGGGACACGGCCACGCAGGGACACGGCCACGCAGGGGCATGGCCACGCAGGGACACGGCACACGGTGGTGCTGTTGGAATACCCACCCTTGGTCTTTTCAAACAGTGTGTCACTGGGGAGTTAGGGATGCACTTCAGAAAAATTAGGGGTTTGGGGGTGAAATGTTTATGAACGGGCTGAGCTGCATCCGGCCTGCTGGCTGCCTCCACGTTCTCCCCCAGAAGGTCCCTGCCTGATGCTCTCTGGCTCGACGCCAACATCACCCCCGGGTGGACGCTCTGTTGGGAGGCCCAGCCTCGGGGGACCCTGCTCCTGACCCTGCACCCGTTCTCCGGGATAGACGTCCCCCTCTGCTAAGGACCCAGGGGACCCCGGCCGCCCCGATAATCCAGGACCCTCGTCTCATCTCCAGCCCCTTAGTTGGTGGCATCGGAAGATCACTTCCTGTCCACAGGCCGACGCCGCCCCCTGAGCCCCCACGGCCAGGCCACCGTGTGTTTCACAGTCTGCCCTCCTTTATGTCATTGGGATCCAAGCACCACACTTGGAGGTTTTCTGGGGCCTCCCACTTTGCGTGACCCAGGACACCCGGAGGAGCAGGGGCCCTTGGCTCCACTGCGGGGCCAGCAGCTGGGTCTCCGGGGGGCGGGGGAGGAGGGGCCCTGACAAGGACGGAGTTTCCTGCCCGGGTCTGACGCCCGGGGCTGCCCTGCGCGCTCCGGGGCACCTGCCGGCATCCCCGCACCTCCATGCTCCTGGGACTCACTGACAGTGACAAGCAGCCATGTCCCCAGGCATCGGAAATGTCCCCCCGGGGGTGACCATCGTCCAGCTTGACAACCACCAGCTGGACAGAGAGGATCCCATATGTCAGCGCCAAAACAACCCAAACAACGAAAGAGCAAGCAGGCATGTTGGGTGAGTCCTCGCTGCTTACCTGACCGGCCCCGCGCAGTGTGTCCGCGGCCTCACTCCTCGCCCAGGCCCCCTCGCGGGTGTCCGGAACCAGGGACAGCAGGAGGCGGACGGAGCAGGCACGCGGCCCTGCCTCT
>NW_006298272.1:535675-539262 GCF_000327345.1 Myotis davidii | reverse complement strand
GAGCTGCAGGAGCAGCGCACACGAGGGGGCATGAGGTCCCCGTGTCTGTGTGTTCGCTTTGGCCCCTGGCCAAGCCCCCAGCTGCCGGCAAAGGGTCCCCGTCTCACCCCTCCTCCCCTGGGATCTGGCAGGGATCAGCCTGTCCCCCTGATTCTGGCAGGTTCTGCTGATGGACGCGGGCTGCCCAGGTCCCTCCCGGCTCGGTCAGACGGTCAGCACCCCTGACCACAGAAGCTCAGCCACGGCACCTGCCTCGGTGCCACCCAGGGGCACCCCCAGCTCTCAGCGTCTGCCTCTCCCTGGCAGTCACCTTGGGCATGGGGGGACGGGCACCTCCCCCGCAGGGCTGCTGCCCTGAGAAGCCTGCGGAGGCGCCTTCCCCATCCTTCCCGTCGGGTGTGGGGGCCGCTCTGAGGAGGGGCTGCTACCACTGTCCCCCGCCCCGCACTCAGTCACCTCCGATCACAGGGGACAAGGACCTCGGGGGCCGTGTCCTGCCCACTGCGCATCCTTCTCGGAAGCAGGTGAAGGGGCCCTGGGTTCAGGCCTGGGCAGCGGGAGGCGTGACCCCACCTCCCAGGGCCCGGGTGGCATTCTCAGCCCCCCAAGGAGGCTGCAGGGCTACGCCAGGCTTCACCCCAACAGAGCCACCAGGTCCTGGGAGCTCTCTGACCTGCCTCTCACGGGTTAATTCTTCCCAGCTCATTGGAGAGAGTCCCGGGAGCAGCCAAGCCAACCAGGGCCCTGCCAGCTGTCTCCTGCCTTTTCCACCCGGTAAACAGAGTCCCAACGGCCTGCAGGGAGGGCAGGGAGCCTGGAGGAGAGTGTGTGTGTGTGAGGCATGTGCATGTGCGCACACGTGTGCATGCATGCGAGTCCATGTGTGTGCATGTATGGGTGTGCCCACACATGCATGTGTGGGATATGTGAGAGAGCATGAGAGTGTGTGGTGTTCATATGTGTGTAGTTGTGCGCACATGTGTGTACGCATCGTGGGCGTGCATGTGTACACTGTGTGTGTGTGTGTGCATGTGTAGGGGTGTGGAACACCTCTCCTTATGATGTCTGGTTAACTCCTTACATTGCAAGCCTCCGCTCAGACATGACCTGCCTCCCTCAAGGCCTGGGGGACCTCCTGCCTGGGCCCAGGTGCCCTAGACCAGCAGTCGCCAACCTTTCGGACCTCATGCTGCTAGACAAGGCCTGGGGCGGAGCTGTGGGTGCAGTCCAGGTGGCCAGGGAGGGAGGGAGGGAGGGAGGGGGGAGGGGGAAGGAGAGTGTAGGTTGCAGGGTAGGGCAGCACCCATCGGTAGGGAACTGGGGGACAGTGGGGGTGGCAGCCTCCCTCACCCCTTGGAGACTAGAAGTCCCAGACCCAGGCCAGCAGACTGGGTGTGTGAGGGTTTCCTGTGACCTCACCTGGCGGGAGGGGCTGGAGCTCTGGGGTTTTGTAAGGACACTGATGGGCTTCATGCCTCATCACCTCCTGACACCGACCCCTTGGGGTTAAGATTGAACGCCTGAATTTGGGGGGACACATTCAGTCCATAGCTCCGTCCCAAACTCACCACGCCTGTGGCTTTGACGTCACCTGTGTGGCTGCTGCTCGGGTGCTGGGGGCCAACCCCACGTAAGGCCCTCTGGCGTCTGAAAGGGGGAAGAAAGCGGGCCCGCGTGGACCCCTGCTCAGACCTGGGTGCTGGGTGAGAGGGTCAGAGCGGGCCTGGCCTCGCCCAGCACAGAACGGAGCCGCAACCAGGTCACAGCGACGGGTCTCCTTGGGGGACGGTCAGGTCTCGGAGACGCCAGGCAGGGGCCTGAACGAGGCCCCGGCCGCTGTGGCTCTCGCTGCCCGGGAGGGGCCCGGCTCTGAGAGGCGGCGGGTGATGGAGGACGTTGCAGCCGGAGGGGCTGCTGGTGGCACAGAGCGGGCAGGACTCCCGACCCCCGGGCAGGACCGTGGCTGCTCCTCCGCGTCCGGCAGGGAGGTTCCTGATTCTCACCCACTCAGCCCTGAGAAGCCTGTTACTTGAAACAAAATGAACTGATGAGCGGAGTGGATCCAGCGACGCGGAAGCAGGAACAGAGGGCGGAATCTCGGACGGAAGGCCGGGGAGGGGGGGTGGTGGGAGGTGATCAACCAAAGACCTTCCAAGCAGAGATGCACGGCCCAGCAGACGGGGTGGCGAGGGCCTGGGGCCGGGGGCGGGAGTGGGCTGGAGGGGGTCAATGGGAAAAAAGAGGACATAGGTAATACTTTCAACAATGAAGATTTATTTTAAAAAAATAAGGAATTTGTTATTGAGGCATCACTGCCGACCAGCACGCCTTCTGAGCCCGGCACCGAAGGCGTCCGAGTGGCTGCGGCCCCAGCACATCCCCTGAAACGCCCCCACCTCATCGGGGCTCGTGCCCTCGAACCCGGCCCTGTTTTACATGCAGCCCATGCGCCTCGAGGCGTCACTCAGAACAAAGCTGCTGGGGACACGGGCCTCTCGGCTCCGGCTCAGCTCCTGCTTCAGATTCGGAGCACGCGAGCCCACGGTGACCGCCCGGGTCCCCCCGCCCGGCCGGGGAGGGGAGACGGACTCTGAAAGGACCGGCCCCTTCCGCTCGGCGTGCCATCGCCCTGCGTTTGGTGGGGGACAGGCGACTCGCAGCGTTGTATTTTTAAATAAAAAGGCTTTACTACGAGAGGAGAGAGCAGCCGACCGTGTAAGGCAGCCGAGGGCGAGTTACCATCACCGGGGACGGGCAAGCACCTTGGAAAACATGTGACTCAGTCATGACATGAGCGTGTGGTCCCCCGGAAAGTGCTGGGAGCTATTTGGGGGGCGCCGCCTCCGTGTCGTCACCATCAGTGAGAGGAGCGCACGCTGACGCGTGTTCACGCCAAGCACAGTGGCTGCACCTGCTCCTCGCACTGGCTCCCCGCTGGCTGCAGGCGGCCGGCGAACCTGAGGGATGCCAGGCCCTGGGGTCGGGTGGGGGGCCCCCTCTCAGGGCCCGTCCACCCCCACAATGGCACAGCCACGGACGCAGACACCGGCGCTAGCACCAGGACAACAGCGTTTCAGGCCAACGGGCGCAGACACAGCATCAAGGAGCCATGAGCTTTCTCGCATCTCCTGCGAGACGGAGGGCGCCCTCCAGCTGGGGGTGGGGGGGTCCCCGCTCCTGCCTGCGAGCTGGGCCTCGGACACCGGACTCTGAATGTGGACAGGCATCGCGCATTTTGGTCCAAATCAAACATTATCTATGCAATGTTTCCGATAATATATGCACTAAGAATTAGCTGTTAGTTTTTAATAGAAAAATGCAATATAAAAACACTACTTTGTTAAATCATACAATAGGCACACGAGACCCCTCGGGAACCCAGCTCGCGTCAGAAA
Source organism: Myotis davidii (assembly GCF_000327345.1). Lineage (NCBI taxonomy): Eukaryota > Metazoa > Chordata > Mammalia > Chiroptera > Vespertilionidae > Myotis > Myotis davidii. The sequence goes on along the minus strand of NW_006298272.1, from coordinate 535,867 downwards.
GCCAGTGACACCCGCCCGGCTTTCGTCACTGCCACAGGCTCCTCCCGGAATGAAGACGCACAATATAAATACACAGCGGCTCTGAGCCAGAAGGGCGTTTTAGGAACTGGCAGCGAGCCCCCACTCCGCGGACACGCCGCATTTCCCGTGGGCGCGGCTTGCACGCCCCGAGCAACGGGAGCAACAGGACGG
>NW_006298272.1:532080-535353 GCF_000327345.1 Myotis davidii | reverse complement strand
TCCTTCTCTGCCCTGGGCGCGGCGGTGGCCGTGACCAGGAACTTGACGGGCCCGTGGTGTGCGTGGTAGGAGACCATGCCCCTCCCTGCGGGGAGAGGAACCAGCTGTCGCCGGGAGCGGAAGCCGCAGGGCCCACCCCACCGTCTCCCGCGTCCCAGGGACAACATCCCACTAAGACACCCACTGCCTGAGTGACAGTTAAAATTAAAATAGCTCCTAGTCCAGTGATGGCAAACTCATTTTTGTAGTTGATTTTTCTTCGTTAAATGGCATTTAAATATACAAAATAAATATCAAAAATATAAATCTTTGTTTTACTATGGTTGCAAAGATCAAAACATTTCTATACGTGACGCGGCACCAGAGTGAAGTTAGGGTTTTTCAAAATGCTGCCACGCCGAGCTCAAAAGGTTCGCCATCACTGGCCTAGACAATGTTCCCCTGGGCTTTTCATTAGTACAAAGACAGCTTTCAAAATGGTGGCCTGAAACACGGTATTGGGTTTTGTCAACAGTATTCGGTTCTAGTACCTCGCGCTTTTATTTTTTTATTTTAGAGCGAGAGGAAGGGAGAGGGAGGAAGAGAGAAACACCCATGATAAGAGAGAATTCGTCTATCGGCTGCCTCCTGCACACCCGCTATGGGGATCAAGCATGTGGCCTGGCCGGGAATCAAACCGTGACCTCTTGGTGCATGGGTTGGCACTCACCCACTGAGCCGCACTGGCCGGCCGATGTGGTGCTTTTAAAGCAATAAAATAGTAATCTCCCCGGGCTCTGCGTAAGCGCCTTCTCCCCTGCGCTAAGGAAGTGCGATTTCCCTGAGTCTTTTGATGAAAAAATTTCGCATCTGAAATGTGTCAGCTTTAGGAACAAGATGCCGAAACTTCCTGCCATTTTTTATCACAAAAAGGTTTTGAGGTGCAGGGCAGGCTGATTGTGTGGCTTTAATTCCGTGGGGACTTTTCACTTAAAACGTGATGAGATTCCGGTTTCAGGTCTTTCTCTGAAACCTGGGCCTGCACGCTGACTTCCCAAGGCCAGTCCTGGAGGGCTTCCCCAGGGAGGAAGCACCTAGGAAGCACGTCCCTGCCCACTGCGTGGCTTTGGCCGAGACAGGTCTGCGGGCCCCACCTGCGTCCCACGTTGGCCAAGCCGACAACTAATTACAGGTCCTTGGCCGTGGTCAGCTGCCTCTCCTCAAGGGCAGCTGGGAAACTCAGAACGCCCGCAGCAGCGGGGCCGCGGGGCCGCGGAGCGGGAGGCACCTGGGCCTCACCTGGTGACTGAGCGAGCGGCATGTTCCCTCCTTACAGCGACCACACCCGACACCCCCACCCCCCCGCCAAGGGGAGCTGGGCCCACACCACCGAGGCACCGCACCTGACCCAGAGCCCGGGGACGACCGAGCAGCCACCATGAGGCCTGGAGCCCAGGCCACTGCCCAGCACTGAGCGTGGACCAGTCACATGCGGGACAAGGACGCAGCTCAGAGACCAGGCGGCCAGGGAAACTTGTGTGACATGGAAACGTTACGCACACTATGTACAACGCTGTATGTTCTGTAACACTACACATGACAGCACATGTTCCCTAACACTGCAGGACAGAGAGACAGAAGTTATTCAGATGAACACACAGTCCCCACGGTACACTAAACCCGGGAATTTAAATTGTTTAGCAATTGCCAGGGCGAGGAGGCGGGACGGCCAGGTGCTCGGTGGGACTGCAGGAGGGCGGAGGCCGGAGGTGTCTGCTCACCTGTCACTTTGGGGATGCCCTGCAGACGAGGGACGGGCAGGGCCACCACGAGCCCCAGGCTGGTGCCGACCATCAGCAAGCCGTGGCAGACGAGCAGGCTGGTCACGGACAGCCGCTGGGGCCCTGGGGGGACAGAGAGGATCGGTGGCCAGGTGGCCGGGGTGCTGTCTGGACTGCGACAGACCTGGCCGCAGAGAGCCCATGTCAACAGCACACCTCCCGGGAGCACCCTCAGGGCTCTAACCACACCTGCGCTCCGTCCACGGGACAAGAGACACACCCGACCCTGGGAGCGCGTCCGGGGCAGCCCCTCCACAGGCGCCCGCTGGGACCCGCCCGCTCTACCTCACTCGGGCTGGCACCTTCAGAGGCGAAGCAAATGCCACAGGTCATCTCTGCACCCTTTTATACTGAGTAGTAAAGCCAGGAGACATGAGGTGTACAACACACGTACACATGCATGTGCACTTGTACACAGGCTCACATGCACACACCTGTGTATGCACACACACATGCATGTGGGCACACATGCTCTCACTCAGAGACATATGCACACATACATGTGGGCTCATACACATGCATGTTTGCGCATGCCCAGGGAGGGAGGTGCTGCCTGTGACCCTGAGGACCCTGCCCAGGGACTCTCCGCCCTCTGGCTCCGGCTGCAGGCCTTGCCCCAGGGCCCAGCCATCAAGATAATGCTGCGAGTCTCTCCCTCTGCATCTGTGGCGAGACCAGTGGTTCCCAACCTTGCTAATGCTGCGACCCTTTAACACAGCTCCTCATGTTGTGGTCACCCCCAACCATAAAATTATTTCCGTTGCTACTTCATAACTGTAATTTTGCTACTGTTATGAACCGTCATGTAAATATCTGATATACAGGATGGATTTTCATTGTTACACATTGAACATAATTAAAGCATAGTGATTAATCACAAAAACAATATGTAATTATATATGTGTTTTCCGATGGTCTTAGGCGACCCCTGTGAAAGGGTCGTTCGGCCCCCAAAGGGGTCATGACCCACAGGTTGAGAACCGCTGGGCTAGACAGTCCGCATTTTAATCTGATTCTCCACGGATCTAGAGAGCCGCCTGACAGATGCAGTGTCCTTGCCCTGACAGAACTGGACCACGCGAAACCCTGAGATGGCTGCATCCCAGCTCCGCACCCCACCCCTCCTCTCCACACGGCTCCCATCTCCACGCATGCCCCTGGCCCCCTGCCCCCAACTCCCATAGCCTCCCATCTCCATCACCCCTCCGCCTGCAGGACCCGCCTTCCCTGCCCGGTTACCTGGTAGCATGTGGTGGACAGGCGTGGCTATGTTGATGTCCTGGAGGTGTTTGAGGGTCTCTGTGTGGAACAGGCGCAGCGTGGACCCGGAGGTGAAGGCGATCCAAATCCCCACGCCAGCAATGGCCATGTGCGAGACCACCATGCCTTCCTCCTGGTGGGCCTCCAGCTGGCTCTGCAGAGTCAGGGAGAGGCGATGGGTGGGCATCGGCGG
>NW_006298272.1:528627-532046 GCF_000327345.1 Myotis davidii | reverse complement strand
GCTGGCCCCGCCTCTGACCCGTGTGGAGCTCTGGGTCCTGCAGCTGACCTGCCCGTGGCGTGTCCTGCTGGAGCCGAGTCCCTGACCGGCACTCGCAGGACCTCCAGCCGGGACCCTCCCTCCAAAGCCAGACGCTCCGAGCAGGTGGGACACACATCAGCCATCAAATGTGTTTTCATGCTTATTGCCCAGAGCAGATCAAAGCCCTCCTGAACTTCACGCTGCTTTCCAGGTACCGAGTTACTAGTTGGTTATAGTTACCAAGGCTGAGAGAGCTGCCCTTCGAAGGCACGGCCATGGCTCAGGGGAGAGGCGGGAGCGAGAGGGACGCCTGAGAACAGTCGCCATTGCTGGGGGGGAGGACCGAGGCCCACCAGTGCCCCCAGCACCTGAGCAGAAGGGGAGTCCCTTCCCGTTCTGCACCAGCTGCCCTGCCCTCCGCGTCAGCACCGCTCCTGGCCTGGGCCCTGGGGCACCGCTGCTCCTCCAGCAGACCAGCCGCCCGTGTCCATCCTCACAGCCCTGCCTGGGAAGGTCCCAGGAAGTCTGCTGTGTCCGGCTCCAAAGCTTCTGAATTAGCGATCCCGGGCCTGAACACCCCGAGGCACCTCCTGCTTCCCAGTAACTTGAGGGCAGTGGGTCTTGCTAAGAAAATAATTAAAATAGAATAAGCATCCTAAGAGGGTCTCTGAGAATAGGCGGAGGAGCTGGGGAGGCAGGGCCTGTGCGGCCTTGGGCCTCAGTTCGATTCTCAGAACTGCTAAGTCACTAACCAGCTGGGACATTGAGCCACAAACACCCAGGGCAGCTGCCCTCTGGACACAAGTGGACTTGACCTCCTCTGTGGGTTTGGTCCCCTCATTTGGACACAGAACTAGCCAATCCCTGGTCACCAGCAGCCATCCTCATCCGCATATGGAACTAGCCAATCCCTGGTCAACAGCAGCCATCCTCATCCGCATGTGGAACTAGCCAATCCCTGGTCACCAGCAGCCATCCTCATCTGCATATGGAACTAGCCAATCCCTGGTCACCAGCAGCCATCCTCATCTGCATATGGAACTAGCCAATCCCTGGTCACCAGCAGCCATCCTCATCTGCATATGGAACTAGCCAATCCCTGGTCACCAGCAGCCATCCTCATCTGCATATGGAACTAGCCAATCCCTGGTCACCAGCAGCCATCCTCATCTGCATATGGAACTAGCCAATCCCTGGTCACCAGCAGCCATCCTCATCTGCATATGGAACTAGCCAATCCCTGGTCACCAGCAGCCATCCTCATCTGCATATGGAACTAGCCAATCCCTGGTCACCAGCAGCCATCCTCATCTGCATATGGAACTAGCCAATCCCTGGTCACCAGCAGCCATCCTCATCAGCATATGGAACTAGCCAATCCTGGATCACCAGCAGGCATCCTCATCCGCATATGGAATTAGCCAATCCCGGGTCACCAGCAGCCATCCTCATCCGCATATGGAACTTGCCAATCCCGGGTCACCAGCAGCCATCCCCATCCGCATATGGAACTTGCCAATCCCGGGTCACCAGCAGCCATCCCCATCCGCATATGGAACTTGCCAATCCCGGGTCACCAGCAGCCATCCCCATCCGCATATGGAACTTGCCAATCCCGGGTCACCAGCAGCCATCCCCATCCGCATATGGAACTTGCCAATCCCGGGTCACCAGCAGCCATCCCCATCCGCATATGGAACTTGCCAATCCCGGGTCACCAGCAGCCATCCCCATCCGCATATGGAACTTGCCAATCCCGGGTCACCAGCAGCCATCCCCATCCGCATATGGAACTTGCCAATCCCGGGTCACCAGCAGCCATCCCCATCCGCATATGGAACTTGCCAATCCCGGGTCACCAGCAGCCATCCCCATCCGCATATGGAACTTGCCAATCCCGGGTCACCAGCAGCCATCCCCATCCGCATATGGAACTTGCCAATCCCGGGTCACCAGCAGCCATCCCCATCCGCATATGGAACTTGCCAATCCCGGGTCACCAGCAGCCATCCCCATCCGCATATGGAACTTGCCAATCCCGGGTCACCAGCAGCCATCCCCATCCGCATATGGAACTTGCCAATCCCGGGTCACCAGCAGCCATCCCCATCCGCATATGGAACTTGCCAATCCCGGGTCACCAGCAGCCATCCCCATCCGCATATGGAACTTGCCAATCCCGGGTCACCAGCAGCCATCCCCATCCGCATATGGAACTTGCCAATCCCGGGTCACCAGCAGCCATCCCCATCCGCATATGGAACTAGCCAATCCCTGGTCACCAGCAGCCATCCTCATCCGCATGTGGAACTAGCCAATCCCTGGTCACCAGCAGCCATCCTCAGGACCTTGAGGACTGTTATGTTCACATTGAATGCAGTCTTCACAGGAAACGGCGACAATGACTCAGGGTCAGTGGCTAGACCAGCACTGTGGAACTTCCTGGGCATCCCCTTCCTATGGAATCGGAAGGAATTCCGGCAGGGCGAGGGTGCCGCTGCGGGAGGGAGGCCCGACCTCCAGCCCTGGAAGGTGATGGGGACCGGGACCCTCCTGGGGGCACCTCCCCACTCGGCACAGCCTCTCCCCACCACTCACCCCCACGGCATGCGTCTCTACGCTGATGATGGAGACCTGGCCTCCCGAGGCCGCCCACAGGGTGTCCTCCGCCATCAGCAGACTCCGGACCGGCAGCACGCCCAACTTTATCACTTTCTGAGGCTCGGAATCCCAGGATCCGTCTTAAAAGGAAGCATTTCTGTTAATGTCATTCAGATGCAGCGAGCCGGGCACAGGACCGGGGAGCAGGGTCCCGGACGATCCTAAAGAGCAGAGAGCCCCATGTCAACTGTGGCCCGCGGCTCAGGTGGGCCCTGGGGGTCTCGAGTTCCCGGTGGGCACCACCGTCACGGCAACCTGGTCAGCCGGCCGTGCCCACCCCCACACAGCCGCTTGTGTCCGGGGCACGTTATTCACCCTAAGCCCGTTTCCTCCTCAGCCTGAAAGGCTGTGGTAGGATTGACAATAATGCAATTAAAAGCCCAGCACAGGCTGGCAGACAGACGTTCCATAAATACCACCATCTATGTGTATAAAAGGCCAATATGCAGTGTACCCTTGGGAGTTTGACCGGGAGAACGGGAGTTCGATCACTCGCTATGACCTGCGCTGACCACCAGCGGACGGCGTGGAACATGGCGGGTGACCGGCGGTGCGAGGGAAGGAGGAGGCGAGGAGGCGGGGAGGTGGGGAACCTGATCGACCCTGATGGCCCTGATCGCCGGCCAGGCCTAGGGACCCTGCCCGTGCATGAATTTCATGCACCGGGCCTCGAGTTTACAATAATCATATATGTATGACATGACTCAGTCATCATAAAAGGAATTGTACCCAAAATA
>NW_006298272.1:527228-528573 GCF_000327345.1 Myotis davidii | reverse complement strand
TCCTGCTTTTATTTAAAAATATGCCTTGATATGGACTGTATTATGGGGAGAAAACACATCTCCATGGAAAATGATGAACTTGCTTCAGTCCTAAAACACAGGGAATAGTAAGTATTCTGGCTTCAAAATACTGCCAGAGACCCACCCATGAGGTGTGTCACCTGGTGTATGTGGTGAGAGCCAACAGACAATGTGAAGAGCAATAAAAAATTACGTAAGCCCGGCTGGTGTGGCTCGGGGTTCAGCATCGACCTATGAACCAGGAGGTCAGGGTTCAGTTCCCCATCAGGGCACACGCCCAGGTTGTGGGCTGGATCCCCAGTAGGGGGCATGCAGGAGGCAACCCATCAAGTCTCACTCATCATTGATGTTTCTATCTCTCCCTCCCTCTCCCATCCTCAATAAAATATACTTTATTGATTTCAGAGAGAGGAACAGAGAGGAAGCAAGGGATAGAAACATCAAAGATGAGAGAGAATCATTGATTGGCTGCCTCCTGCTAGGGATGGAGCCCCAAACTGAGGCATGCCTGACCTGGAATCAAACTGTGACATCCTGGGTCATAGGTCGACACTCAACCACTGAGCCACACTGGCTGGGCAGAGGGGGAACCTGTGTTCTGCTGAGGCCCATGTGGATATTGATAACATCATTTGTGGGCCATACAAAATGATCAGCTTAAAAATGAGCCTGCTCTATGTGGTCAAACATTTAACTAACTCGCCCCAATGCCTTGGTAGGGCCAGACCAAATGATTTCATGGGCCTTATATGGCCCGCAGGCCAGACAGTCCCCACCCCACCTGATAGGAATAGGAGGCCAGAGCCCTGGTGGCCGTCACGTGCAGAAGGCGCCCTCTGCAGGCAGCAGCGGCCCGACAGACCCCACACCTGCGGCACCAGACCTAGGCCTCCCAGCCCCTGAACCACGAGCGTGCGCATCTGTGGCATTGGTTGTGGCAGCCGCCTTTCTGCGTGACCCCGTCACCTTGTGCTTTTGCGTAGACGGCCACGGCCCCATCGACCAGGCCCGCATACAGGTTGCGTGGTGTGCAGGCCAAGCTCATGACCGTGGCCTTGTCGGGGGTGAAGAACTGCTGCAGCCGCACTTTCTTGGCGCCTGGGCTACTTTTGTAGACGGAGATGCTGGAAGAGAAGGGTGGGCTGTGAGCACGCCTGCCCACATGCACAGAGCCCCTGCCGTGGCCGCTGCCCGGTCCGCAGCTCTCCATGGGACGCCCACCCCCACTCCTTCCAGAAACGTGAGCTGTGTCTTAAAGACTCTACCACTTTGACCTCTTTCTTGCATTTTAAAGGAGAAATGTAGCCCAGCTGGTACGGCTCAG
>NW_006298272.1:525311-527066 GCF_000327345.1 Myotis davidii | reverse complement strand
GTCTCTCTCTCTCTCTCTCTCTCTCTCTCTCTCTCTCTCTCTTTCTTCCTCTCTGAAATCAATCAAAATCTCTTTCATAAAATGAAGTAGAGGAGAAATATTGGGCTTCAAAGAAACTAGTCCCTCTGATGTCGGCTGGGGATTCGCATCAGGAGCCACGTTAGCTTTCCTGAGGCATGTCCGTGGGCATCCATGACAACGCAGACTGTGGCTGTTTGTCCCCAAACACACGTGGGACCCGCACCACCTCCACTTCCCCGCTCGCACCTCACAGACCGACGTGACCGCTGCCTCGCACTGGCCCAGTGATGGGACTATGACCAGCGATGGGACTGTGATCAGGGGTGAGACTGTGATCAGGGGTGGGACTGGGGCCAAGGGGGGACCCACCTTCCTTCCTCGGTCCCCAGGCAGACGGTGGGGACGCCCAGGGCACTCCCGGCCGTGGTCCCGGGCTCCGGGGTGGGGCTGGGCTGGGGGCCCCGCTCCGCGGGCGTGTGCACCATGCAGAGAATGCGCGACTCCACGTTGAAGCACTCGATGACTTTGGGGTTGGAGTTGTGGAAGGAGACGATGGCGATCTGGCCCATCTGACCCGTACAACTTCCAATCTGAGCGGGGGGCAGGGGAGAAGGATCAGGAGGGGAGAAACAGGGCGTGATGCACCCACAGCCCACGGAGACCGGCACTGACCGGGGGACCAGGGCCAATGTCCTGGAGAGCCACTGCTCTCGAAAGACCTGGTGGTATTTAAAAGGTCTGCTAACAGAGCCCCCTTTCCACATGTGAATTAGGGGGTTTTTCAGCAATAGGTGGGAAGGCCTGGGCTGGGAGCTGGCTGGAGGGAGTCCATGGGGGGGAAAGGCGGACATACCTAATACTTTCACAGTAAAGATCTATTTTTTAAAAATTAACAATAAAGATCTATTCAACAATAAAGATCTATTTTTTAAAAATCAGGCTCTTTTTCTTTTAATTTGGATAGCAAGAACAGTTTTGATTTTTTAAATATTCCGTATGCTTTGAAAACCATTTACCTCACTCTATACAGTGATGCTCACACACAATGTAAAGTCTTGTGAAGCAGATTCATAGCGACTTTAGGAAATTTCACAGTAGAGTTTACCGGCCGTTAACTAGGAAAACTGCTTCAAAAGAGAGGGAAGCACCCGGCCAGCGTGGCTCAGGGGCTGAGCATCCACCTAGGAACCAGGAGGTCCCGGTTCGATTCCCGGTCAGGGCACAGGCCCAGGTTATGGCTCCATCCCCAGTGTAGGGCGTGCAGGAGGCAGCTGATCAGTGATTCTCTCTCATGGGGCAGCCGATCAATGATTGTCTCTCATCATTGATGTTTCTATCTCTCTCACCCTCTCCTTTCCTCTCTGAAATCAACAAAAGGATTTTTTAAAAACAGTGAGGGAAGCGGTAGGAAGGCCCCAGGGGGCCCGCAGCGCCTGCCTGGCGCCCAGTCCCCGCAGCCCCTCCTCCCGCTCGCTGGAGCCCAGGGACACCCGCAAAGTCCCCGCCCCGACTTAAACGTAAATGCAATTGCCTTTCAGTGGGAGAGTCAGGCCTCGTAGGACAAGAGCTAACGGGAGGGAGCCCGGCCCCCCTGAGCGGGGCTGCGGGTGAGGACGGTTTTCCTTTCGCGGGTTTGGTGATGCTGTGACGCCCTCGCTACGCTTCCTGTGTTTCCTGTCACAGATCAGCTTCCTGCTCCACAGCCTTTCCGGGAAACACTGCCGACCACTGGCT
>NW_006298272.1:524076-525270 GCF_000327345.1 Myotis davidii | reverse complement strand
GGGGGGCCAGGAGAGGGAAGGAGGCCTCAGCTGCAGGCCCCATTCATGGAAAAGTTCCTCTGAAAGTTCTCACACCCCGAGGGCCACACGCCTGTCTGTCCGGTCATCCAGCGGGAGGGGCGGGGTCCGGTCAGCACTGGGCCTTTCTGGGCCGGCGCCCGGTAGGACACGGGGGTCCTCACGGGGACACAGGACACCTCAATGTGCACCAACCAGAAAGGCCCTGCCATCGTGGCATCATCAGATGCAGTTTCTATGCGGCACCCAGGCACTGTAACTGCTAAGTTCCCACTAAAAAGCCAGCAATGGCCTGGAAGGGGAGTGGGGGCGAGGAGACCCACGCAACTGAACCACCCAAACGGAGGAAACAGCTAAGTGATGCTTGCATTAGTTACGTGGCTGTCTTTGGACTGAATGTAGTCGGGCAGTTTCAGAGGAGAAGGAAAGGAGGAAAACATTTTAATCGCTGAGAACCCTACGCCTTGCCCGGAAGTAGGGGGGGCTCCCGGTCAGGGCCACGTGTAGACACAGACCCGGGACAGTGCAGGTCCAGGTCTGTGACTTCCTGTCCCTCCCACCACACACCTGCCCGCCCGGTGCGTGGACACGGGCGGCATCTTACCCACAGGAAGCCCTGGGCTGCGCCCGTCGGGTCCGGCCGGCCCGCGCGGCCCGGGTGGGGCTCGGGGTTGTAGACGGCACACTCGATCTGAGGGAGAGAGCAGCCCGTCACCCTGGGCAGGAGGCGGGCTCCGGCCCGAGCCCCAGGTCACTGTGACCCGCAGGACAGTGGGCGGTGAGGCCCAGGCTCAGAGCGGACACCACGTGAGCGCTTCCGTCTTTCGGGTCTTATCTTGGACCCAGGGCCGCCGGGACGGGTGGCAGCCTGGGCGCGAGGCGGGTCAGCTCCTGGGTGGAGGTGGGAGGCCCCTGTCCCCTCCCCGCCTGCCTCCCCCTGGGGAAGGGTCCCCCTCAGCCTCCGGGAGTGGGTGTCCCAGAGACCAGCGTGAGAAATACGGTCTCCGGTTTCTCAGACACGCGCACGCCTGAGCCCACGCGGGGACGTGAGCAGAACGGCACCGGGAGCGCGGCCCACGGGACTCTGGATGCTGCCGGGCGTGGCACAGCGTCCACGGGTGGGGTGCACCCCGCTCCACACACACTCCCAGCACCCGGCGCCAGGGCACGGCGGGC
>NW_006298272.1:523114-523735 GCF_000327345.1 Myotis davidii | reverse complement strand
CCCCCCACCCCCACCCCCCGAGCTGGCGGGACCCCGAAGCTGCCTGAAGACCGGCCGCACCTTGAACTCCTGCTGCTTGGCCACCGTCACCGGCATGTGTCCCAGGAGGAGCGGGTGCCGGTCCTTCTTGACCTGGTTCCCGTCGTCCTCCACGCAGAACCAGCCCAGGTGGTTGTCCTCCTCTGTCGCGTTGGAGGGAGGGGGGAGGACAGCGTGAGGGGGCTCCCCCCGTGGGGGACGGGGACTCACCTGCCTCATTCCCGGAGCGGGACCCCCCTTCCCTCCAGGGGCGCACCCGCCACCCCACTTCACACAGGGTCGCAGGTGAGCGATGGGGTGGGGGGCGCCCAGGGAGAGGGAGGGGCGTGACCTCCCGCGGGAGCACGTGGGCTGCGTTTTCTTATCTTTGTTCTGTTTTTTGGGGCTTTTTTTAGCAGCTGAGCTGTTCAGTTCAGAGACAGATGAGAAGGAAGCCTTTCACCGGAGTGAGGGTTCACCCCCGAGGCCTTCGCGCTCCGGTGAGCACGGGATCGCGCCGAGAAAGCGGCTTGTTTCAGGCTCACTTCCTGTTTGCGGGTCACCCTGCGCCGGGCTGGGGACCCTCCACGTGCAGGAGCCACG
>NW_006298272.1:522721-523013 GCF_000327345.1 Myotis davidii | reverse complement strand
GCCACGGCCACGGCCACGGCCCAGCTGTCCTTTCTCTTCAGATAACGGCTTACTATCGGGGTGTGACTGCATCTGAGAACTCTACACCTGCACCCACCCCCTGCTCTGAGCAGCGGCCGCCTGCCCTGCGTGTGAATCACATAATACACATCCCTACATCTCAGTCAGCTTCATACACAGGGCGGGCACAGGGCGGCTACTGTTGTCCGCGTGGGAAACGATGCAGTAACTCATCAACAACAGCACAGGATAAACTGTGTTTCGTTTCACACTCACAGCAGTCTTGCCCCCC
>NW_006298272.1:521689-522488 GCF_000327345.1 Myotis davidii | reverse complement strand
GACCCAGCCCCCACGGGACCCAGCCCCCACAGGACCCAGCCTGGGCGGAACCCAGCACCCATAGGACCCAGACTGGGCGGGACCCAGCCCCCACGGGACCCAGGGCCGGGCTCCTGGCTTGGGGCTGGAACACGTGAGAACAGTGTCAGCGGACATGACCGCTGCTTTAGAGCAGTGGGGGCTTTCTCCCCATGCTCCCTCCATCACAGGCTCCATCAATGCCTCCTCTGGATGAGCTTCCGCTTAAAAACATGCTTAGGGGGCCCGGCCGGTGTGGCTCAGTGAATGAGCATCGACCTATGAACCAGAAGGTCACAGGTCGATTCTTGGTCAAGGGCACAGGCCCAGGTTGTGGGCTCCATCTCCAATGGGGGGTGTGTCTTCCTCTCTGGAATCAGTGAAAACATATCTTTAAAAAACAAAACAAGAGCCATTCTCAGGGGGATGAATGGTCATGGTCAGGGCCTCCTCCTTCGCCCCCCGCCCCCAAATACCACGTGCAGGCGCGCATATACAGTGCGATTAAAACTTCGTCTAGGGGACGCCCCTCGCCTAGGGGACACGCCTCACCCAGCGCGAGCTTGGCCATCTGCAGGCTGCTGAGCCAGGACTCCTTGCAGGCGGGCGTGAAGGTGCTGAACACGGCCGTGTACCTGTGTGGACGCCCCACTTGCAGAAGAGGCTACTTTCCGAGAAGCCGGTGGCCCCTACGATCTGCCCGATCACGTGCACTTCAGCCATAGCCCTGAGAGGGTAAAAACAGAGTCACAGCCCTGTGAGGTCAGTGAACTTTTATTTC
>NW_006298272.1:519436-521672 GCF_000327345.1 Myotis davidii | reverse complement strand
CGGATCTCCTCCTCCTTCCGCAGGACCAGCCTCTGCAGCCCGGACGCCCAGTCGCTGGCCACGGCCTGGTTCAGGTTCTAGGCGGACACGCACGCATCTCACTTTCACTTTTCTTCCTTTACCTTTGTCGACAGTGTGACAGAGGCCCCTTCTGCCCCCACTGACCGCTCCCCCCTCACCCCCACCCCTCACCCCGTCCTGTGCCTGGGCGTGCCTAGGTGCACACCAGGTCTTTGCTGCTCCCGCCCACCCCCTGCCTTTCCTCTGAGATCCGCAGCCTGTTCCATGCATCTCTGGGTATATTCTTAAAACATGTTTTTATTGATGACAAAGGACGGGAGAAGGAGGGAGGGAAACATCAGTGAGGAGAGAGAATCATTGATTGGCGGCCTCCTGACGCCCCCGACTGGGGATCGAGGCCACAACCTAGACATGTGCCCTTGACTGAAATCGAACCCGGGACCCTTCAGTCCACAGGCTGACGCTCTATCCACTGAACCACACCAGCCAGGACATGGATGTTTTCTGTTCATCAGTTCATTGGGTTCATTAGACTCCACGTATGAGTGAGATCGTGTGACACTGGCCTTCCTCTGACAGGCTTATTCCCCTTCGCTGAGGAGAGGCGGGGGTGGGAAGCTTGCGGGGAGACGCGGCGCGTTCTAAAGTGAGTGAGATGGGACCATGCAGGGGGCTGGGAGGCTGCGGGGAGCAAGGCTGTCACACGGAAACCTGCGGTCTGACGACGAGGAAGAGAGACTGGGAGGCGGCTGTGTGGTGGTGCTGAGTGTTTCCATGACAACTCACCCCTGGGGTCTGCGAAGGGACGCTGTCCCCCCTCCCCTCCCCCCAAACCGGGGCAGACATGACCCGCTCAGGTCTCACCGCAACCTCGTCTGGTACCACCCGCGGGCCGGGCGGCTCCAGCGGGAGGCAGACAGAGCCCCAGGGTGGCGGCCGCCCTCACCTGGTAGTGCCCCCGCAGGTCCCCGACGAGCTGCGCGATCTGCCCCACCACGTTGAGGTCATGCAGCAGGTTCTGCAGGTCCTGGTACAGCTGCCCGGGCCCCACGTGGACTCTGTCTGCAAAACACGCACAGGAGGCGGCGGCTGGGCCCGCGCCCACCACTGCCCGGGAGGAAGGCCGGGGTGAGTGCCAGCTCGCTTCCAGTTTTAAACAGGAAGCACCTTCAAGCATTTGGAAATGCTAGCTTTTCTTTTTATTTTGAAACTAGAGGCCCAGTGCGTGCACTGGGGGGGTGGGGGGGGCGGGTCCCTCAGCAGAGCCTGTGCCCTCTCACAGCCTGGGACCCCTTGGCAGACATCCTTAGCGTTGCCTCAGGGGCAGGAGAGGTTCCTGCCACCCATGCTGCGCTCGCCGGCCCGGCCCTGAGCCCGGCTTCTGGCTGAGCAGCGCTCCCCCTGTGGGAGCCCACTGACCACCAGGGGGCAGGTCCTGCCTTGAGCGACCAGTAGTTCCAGTGTTTGGTCAATTTGCATGTTAGCCTTTTATTATGTGGGATAACCTCAGATTTACAGAGAACTGCACTTCCCAGGTTAAAACCTCTCAGAACCTCAGCACATCTGTCACCACGGAAACCACCCCATGGGCCGGACCGCGGGCACCTGAGCTCAGAGCCGCCCGTGTGCAGACGGCCTCCCCTGTCCACTTTCCGTGGACATGCACGCCCGGGGCCCCGGCTCCAGGTCCAGGCAGGAAGGAGAGCCTTCAAGGCCAATAACGTAGCCGCTTCCTGGACGCTGAGTCCCTCAGGTCCGGCTGCGGGGCAGCGACCAGTGCCCAGCCCGGTGAGCCCAGCAACTCATCACACACGCGTCCACCGAGTTTGTCAGTTAAGGAAAGTGTGTGTGATGAGCTAAAAATATTTTACATTAAACATACTGTTTCACTTAAGAAAAAGCAACGATAAAGTTGGCCCGGCCAGTGTGGCTCAGCGGTTGAGCTTCAACCTGTGAACCAAACAGTCACATTTCGATTCCCGGTCAGGGCACAGGCCCGGGTTGTGGGCTCGATCCCCAGTGTGGGGCGTGCAGGAGGCAGCCAATCAGTGATTGTGTCTCATCTTTGATGTTTCTGTCGCTCTCTCCCTCTCTAAAATCAATAAAAATATATTAAAGAATAAATTTAGAAAATCTACAGCCTGAAGACTATCCATAAATAAATGCACATACGATGCAACGACCGAAGCATTTCCAAAGCGTGTGATGCCTTCGC
>NW_006298272.1:516062-519006 GCF_000327345.1 Myotis davidii | reverse complement strand
TCGACGACCGCCACGTGGCCCAGCGGCACGCTCCACTTCAGCAGCTGCCTCTGGCCGGCCGGCAGCAGCACGTGGCTGTCCTGGCCCGTCCTGCAACGACAACCATGACTGCGGCGTGAAGGCACGAGACTTCCCACCCACAGGTTCCAGTGGGAGGCCCCGGAGCTGTGCCCCCCCCACCCCACCCCCAACAAGCCTCTGGTGCTCTAGGGAGCAGGCACCACCTGCTGCACGAGGCTTCCCATCAGGTGAGCGGGAAGGGTCCGTCCACGGTCTGCCCCCGAGAGCCACGGGAGTGAGACAGGACGACCTCCCCGAGAGGACGGGAGTGAGACAGGACAACCTCCCCGAGAGGACGGGAGTGAGACAGGACGACCTCCCCGAGAGGACGAGAGTGAGACAGGACAACCTCCCTGAGAGGATGGGGAGTGAGACAGGACAACCTCCCCGAGAGGACGGGAGTGAGACAGGACGACCTCCCCGAGAGGACGGGAGTGAGACAGGACGACCTCCCCAAGAGGACGGGGAAGTGAGACAGGACGACCTCCCCGAGAGCCCAGAGAATGTGTGGCCAGGCCACCGGAGCAGACGCCGAGGGTCCCGCGAACACTGCCAACGGAAACTCCTGTGGGAGCCCTCCTCTCACTGCCTCCCTGGGGCCAACGCTCAAGGTCCTTCTTTACTCTCAGGCACAGCGTACCCATGTTGGTAACATCAAGTCACACCATAGACTCCATTTCCAAAGTGTGTGATGCCTTTGTCTCGCTCTCCCTTGTGAAGTTCACAGCCCAGGGCTCCTTTGTGACCGGGGAGGCGCCGGGCGCCGGCCCGCAGCAGCACCAGCCCCAGACCAGGGCTCGCTGGCCATCGAGTCGGTGTGTATTGAGGCCCTGGCTGGTAGCTCAGTGGTTAGAGCATCGGCCCCACACCAAAGGGTTGCAGGTTTGATTCCTGGTCAAGGGCATGTGCCTGGCTTGCAGGTCACACCAAAGGGTTGCATCAGGCACATGTGAGAGGCAACCAATTGATGTGTCTCCCTCACATCAATGTTTCTCTCTCTCCCTCCTTTCACTCTAAAAAAAAAAAAAAAGCCCTGACCGGTGTGGCTCAGTGGATAGGGCGTCGGCCTGCGGACTGAAGGGTCCCAGGTTCGATTCCGGTCAAGGGCATGTACCTTGGTTGCGGGCATGTCCCCAGTAGCGGGTGTGCAGGAGGCAGCTGATCGATGTTTCTCTCTCCCTTCCTCTCTGTAAAAAACCAATAAAATATATTTTTAAAAATAAATAAATAAATAAATGGAAAAAATATCCTCAGGTGAGGATGAACAACAACAAAAGAAAAACATCACATATGTAGAAATTAAATTTTTACAAAATCTCATGACCCACACAGATTATTTCCTTCTTCGTCACACAAGGAGCAAACATGCAGAAAAACAGAACACACGTACGGTCAGGGGACCACGCCGGAGAAAGCATGTATGAAAGCGTGTGCGTATGTGTGTGTGTGTGTGTGTGTGTGTGTGTGTCTAAGGAGAAATGACCCCCTTCTGCCCTAATTTCTACCAGCGCTGCCTCGGCGGCTCCCGGGGACACCTGGAAGGAAGCGGTTCATGTTTGGTTCGAAGCGTGTCCCTCCCACATGGAGGTGGCCGGGGCAGATGAGAGCCAGCAGGCCGCCCGCTCCTGAGCAGGGGCGGCCTGGGGCGGGCTCGGGGCCGGTCCTTACCGGGCACTAACCGTGACGCACATGAGCACGTCCGTCAGCATGAGCAGCCGCCGCTCCTTGGTCTTGAGGACCTCGCCACGGTCGTTGTAGACGGTCTCGATCACGTCGTCGGACCGGATGAGGTGCCGGCTCCCACTGCTGAGAAGCTGGACATTCACGGTCACGCTCGACACAGCCGCCAGGTCACGGTTAACAAAAGGGAGGGGAGCGTCCGCGCGGTGCAGGGCAGCAGGGGCTTCAGACCCGTCTTCAGGGGACCCACCCGTCGCCCTCAGGCCAGCGCTGGGCGCTCAGAGCGCGGCTTTTCACCCTAAAGCTCCCCAGACGGTTCCAGGCCCTCTCACAGCGAGAGGGACCGCATCCCTGCGACACGCTCCTGAGGCTGAGACACGGACACGCCGGCCTGGCTCAGGGGCTGAGCATCGACCTATAAACCGGGAGGTCCCAGGTTCGACTCCCGCTCAGGGCACAGGCCCAGGTTGCGGGCTCGATCCCCAGTGTGGGGCGTGCAGGAGGCAGCCGATCCATGATTCTCTCTCATCATTAATGTTTCTATTCCTCTCTCCCTCTCCCTTTCTCTCTGACATCAGTAAAAACTTATTAAAAATGTATTACAATAAAGTACTTAGAGTTAGAATACTGAATGTCACTGTAGGATAGGAAATTAGTCCTACTGACAAAATAAAACCAACCACGTGCTTTGGCAATAATGAATATTGCATGTAATTATTTAACACATTTATACCAATCAGCCTCCCCATGTACAGCCACATGGCTCAGACTGCTGTCACCGGGAAGTGCTTCTGTAAACGTGAAGCCGGGCGCGTCGGCCTGACCATTGCACGCGGAGTGCAGCTTAGTCCGGGCACGGCTGACACACACATTAAACTGCACACACAGTGCTTGAACCACAAACATCTAAAATAAAATACTGCTTCTGCCCGCCGGCGTGGCTCAGTGGCTGAGCGCCAACCTACGAACCAGGAGGTCCCGGTTGGAGGTGGGATCCTGGGCGGTCAGGGCACAGGCCTGGGTTGCGGCTCCATCCCCAGTGTGGGGCGTGCAGGGGGCAGCTGATCCATGATTCTCTCTCATCATGGACGTTTCTCTCTCTCTCGCTCCCTTCCTCTCTCTGAAATCAATACAAATATCTTTTAAAAATATAAAATAAAATAAAAATAAACTGCACACACAGCGCTTTAACTCTGAGCATCTA
>NW_006298272.1:511267-515938 GCF_000327345.1 Myotis davidii | reverse complement strand
CTTAGGCAGCCTCCGGTGTCGGGGCCTGCGGCTCCCCTTGGCTCCCAGGTCGGCGCCTGCCGGGGAGCCGCCGGCGGCCCCAGGGGTTAGTAGCAGCGGCGGGCCGGTGGTGCGGTTAGTGCGGGAAGCTCGCGGAGGCGAGAACCCCCGTCCACCTTGTTCAGGTATCTCTCGTTTATGGCTTTCGCTAGCTGCTTCATTTCGCAGCGCTGATCTGCGTCTCGCTTTCTCTCGTTCAGCTTCTCTGCTAACGTCTCCAGCTCCGTCAGCGCCATCTGGAGGGGCAGCCGGTCGGGGTGTCCGCGGGGCGTGTTCCTCAGCATGTCCTTTGGGGAAACGAGCAAACGGGGGTGTGACTGCCCACGTAGGGGCCGAGGGCCGTGGTCATCGCAGATGCCCCGCCCAGCGGCCCCATGGCCCGCGCTGGCCGCAGAGGGTGACCGTGAGGTCAGCGGCCTCTGGGGAAGAATGAAAACCCGTCGGGAAGGGCGCAAACCAGGTGAGTCACAACCTAACTGACACTTCAACAGCTCCTTCCACAGAAACAAGATTAACTCACTCAACGGCATTGCTCACGGGAAAGGTAGCGTCTTGCCTGGCTGGCGTGGCTCAGTGGTTGAGCATTGACCTATGAACCAGGAGGTCACGGCTCAATTCCCGGTCAGGGCACAGGCCCCAGTTGGGGGCTCGATCCCCAGTGAGGGCGATGCAGGAGGCAGCCGATCCATGATTCTCTCTCATCGTTGATGTGTGTGTCTCTCTCTCTCCCTCTCCCTTCCTCTCTGAAATCAATAAAGATATATTTTAACACACACACACACAAAAACACACTCGGTCCTCGCCCCAGGTCAGGATCCAGGCACAGAGCCCCTAAAACTCAGGGGTTTCTGAGTGACGGGGAGCAGAGCCGTCCCGGGTGCCTGAGCTGAGGCCAGTGGTGGCTCCCGTGGCCGTGGTTCCAGGTGGGGCTGGCGGCCAGAGGGAGGAGCGGGGATTGGAGGCTGGACCTCCAGGGAGGGGCCTGAGGGATGAGGTGGTCCCATTGGCCAGTGAGGCCATCCGTCTGCCTCCACAGTGGAACCGCCACGGGAACCCACAGGCAGGTCTGGAGAGGTTCGGGGTCAGGAGGGTGGTGAGCACCCGGCAGCCCCAGGCCCCTCCCACCTGCCCCTCTCCCCGTGTATCCATCTGGTGGCCGAGTTA
The DNA here is from genome assembly GCF_000327345.1 of Myotis davidii. Lineage (NCBI taxonomy): Eukaryota > Metazoa > Chordata > Mammalia > Chiroptera > Vespertilionidae > Myotis > Myotis davidii. The sequence goes on along the minus strand of NW_006298272.1, from coordinate 514,735 downwards.
CAGCCTTTGTAATAAACCGCCAACGCCAGTGCCTTCCTGAGTTCCCGGAGCTCCTCTAGCCCATTCCTGAACCTGCAGGCACGTGGGGACCCCACTTGGTAGCCGAGTGGGACAGAACTGGACCCGCTATGCACTTGGCGTCTAAAGTGGACCTGAGGGCTGATGCTCGGGGGTCAGTGTCAGCTGAGCCGAATGCAGGGTACAGGCTGGCGGGGCCCCCTCGGAGGAGAGGGGCTGAGGCTACAGGGAGGACTGGTTCCAGGGGTCAGCAGGGGTCGTGGGGGTCGCCGGGTCGCGGTACCTGGAGCAGCAGGATGAACTGCGGGAACCTCTGGATGGGCCTGGTCATCAGGCTGTAGAGCGTGACGCGGTCTGGACTGGACTCCTGGCTCTGCTGCGAAGAGAGAAAGTCACTCACCTTGGGCAGCGGGACTTTAAGGCCGTCCACGCTCAGCACGCGGCCTCGGGGCGGAGTCGGGGCCACTCAAGGGCCCGCGTCCCTGTCTGCAGACACTTCCTCCCCCGCCTGTCCCTCCGCCCCGTCCCTCGCGTCCACCTTGCATCCACCTACAGCAGCGCGGCTAGCTTCTGAGTCAGAACCTTCAAGCCGTGGCCAGTGTGTTAAGTGGTTAGAGCATCGGCCTGCACACCAAAGGGTCTCAGGTTCAGTTCCTGGTCATGGGTACGTACCTGGTCTGCAGGTTTGATCCCCAGCCCTGGTTAGGATGCGAGGGGGAGGCCACCGATAATATGTCTCTCTCACATCGATGTTCCCCTCCTTTCTCTTTCTCTCTCTCTCCTCCTCCCCCTATCCCTTCCACTCTCTCTAAAAATCAATGGAAAAATATCCTCAGGTGAGGATTAACAACATAATAATAAAATAAATTACAAAAAATAAAAGCTATGTTACTCCTAAAAATTCATCTTTCTTTCTCGCATTGACCCAATACCTAGGGCACTGTCGGGACGAAAGCCATTCCAGTGAGCAGCATCGTACACTTGGAGGTGAGGGTGCATAGTTCCTTATCAAGTATCCCACGTGGAGCCTGTTATCAGAGATGTTAAAACCCAAAATGGAAGAGGAAGGCTGCGTACCTTTAAGAACTCCAGGAAGGCGGGCTTTGTGGAGCAGGCCTTCTTGAGGACGGCCACGGCCGCGCTAAAGTTGTTGACGTACTCACTGTAGGCGTCCAGCACCATGGACTTGGAGAACTGGAATCAGACACGAGAAGCGTGAGGAACGCAGTGGCCCTGGGCCTCCCAACCTCAATAACCCCGTCACGGCCACGTCACACGGAACAAACTTCATTACCACCGTGTGTGACCTTTTGGGTCGGTTTCTGGGGACTCTGTCCTGTTCCGTTGAACTCTATGCCTGTTCTTGTGCCAGAACCAGGCTGTGTTGAGCACAGTGCTTTGTAGTATAACTTAAAATCTGGTATTGGGACCCCTCCCATTTTGCTCAACTTTCTCATGATGCTGTGGCTATTTGGGGTCTTTTTTGGTTCCATATAAATTTCTGGAATTTGTTCTAGATCTGAGAAATAGGCCGTTGGTATTTTAGCAGGGATTTCATTGAATCTATAGATTGCTTTGGGTAGTGTGGACATTTTAATGATGCTGATTCTACCAATCCATGAACATGGTATATATACTCTTCCACTTGTGTATGTCTTCCTCTATCTCTTTTTTCAACAGCCTGTAGTTTTCTCAGTACTGGTCTTTTACCTCCTTGGTTAACCGTATTCCTAAGTATCTTAATATTTTTGTTGCAATGGAAAATGGGATTTAGTTTCTCTTTCTGAGAATTCATTATCGGTGTATAAAAAAGTCATAGATTTATGGGTGTTGATTTTGTTCCTGCTACATTGCTGAATTCATTTACTAAATCTAGTAGGTTTTTTTGGTGGAGTCTTTAGGGTTTTCTATGTACACTATCATGTCATCTGTGAATAATGAGAGTTTTACTTCCTCCTTTCCAATTTGGATGCCTTTTATTTCTTCTTCTCGTCTGATCGCTGTGGCTAGGACTTCAATACGATGTTGAACAAGATGGTGAGAGCAGACATCCCTATCTTGCTCCTGTTCTTGGGGGACATGGTTTTGGCTTTTGCCCACTGAGAAGGATGTTTTTAAGCAAATGTGTAGGCGTTGTTTGAATGGCGGGGTGACCTTATCCTGTGGGTCCCTGCACTCAGGCCTCCTGGCTCAAACCGTGCAGCCTGGGTTTCTGCAAACGTGCCTGGCTGTCCACGTGCAGAGATGACATTACAGCCACCCTTCCTTACACTCCAGCTGGCCCTCGGCCCTCGCTGTCTGGTTCCACCTCCAGGACAGGGCAGCCCGTGGGGCAGCACGAGGTCCCGGCTCCTGGAATGCCCTGGGCTGAGGGCCGGCCGTGCACATAGGTCCTCGGTCCTATTGCCCAAGAAGCACAGAGGCTCCGGAGGCAGAGACAGCGCCTCGCTCTGCGTTTCTCTCCGAGTCCACACGTCCGGCCCCAGGATGGAAGCCACAGCCTCAGGGACGCCCGGTGGGACCATCACTTGGAGAAGGAGCACGCTCACCTACGTCACGTTTAAAACAAAGAGGACTGTTTTCGCAAGTTGACTCATGAACCAGGAGGTCAGGGTTCAATGCCCGGTCCGGTTGGGTCGGGTCGGTCAGGGTGCAGGAGCCGGCAGGATGCTCCCACACCAGCACTCTCGGGAGGAGCCTCCAGCAGCGGGCGTGCAGGAGGCAGCCCGTCAATGATTCTCTCCCTCTCCCTTCCTCTCTGAAATCAATAAAAACACATCTCCTTTAAAAGGACTGTTTCCATTCGAAAGTCTGTTCCCAGGTAAATGTTGTAAGAAGGGGCTGGAGAAAAAGTGGAGGTGACGACGGAGGAAATGTCCGATGTTTCTGTTTCCATGACAACGGCCGCAGGGGCTGCATGCAGCGAGCTCAGTGCCTCCTGCTGCCCCAGAGGAAGGAGAGGTGTCACATGCGGTCACAGCGCCCACGCAAGTCCACGGGCACAGGCCATGTAGCCGCGCCCCTTCGCCGGCGCCCTTGGTCTGCGCCATCCATCCATCCTTGGTCCGTGCCATCCATCCATTGGCGCTCTGTTCCCCGCAGGCTCCTGCGCCTGAAGGGAAGCTCGTGGGTCACAAAGCGCCGAAGTCGGGAACACACCGAGGATGGAAGGCTCAAAGGCCCGACGCTACCTCGGGCTGCGGCGTCCGGGCAGCTGGCTGAGGGCCGTGCCCAGGAGCGGCCGCAGCCTGCACCCCCTCCACCGGCCCCAGAGGCCCAGCGTCTGCACTCGGAGCTCCGGGCGGAGCACGGGCTGAGGGGACGGGCTACAGAGAGGGACGGCCTCACGCTCCCCGATGCCCACCCGCATGGTGACGGCACAGCCGGGCTCAGCCTGTCAAACCCCCTGCGGCTGCGTGGAGACGCTCAGGCCCCCGTCCCCGAGCCTCT
>NW_006298272.1:506332-511053 GCF_000327345.1 Myotis davidii | reverse complement strand
GCCGCACCTCCCGGAGCCGGTGGAACACCACCCGCAGCTTCCGCTCACTCAGCACCCGCGGCTCCATCTCCGCCAGCGGCCGCTCGTACTGCTGGGGACAGAGAGGGAGGAAAGGGGACGGGGGACGCGTGGAGTGTCCGTTACAGGGATTCCAAAACATGCCACTCCGCGTAGTGTTTTATTTATTATTTATTTACTTTTAATCCTCACCCGAGGCTATTTCCCCATTGATGTTTAGGGAGAGTAGACGAAAGAGAGGGAGAGACAGAGAGAAACATCGATGTGAGAGAAACACATCGACGGGTTGCCTCCTGCATGCACCCCGACCAGGGCCCCGGCCAGGAGGAGCCTGCAACCCAGGTACGTGCCCTTAACCGGAATCGAACCTGGAACCCTTTGGACCACAGGCCGGCGCTCTATCCACTGAGCAAACTGGCCGGGGCTCAACTTATTTTTAGATTAAAAGACGTTATTAACGCGTTATTCCTACAGACGGAACCATGGCAGCAGCCTCCAGCGTCTCACTGTCCAGAGCATTCTGTCGGCGGCTGCGTCAGTTAAAGTTAGACCGAAAGGCCTTTGCGAGCAGGTGGACGGCGAGCGACAAGTACCTCCAGGATCCGCGTGAGGGCGTCCACGTAGTTCTTCTCGCTGTCGACAATCGAGCCCAGAATGTACCTCCTGACCACCTGGAGGGGTTGGAGCGACAGCGGCAGGAAGTTACTTCGGCAGAGAAACCTCACTTCCCCCGAGGCGTGCGGATAGGAGGGCTTTGGTGTTTGGTTTTCAAAACAGCAGCAAAGGAAACCCCTAAGGCTCTACCGTGTTTTAAACGGCTGCTCGCGAACGAGCGCACGGGGACAAAGCGCGCTGCTCCCATGCCACAGCGTGTCCGTGTCCAGCCCTCACGGTATAAGCCGTAACCACAGGCGGACACGCGGCGTCACGGCACTAGCAGGTGCCACCATGGCCAACGGCAGTAGCTGTCAGGCACGCACGTGCCCGGCTCTGAGGGACAGCTCATCCTGACGCGGAGGAGCTACTGGCAACCCTGCCTAATAAACCCCGTTCCCAAAGACAGAGACACGGAACCCCGGAAGGTGGGGGACCCTTGTTCTGCGAAGATCTCTGACCACGCCAAGAGGCACCTCGGGGCGGGGACACGGGCCGCGTGGCCAGCCTGTTCCAGGCGCGGAGCTCGCTGCGGCCTGATACGCCTGCCTTTTAAGCGCTGACACCATCGTCTGGTTCAGGTTTCACCACTGAGGTGTGCGTGAGCACACGTGTGACTCCACGATGCCTGTTACAGGCCAGTGACCGCACTCGGCGCTGGCAGCAGCCTCAACGCCGTTTGGCAAGTTATTTTTGCCAATTAACGGAAAACAGCATAAAGTCACAATCAGGCTGGTTTTAAATCACACACACAGGCACACACGCACAGGTACTGCACACACAGGCACACACGCACAGGCACATACAGGCACAGGCACTGCACACACAGGCACACACACAGGCACACACATGCACAGGCACCGCGCACACAGGCACACACATGCACAGGCACAGGCACCGCACACACAGGCACACACAGGCACAGGCACTGCACACACATGCACACGCAACACAAACACAGGTACAGGCACTGCACACACATGCGTGCACACACACATATACAGGTACAGGCACTGAACACATGCACACACGCACAGGCACAGGTACTGCACACACAGGCACTGCAAACACACACAGGCACACACATGCACTGCACACACATGCGCAGGCACACACATGTGCAGACACACACATGCACAGGCACTGCACACACAGGCACAGGCACACACGCACATGCACTGCAAACACATGCACAGGTACACGCAAAATAGGCACACACACATGCACACACAATCACATGCCCACCCCCAGCCAACCCAGGGAGTGCATGCCCCTCGCAGAGGCCATGGCGCCACCTGGCGGCCGGGACAGCGTCTCCCACAGGAAGTACCTCAGCTAACAGAGTGGTCGGCAAACCGCAGCTTGTAAGCCACATGCGGCTCTTTGGTCCCGTGACTGTGGCTCTTCCACAAAATACCACGTGTGGGCGTGTACATACAGTGCGAAGTTGACTTAAAACTTTAAGTAAAGTTTATTAGGTTAATTTTAGGGAACGTTGTGGAGTGAAAGAAGATGTAGTGTTGAGGATTGAGAAAGGTATGTGGAGATGGTTTGGACATATAGAGAGGATGGACGGAAGGAGATAGACGAAACAAGTATACAAGGCGAGTGTGGATGGGAGAGTTAGAAGGGGCGACCTCAGCGAACGTACCTCCATCAGACTGAGGACGTTTTTAGCAAAGGCCAGCTTAGGAGCACCCTAATTCAGTTAATAACAATGTGCCGACCTATAGAGTTTAAGTTTAAAAATGTGGCTCTCAAAGGAGATTTCAGTCGTCGTGCTGTTGATGTTTGGCTCTGTTGACCAACGAGTTTGCCGACCACGGGGCTAACAGGCTGGGGCCACTGGGAAAACAAACCTTTATGGACAACGGAGCGGATTTTCCTTTACAGAGAAGACTATTCGATTCACAAAATTAAGACCAAAATCAACCCTTCTGGATATTTAAGGCAGAAAGTGATGCCGTGAAGCGAGGACGGCTGTGCCGGGATTAAAACCCAAGCACAAGCCGCCAGCCCCGGCCACCCTCCCCGGGGGCCCATCGGCCTGGCTGGGTCACAGGCCGACCCTCAGAATGGGAGTTAGACCCCAGGTCCGAGTCAACCCCCAAACGGGCAGAGGGTCAAGCCGAGGCCTGCCTTCCCCACCGTCACATCACAGACCAGCCTCCCGTCGGAGGGAGACCACTCGGGGTCTGGCCTAGGAATTCTACTGCTTTTTCTAAAGTCCTGAGATGACCCTCCTGTATCGGACAGAGGACCTGGAATTGGTACAAGACAAGTTAATAAAAATACAAGAATAAAACCAAAGAAACCTCCCGCAGGCGTGACACCCACACGTGCCTCTCGGTGAAACCGCAACCTTCGAACCAGAAGTAACGCCCCCAGGCGTGTGCCCTCTGCCCCTGAGGCTCTCAGAGTCACACGGGGTGAGACTCAGCATCCTCAGGACCAGGATGTCCGAGCCCAGGTCCTGGCCGCCCAGGTCCCGGACGCCCCTGCTGGGTAACCCTCCGCCTGCCGGGCCCAGAGGAGCAGGAGGGGTGGGAGGTGGGGACAGAGGGCTGGGAGCTGGGACAGCAGGTGCCCCAGGCAGCGTGGGAACATCCAGACACAGGACGGCCCTGAGCCTCACAGGGAAGCGGCCCCGAGCACCTGCCCTGCGTCCTACCTGCTGCTGGGACAGCCCCTCGGGCATCGGGGTGAGCACGGCCTCGGGGTGCCGGCAGTCCACGTCGATGAACACACTCTGCTCCTCCTCGAGGCCCGGCCTGGGATCTAAGGCATCAGGACGCGTGGGTGTGACACGGAGACCGCGTCCCCCGACACCGCTGCGCAGCCAATCGCTGTCGACCAAGACTGAGCACGGTCTGCGGTTCCCGTCCACCCCACAGTGATGACCCAGGCGACACGTCCACACCCGCGGACACTCCCTTCCCACAGGGACTGCTCAGTGCCCGGAGTCCACCTTCCAAGGGCAGAGGTGGCATTTGCGAGCCTGATGATGACTAGAAATGACTGTCCTATGTAATCCTATACAATAAAAGGCTAATATGCAAATGGACTGACTGGCAGAACAACCAGTCGCTATGATGCGCACTGACCACCAGGGGCAGAAACTCAACACAGGAGCTGCCCCCTGGAGGTCAGTGTGCTCCCACAGGGGGAGCACCGCTCAGCCAGAAGCCAGGCTCACGGCTGGCGAGCGCAGCAGCAGTGGAGGGAGCCTCTCCCGCCTCCATGGCAGTGCTAAGGATGTCCATGGGCTCCGGAACCTGAGGGGGCGCAGGCCGGGCTGAGGGACCCCTCCTCCAAGTGCATGAATCTCGTGCACCAGGCCTCTAGTTTAATCTATAAAATATCACCGCAGCCCTGGCACGTGCCCAACCGGTCGACGTTCTCTCTCACATTGATGTTTCTCTCTCCTTTCCCTTCTGCTCTCTCTAAAATAAAATAAATAAAAACAGATCCTCGGATGAGGATTAAAAAAATAACAAAAATAAAATATCACACCCAGAAACAAAGAAGGGCCGCGGAGACGCCTGAGGGCCACACTGCTGGCCAGGACGCCCGGGGCTCCCTCGGCTTCCTGACCGCCTGCCCGTCGGAAAAAGCAGACAGTTTACGCCAAAACTAAGTTCTTCTTTACAAACATAATAAAGCGAAATAAACGAAGGACTCCCCCAAAGGGCCAGAAGCCAGAAAAGCCCCAGGCGTGGCCCGCGCCCCAGCCCTGAGCCCTGGGCCCTGCCACGGGCGCCCTCCCTGGGCCCTGGAGGTCTGGGGGACGCCATGAGGGAGAGCAGGGGAGGAAGCCCTCGGGTGGGCACCGATGGCCCAGGGCTGAGAGGGGACAATGAAGAGGGTGAAGGCTGCTCCCCGGGAGCTCCCTCAACTTCCTGTGGTTTGTGGAGTGCCTGTGAGCAGGTCCCTCAGCTCAGAGCCCCGCCCTCGGCCCCACCAGCCCCCCAGGAGGGAGCGCAGGCTGAGCGGAGCCCGAGGATGAGCAGCCCCAGGGGAGCAGGCCCCAGGGTCGGGGAGCAGGCCCT
>NW_006298272.1:505605-506293 GCF_000327345.1 Myotis davidii | reverse complement strand
GAACTGCCCCCCAGCCTCACTGCAGGAGGCGCACCGCGGGCCCCGGCGGGGACGCAACGCAGACCTGGGGAAATGAAGGACTTGGTCCTGATGAAGGAGCGCCCCTTCTTCACGGCGGCCTTGGTCTTCTCCAGCCCGTCCCGCGTGCCCGCCTTGGCAGCGTTCACCAGCTTCTGCACCTGCGGACCAGGCGGCACCGTGAGGGCGGCGACCCGCACAAACCCACCTGCAACTTTCCTTTCTTGTCAAGAACACAGGCCGAGTCTGGTCTGCAAAAGGCTGTGGGGCCGGTGCGGGGCGGTCTGTCTCTTTAAAAAACAGCTTGGCCAGCGTGGCTCAGTGGTTGAGCATCAACCTACGAACCAGGAGGTCAGGCTTGGATTCCCGGTCAGGGCACGTGCCCCGGTTGTGGGCTCGATCCCCAGAGGGGGGCGTGCAGGAGGCAGCCGATCCAAGATTCTCTCTCAGAATTGATGTTTCTCTCTCTCCCTCTCCTTTCCTCTCTGACATCAATTTAAAAATACTTTTTTAAAAAAGGGAAGAACAAACTTTAACTACAGAGCCCTCCTTTGACGGTTAGAGTCCCCCTGACGTTTAAGTCTTTGTTAGAATCATTGGCAGCACAAGCAGCTCTGCGGACCGGGCAGGTGAGACAAGCCCGTGGGCAGCGAAGCCATAGCCCCGGAGA
>NW_006298272.1:504886-505277 GCF_000327345.1 Myotis davidii | reverse complement strand
ACGGCCCCGCCCACTGCACAGAGCGCGGCACCCGCTCAATGGTAAGACGTAGCCAAGTGACTGCAGACAGACAGAGGGACGGACAGGGACAGCGAGGGCAGGACCAGGCCGACCTCCAGGCCTCCGCGGACTCCCGAGGCCACAGGCACGCCCCTGCCGTGGGCCTCACTGCCCACGTTCCCGCGGGCGTCTCAGAGCGGCCGGCAGAGCACGTCTGGTTCTTTCGAGGGCTCACGTCTGAGGACTGGCCTTGGGACCAGGGCTTCTTCCAGGGAAACCCAGACGGCCTCCGACGGGAGACCCAGTGCCTTTCCCTCCCTGGTCCTGGGGGAGAGGCTCAGGTACCCCCAGGGCTCCCGCCTGCACCCCGGCAGGTCAGGCAGGGTGAGGC
>NW_006298272.1:485101-504811 GCF_000327345.1 Myotis davidii | reverse complement strand
CGGAGCGGCTGGCGTGTCAGATCAGCCGGGGCTGCCCGTGTCCGCGGATCGGGGCTCAGATGTGAGCAGGTTGCTCCCCCCGCCCCCCCCTGCCCCCGGGGAGCAGCTTCCAGGTGATGTCACACATTGCACCTCCGGCCCCACCGTCTGCGAGCCCTTTACCCCCCCACCCCTGTGCCCCAGGCACCTTCCCAGAACTGTCCAAGACCACGCTCACCCCGAAACCAAACCACGTCAGCGCCCAACAGGGCCCCCACTTCCGGCAGCCGGAGGACCACTCTGCCACCTCGCGTCCACACTGCGAGCGGCTGGGCTCCTGGGTCCCGCGTCCCTTCCACCCAACCACGGCGTCTAGGATGGTGCGCCCGACACCCCCGAGGCTTCCCTTCGCCATGGCCCTGCATCACCTCCCCAACCCCACACCCGAGCCCCACTCTCTTCCCAGACCCGGCGGCTATGCCTCGTCTCGGCCAGTCCCCATCTTGGCTCCGTCCGAGGCCCCTCCACGTGCAGGACAAGGAGTCCAGGCCGAGAGCTGGGGAGGCAACACAGGTGGGGGAAAGCCACTCCATGTCCACCAGAGGGAGGAGCTGGCCAGCCTCAGGTACCTCCCACCATCACCAAGGCTGCCCACGCGCCCACCTCCCCTGGGCCCTGTTGCTCCCGACCGTCCACCGGTTCCCACACCGCTCCGAGGACCTGACCCCCCTCACACACTCCCGGTGGCTGCCTGGGCTCCCCAGAACCCGCCAGACCCTGGATTCCCCAGGACGGCCCTGCCCCACGCTGCCACCCACAGGGACCCGCCTGACCCTGGATTCGCCTGGGACGGCCCTGCCCAGATGCTGCCACCCGCAGGGACCCGCCTGATCCTGGATTCCCCAGGATGGCCCTGCCCCACGCTGCCACCCACAGGGACCCGCCTGACCCTAAGTGAGCGAGCCTCGCTGACTCCGGGCTCTGGTCCTGCACCCAGGCCCCAAGCACAGACACACTGGGCACAGAGCAGCGGGGGAGGGGGACGATGCTAAGCAGACGTCTCCTTCCAGGAAGCGCCACTCAGCACACGGGCAACGGCCACAGGACAGGAGAGGAGACGGAACTGAAGGCAGCTTCACGAGACAGTGGCCTTTGAAACACATCGAGAGGGCCCGGCCGGCGCGCGACGTGGGTGAGCGACGATCCATGACCCAGGAGGTCAGGGTTTGAGTCCCACTCAGGGCACAGGCCTGGGTTACGGGCTCCATCCCCAGTGTGGGGCGTGCAGGAGGCAGCCCATCCATGGTTCTCTCTCATCACGGATGTTTCTCTCTCTCTCTCTCTCCCTCTCCCTTCCTCTCTGACATCAATAAAAATATTTTTAAAAATAAATAATAAAATAAGTAAATAAAACACATCTCGAGGAACTGGCCGTCACGCCCAAACCCAGCCCCTCACGCCCGGGCCTCAGGACCCCGCTGCACTCGGGACACGATGGGGCCATCGTCCGCCTGGGCTGCCCCTGTGCTCCCTGCAGGACTCGGTGAAGCTGAGGGAACTGCACATTTTTTCATTAATCGTCACTGAAAAGTAATCGTAAACCTACTCATATGTCTTTGCGGACACATTACAGAAAAGCCATTGTCTTTCCCCAACTACAGGGGGCGCTCTGCCCTCGGGGCCGCCTCTCCTCTCCCAAGTCCAGGCCACAGGCGGCTGAGCCCTGCCTTCCATGGGCTGGGAAGGCCCACCTGGGGGCTCTAGAAACCCCTCCGCCTGCCGGCCCTCCCGCCCCGGGTGAGAGAGCGAGGGGGTGGGGCGGAGGGCAAATGGCCCCTCAGCTGGACAGGGACCTGCTGAGAGCGTCTGGGAGCCGCGTTCCCTGGGCAGGGCCAGGCGGTCCCCAGGGCCTCGGGCTCCGGGGACGCATTGTGGACACAGCGGGTGGGAGGGGCCCACGCTACCTTCAGCTCCTGCTTCTGCTTTAGCTGCTGAATCTCACCCGAGCCCACTGCGCTGGCCACCAGCTCCCTCATCTTTCTCTCATAGCGCGCCGTCACCCGGGCCAGGTCATGGGACAGCTGGGCACAAAGAGACACAGCCTTCACAAAACGCTCCTTTCGGAACTTGACAACCTCACATTGAAAGGGCTCCCGGGAACCATGCCGCCAGCCCCCTGGCCGGCCCACCGACTCTCAGAAGTAAACACGCGTGACTGCAGCCTGGCCGGCGTGGATCCGTGGCTGCGTGCTGACCTAGGACCCAGGAGGTCACGGTTCGATTCCCAGTCAGGGCACATGTCTGGGTTGCGGGCTTGATGCCCCGTGTGGGGTGTACAGGACTAAGGTTGTCAGTATGAGCAGAGGCCAGATTTCCCAACTCTTAGCCAGTGTTCTTTCCACAAAACATCAGTTCTATCAGGGGGAGATGCAATGATACCCCAATTCACAGAGTGGCCAATCTTGTCAGTCCAACAGAACCGGATAACCTGCTCTAATGGAGAATATCTGATTTCTCTAGGACAGCCTAGATCAGTGATGGCGAACCTTTTGAGCTCAACGTGTCAGCATTTTGAAAAACCCTAACTTAACAAAGGTTTATATTTTTGATATTTTATATGTTTAAATGCCATTCAACAAAGAAAAATCAACCAAAAAAATGAGTTTGCGTGTCACCTGACACGCGTGTCATAGGTTCGCCATCACTGGTCTCCGCCATGAGGGCTAATACACACAGCAGCCTGGGCCCAGTCACCCATCCACCCTGACGAGGTTAAAATGACCGGCTCTGGGAAGTCTGCATGAAGGACGCCTCTACGTCACCACACACAGCCTTCACAAAACGCTCCTTTCGGAACTTGACAACCTCACATTGAAAGGGCTCCCGGGAACCATGCCGCCAGCCCCCTGGCCGGCCCACCGACTCTCAGAAGTAAACACGCGTGACTGCAGCCCGGCCGGCGTGGATCCGTGGCTGCGTGCTGACCTAGGAACCAGGAGGTCACGGTTCGATTCCCAGTCAGGGCACATGTCTGGGTTGCGGGCTTGATGCCCCGTGTGGGGTGTACAGGAGGTAGCCGATCCATGATGCTCTCTCATCATTGGTGTTTCTATCCCCCTCCCTGCCCTTCCTCTCTGACATCAATAAAAACATATTTAAACGAGACTGGGTATACCATTTGCACAACACAGTTCTCTACTCACCGTAGGTTCTCAATAACTTTACCTTCATTCCCCTTTTTTATGTCATAACTAGAGTGTCAGCATTTTGAAAAACCCTAACTTAACAAAGGTTTATATTTTTGATATTTTATATGTTTAAATGCCATTCAACAAAGAAAAATCAACCAAAAAAATGAGTTTGCGTGTCACCTGACACGCGTGTCATAGGTTCGCCATCACTGGTCTCCGCCATGAGGGCTAATACACACAGCAGCCTGGGCCCAGTCACCCATCCACCCTGACGAGGTTAAAATGACCGGCTCTGGGAAGTCTGCATGAAGGACGCCTCTACGTCACCACCAAGCGAAGAGCCTTGAACTGGGCCTGGGGGGGGCCTGTGAGTCTCCGGCGAGGTGACTCCCTCTGCAGCTGGTGGGGACACAGTGGAGTCTCAGTGTGACCACGCGTCCACGCTATGCCCACGGGGCCCCTGCGCCCCGGGAAGCACGCCCCACACAGGCCGGGACGAGAACAAGGCAGTCGTTTCCGATGGAAAGGGCGGCCGTGTCAGATGCCCTCCCGGAGCTGACAGCGCCCTTGTGTGGTCAACCTGACTTCTCACCCAGGAGCCTGGTCCTCTGCGGCACCGCCCCCGGAACACCCCTGGCGCCCCCGTCCCAGGATGTCGCCGTGGTAACGTGCTCCTGGTCAGCGTTGTGCTGGCCTCGCACTGGATTCTAGCAGGGAGGCTGCTGCTCTGGCCAACGTGCTCACTGGCCCTGCAGGGGCTGCCCGGGCACCAACGGGCTCCGCGGGGCCCCACCCGACCGAGCGGCGCCTGGGCCGTCCTCGACCAGGCTGACTGGAGGCGGGGTTTAAGGGTGCTTTGCTCGCTCTCCCAAGGCACCGCTGAGTACCCCATCCTGCGGCAACTGGGCCCCGAAGCGCTGCGTTCCAGTCTCAGCTTAAACCCAGAGCGTTGGGCGCGGCTGGACTGAGTCAAGTTCAGCTGTGGCTTCACTCCCTGGTGAGGCGGCTGTGACGATCCTGGTGACAGCAGGGAGCTGTGTTCCCGCGAGAGGCTCGTCTTAACACTGGACAGTTGGGATGCCCACCGCAGTGCAGCTTGCTCTCCAGGTTCGTGACACAGGTCACCCCGACCCCTGGAGGCTGCCTCCCGGGTACGTGCGGCTGGTTCCAGTGTGGGCGGAGCCACACGGGGAGGCATCAGGTCACAGGCTGCGTCTGTTCCACCCACCGGGTCACACACGGGCTGCGTCTGCTACACCCACCGGGTCACACACGGGCTGCGTCTGCTACACCCACCGGGTCACACACGGGCTGCGTCTGCTACCCCCACCGGGTCACACACGGGCTGTGTCTGCTACACCGACCGGGTCACACACGGGCTGCGTCAGTTACACCCACCGGGTCACACACGGGCTGCGTCTGTTCCACCCACCGGGTCACACACGGACTGTGTCTGCTACAACCACCGGGTCACACACGGCTGCGTCTCAGCCTCCACAGAAAGTACATGAGGCCGCTGACATCACTCCAAACGTCAGTACAAACCACCCCTTTTGGAAACAGCCCAAACCCCAACAACCAGAGTGAGCATGGCACAGCCAGTCACCACAGCAACCCGAGACCTCACACACCTGACCTGCCTCTGCCCCGTTCCAGACTCCACGCCTCAATGCCTGCGTCCCCTGATGGACCTGAGGTCAGAGTCACACACACACACTCCCCTCCACGGTGGTCGTGGGCAGCTCGGGGCCTGTCCTGTCACGTGGTCTGTGTGATGTCTCCCTGCTCGTGGTGGGCACCCGGAAGCCACACCGCCCCTGAGGGACAGCGGGTCGCACTGTGTCTGGGCAGGCCCGGTTCCATCGCTAGTGTACAGGGCAGATCACTGTGCACAACCCAAATAATCCAGAGGACGGCGATCTGCTTTCTTAAACACTCAGGGCAGCAAGCTCTCCCAGGACCTTGGAGGGACTTAGTTCCACATGTGCTTTCCCCCCTGCCGTGACGTCACTGCTACGGGATGCGAATCGGAGACTAGGCCCTTCTCTCCTGCCAACAGCTGTGCTCTCCTCAAGCCGCCTGCCGACACCCCAAAAGCACTCGTGCACGTCCTGTGAGCCGCATCCCACGGGCTGACCCGGGCATGTGTCATCAGCCGACGCCGCACACGCACCTGCTTCCTGTGGCTGCTGCGCAGGAAGGACCGGGGCACCCCGTTCCTGCCCTCGGAGTCGCTCTGCTCCCCGTAACTTTCAAACTCACTGGAACTCCATCCGTACTCCAGGGAGCTGTTCCCACCCTCGTCTCCGTTCTCGACGTCGTCGTAGATCATCTCATCTGCGGCACAAGCACAGGATGGAGTCAGGAGCGCACACCTCACCCACGACCGACTCCTGCAGGCTCCTCACTTCACCACGTGGCTGGGGAGCGTCAGAAAAGCAGGGGCAGGAAGGCGTCAGGTGGGACCTGGGGGTTGGAGATGCCAAAGCTCTGACACCTCAGCCCCATCTGTATCCTGAGGACCCTGGTGCGGCACAGAATCCACAATCACACCAACACGCAATCCACAATCACACCAACACGCAATCCACAATCACACCAACACAAATACCACAATGATACCAACACGCAATCCACAATCACACCCCAACACGCAATCCACAACCACACCAACACAAACACCACAATGATACCAACACGCAATCCACAATCACACCAACACGCAATCCACAATCACACCAACACAAACACCACAATGATACCAACACGCAATCCACAATCACACCAATTTGCAATCCACAATCACACCTACACGATATCCACAATCACACCTACACGATATCCACAATCACACCAACACGCAATCCACAATCACACCAGCATGTAATAGACAATCACACAACACACAATCACAATCACACCAACATGCAATCCACCATCACACCAACACACAATCACAATCACACCAACACGCAATCCACAATCACACCAACATGTAATAGACAATCACACCAACACACAATCACAATCACACCAATATGCAACCCACAATCACACCAACATGATATCCATGGATGAATGAATGGTTGGGTAGATGGATGGAAGGGTCGGTGGGTGGACAGTTGAGTGACTAAATGGATGGGTGGATGGGTGGATAGATGGTTAGATGAATGGATGGATGGGTGGGTGGAAGGGTGGGTGGATAGACGGATGGGTCAATGGCCTAATAAGACGATAAATAACCTGCTCCTAGATTGCAAGGGCTCTATCACCTCGGCCCCTCTGGCCTGGAAGGACACGCCAAAGCGATGACACGGTGTCCTCACAGGGGGCTCCTGCTCTGTATCCTCAGAGAATCGCGCTTGCGTCTGGTGGGTCCTCTCTTCTGGTTTCTGTCTCCTGGTTCCAGTGTGTATCACTTTGACTTCTCCCCTCCCCTCCCTCTGACTCTGTCGAGTCGGATGCTGAGCTCATTATTTTTCATTCTTTTTGTGTTTTTTAGCAGATGCCATAATCTCTTTAATTCCTGACTATCCTAAATCCACTCTATAAATTTGTATGTAATATTTTCATTATTATTCAAGTCAAAACATTTCCTAACTTCCACTCTGACTTCACCTTGGGGTGTGTGTGGTCATGTGACTTTTTTAAAACTTGATTTCAGAGAGGAAGAGGGAGAGAGAGATAGAAACATTAATGATGAGAGAGAATCATTGATTGGCTGCCTCCTGCCCACCCCCCACTGGGGATCAAGCCCACAACCCAGGCATGTGCCCTGACCAGAAGTTGACCTCCTGGTTCATAAGTCAACACTCAACCACTGAGCCACACCAGCCAGGCTGCTGTATACATTTAGGCCATGTTGCTGGATGCACACACGTTTAGAACTGTGACATCATTATCTTGTGGAGGAATCTCTAATTCAGTGGATCTCAACCTTCCTAATGCCGCGACCCTTTAATACAGTTCCTCATGTTGTGACCCAACCATAAAATTATTTTCGTTGCTACTTCATAACTGTAATGTTGCTCCTGTTATGAATCGTCATGTAAATATCTGATATGCAGGATGTATTTTCATTGTTACAAATTGAATATAATTAAAGCATAGTGATTAATCACAAAAACAATATGAAATTATATGTGTTTTCCGATAGTCTTAGGTGACCCCTGTGAAAGGGTCATTCGACCCCCAAAGGGGTCGCGACCCACAGGTTGAGAACCGCTGCTCTAATTAGTCGTGTTTTATAGCTAACACATCACATATTACCCAGTCATACTGGCTATCTAGTGGTTAGCATTGGCTTAGATTCCCTCTTAGGGACAAATGCTTACGTACAGATGTCCTGTGTCCTGATGTAGCTCTCACAATACGTGTCTGGCTTTGCTGTTATCCAACCTGAGACCCTCTGTTCCTGGCGACTGGAGTCCCATCACATTTGCTGTAAGTAGCAATACTTGGGGCTCGTTCTCCCGTCTTCCTCCCATGCCGTAAGCCATGCTGTCTCTATTTTTCTTGCTGGCTCCCAGCTTGGGTGTTGCTCTGCTAATCCTGAAGTTAAATCCTCTCTTTCTGACCTTTCAGCGGTAACCCATGGGCTGCAGACCTGGCCTCTCACACAGAAGCCAGCGTCTACGCTTCTCCTGAACCGCAGGGCGGCAGGATCCCGGGTCGGCCCCGCTCACGGCTCGCTGGCTGCCGACTTGGTGCCGTTCCCTCGGACTCACTCATCGGTCAGTTTATTCGCTCACTGTTCTCTTCGCTTCCCGTGATGTTCCGCATCCTCTTCCCCGACATGGGAACAACATTGTTTCTTCAGGCCTGTGAGTGGGCGCTCTCCCCAGGCTCCATCTCTTTAAAGAGGTTTACTTCGGCTGGCGGTGGCAACCTGGGTTGGGATGATGCGTTTTCCTCGGCGCTCTGCGCATATCACACTGCCGTCCCCCAGCCAGAGACGGCTGTTCCCCCTCCCGAATCACAGCTCCTCGTGGGCACCGTGCCAGCCTGGCCTGTCGGGGGCTCGGCGGTGCCACAGTGTTATCTGTACGGACCCAGCCTGCAGCCTGTCGGGGGCTCACTGGGACGCGGTGCTACAGTGTTACCTGCACGGTCCCAGGTAGGCCTGGTTGATGCACGGCCCACTACAAAGCCCGCATTTCTGCCATCTGGGAACTTGTGTCTTCCTTTATTTCTAGAATGTCTTAGTCTTTTCTTCTATTTTCTCATTTATTAGACGTATGCTGGTGCATCTCACCTACATGTTTCTGAACTTTTCATTCATACTTTCATTATTTCAATTCTTTCTGCTTCTTTAGGATAATTAAGATAACACCCTCTAGTCCAGCGGTTCTCAACCTGTGGGTTGTGGCCCCTTTGGCGGTCGAACGACCCTTTCACAGGGGTCACCTAAGACCATCCTGCATATCAGATATTTACATTATGATTCATAACAGTAGCAACATGACAGTTATGAAGTAGCAACGAAAATAATTTTATGGTTGGGTCATAACATGAGGAACTGTATTTAAAGGGCCAGAAGGTTGAGAACCACTGCAGTCTAGTACACTGAAGGTTCCCAGGTTTGATTCCAGTCAAGGGCACATGCCCGGGTTGCAGGCTTGATCCCAGGTTGGGGCGTGCAGGAGGCAACTGATCAATGATTCTCTCATCATTGAGTTTCTCTCTCCCTCCCTCTCCCTTCCTCTCTGAAATCAATAAAAAAGAACAGGTCCCTCTATGAAGTGCTGTGTCGTAAACACACACAGGTGCGCCCACCACACGGGCCCAGCGAGACACTGAGAGACACAGAGATCATGGACGTGACACACTCAGGCGCACACAAAGGAGTGTGTACAGGCGGCGTCTGCACGCCCAGGAAAGACGGCCCAACAGTCTCCCAACACTCAGCGCCAGACGGAGCCCCACCTGGTTCGGAGTCTGACTCCTCCCTCGGCACGTCGTCGTAAACGGCTTCCTCTGGGTCTGGAAGGAGAGGAGGGACCCGTGAAAACCGAGCCGGACCAGCCGCGCGCACGGTTCCAGCGACAGGCCACCGTCTCCAGGGAGCTAGCCGTCCCGCGGCCGTCGGTGCGGTCAGGAGGCACCTGCCAGCGTGAGCACTACGGTGAGGGCAGGGCGTTGTCTTGGGAGTGAAGGAAATCCCTCTAAAGCAAGCATGTCAAACTCCAAGCCTAGCACGGGCCAGATAAACGAGGCATGCGTCCCGTGGGCGGCGAGTTTGACAAGCTTGCTCCAAATGGACCGGCTGGGAAGTCTCCAGATGGAGTTCTGTGTCTCCAGGCCAACCCCCTCCATTATTCTATGTTCGACTGCACGTCTCCCCGAGGCCCTTTGATAAGCGTGAAGTTTATGAGGGTGATGTGTCCTGACATAGAAACTCGAGGTGGCATTAGTGTCAGGAACAAGGGACCGCCCAGTGCCGCGGGGCAAAGAGGGAAACTTCACATGAGCCAACGAGGCAACGCGTGTGCCCTGGATGCGAAGGACGGCCCCAGGCGGGGGAGAAGTGCTGAGCTCTCAAGCCCTGGCCGCTGTGCTCAGTGGCTAGAGCTCGGCCTGCAAATCAAAGGGTCAAGGGTTGGATTCCTGGTCAAGGGCACGTACGCAGGTTGTAGCTCCGATCCCTGGCCCGGGTCAGGGCACGAGCGGGAGGCAGCCACTCGATGCGTCTCTCTCACAGTGTTTTTGGGTGTGGTTTTTTCTCTCTCTCTCTCCCTCCTACTCTCTCTAAAAATCAACGGGAACAATATCCTCGGTGAGGATGAGTTCATTAACATGTTGGGCTTTGAGAACAGGATTTCTCAAGCAGCTTCACGTGGAGTATTCGCTTCCTTAAATTACGTGGGCGGAGCTCCGTGGGCAAACCCCGCGTGTGCGCGGTAGAGGGTCCGAGGTAGCGGGTCGTGGAGAGTCATCTGGCTGTCGGAGAGGGCTCTGTGCTGACGTGGACTCCGCCAACGTCACTGCCTCCCACGTGGAAACCACAAGGTCACAGGTGACAAAGCAACACAAGGAAGAAACGGAGGCAAGTCCCAGGCCGGTCCCTGACCTGGAGCCCCTGCGACCACCCGCCTGCGGGGTCGGGGGGCAGGAGGCAGGGGGCAAATTCCGGAACAGCCCCAATGTTTACCGCCTACAACCCCGTGAGTGTCTGCTCCTGCCAGGCCCCAGGGGCTGCAGCCTACGGAGCCCCTGTCACATACAGCCATCCCCACGGTCATCTGGAGCGGACGTGACCCTTCTTTTGTTTCTGTAACTTGTTTTTTGAGCCAATTCCTCGGGGGGCACTCATTTCCTTTGGAAATGAAATCACTACAGTGACAGTCCTGATCTACCCGCCCCTCCCCCTAGCGGGATCAGCCAATAACGCTGAGCGCTTAGTTACTCCAATGTCCTAATCAGGCCCGGGCGAACCCTCCGGGGGGTTTCTAATGGGGAGGCGGCTGCGATGGCTGCGAGTCGGTCATAGGAACGATCACACAGCTATCAGCGGGGGAAAGGAGGCGACTGGGAAAGCAATCTTCACTTTTCCTTTAAAAATTAAAAAGCAGCCGAAGCCGGTTTGGCTCAGTGGATGGAGCGTCGGCCTGCGGACTGAAGGGTCCCGGGTTCGATTCCGGTCAAGGGCATGTACCTCGGTTGCAGGCTTCTCCCTGGCCCAGGCCCTGGGCGAGGCGCGTGCAGGAGGCAACCAATCGATGTGTCTCTCTCACATCGATGTTTCTGTCTGTCTCTCCCTCTCTCTTCCACTCTCTCTGAAAAATCAATGGAAAAATATCCTCGGGTGAGGAGTAACAAAAAACAACAAGTAAATCCAGCTGAAGCAGCTGCCCTCTCTAACCACAGGTGGCCAGGCCTGGGTCCGTGGTGGCTACACCCCCACCCCCCACCCAGGGAGAGGCACTGGCCGGCGGGAAGAAGCCGGTTCAGTGTCTTGGTGGAGGCTGCTGGCTGGGGCCTGGGGCCTGGGGGCAGCGCCTCTGTCCCGAACCCACAGCCATTTCGCAAACACCAGGGGGCGCCGTGCTGGGAGGCAGAGATCCAGTGACTGACGGGAGGTAAGTGACGGGTGTCATAACCTTTAGCCCCGACGCAGGGCACGAGGCTAACGGGCTGAGCCTGACACCGGCGCTGGGCGTGGCGAGGACGTGGGGCGCGGGCAGCCCTGGCGGGCGGGCAGCTTACTGTCCATCCAGGCGGTGTTGGCGGGGTCTGCCACCCAGCGGGCCAGGGGGCTGTCCTCGGCTCGGGCCCGGTCCTCACTGCAGGGAAGCAAACGGTACGTCACCACGGACCATCCTTCCTGCTGCCGCGTGTCCCCGACGTACCCAGGTGCCACCACGTGCGCCAGGGGCACATTCCCCAGACGGGACCGCGGCTCCCCCACTGATTTTCACTCACAGCTGCTCATGACCGGGCGCTCTGCCACCGCTGAACGGCCAGCGTTGCGGGGTGACAGGAGTCTGCCGGGGAGGGGGTTCTCGGGGCACACCAAGCAGATGGAACTGCACGTGCAAAGGCAAGTGGTGTGGAGAAAGGCCGGTAATAGACCAGCGGGCGGGATTCGGGTGGAATCTGGCTTAAACAAAGCTAAGCATCTTTTTCTTTCCATCGAAGGGTCTAGGAGCCTTTGTGAAACAGGCTCACGGCGCGTCTCCCGAGAGAGACTGGGGCCTGCACGGCTCATTCTGTTTGGCTGTGGCCTCATCGCTCGTCTTCCACACGGAGTAACACTAGCGTCTTGCAGCCCTGAGTTCAGGGGGACCCGCTTGGGGGCCCTGGAGAGAGGGCAGAGTCTGACGGACAGAGGGGAGGCCCCACGGGGGCCGGGCAGCCAGCAGCTCCAGGCACCGGCCCCTCTGCACTCGGCTTCAGGGACCGGTCGGCTCAGACTCCCCGGAAAAGCCACACGGGTACCTGTTGGCTGGGTCCTCAGAACTCAGAGAGTTGCCCTGGCCGTCTTCCGCCACTTCGGGGGTCTCTGCCAAGAAAGAAAACAACGCGTATTGCTCGAGGCTGATAAAAATGCAAGTTCATTTTCATCCTTAAAACGATTTCCTACTTTGTTTCTGATCACCGATCGGCTGATCTTAGCATAACGATGGTTAGTGATGGATTCGAGGTGGTTTAGGTTTCAGATAAAATGTCTTCCACGTGGGGTTACAATACGGAGCCATGACCCAGGGTCGTATGAAACAGCCAGAAATAAAACGACGCCCAACCAGTCAGGTCGGATGCAAAGGGAACACCGGACTCCCTCCGTTTTCACGGGAAATGACAGCTGGGGTTTATGTGAAAGTGTGTCTACGTGGCGACCTCAGGAGATTTTCAAGGTAGCAATGCTTCACACATAGCAGACGGGTCACGAGAATTCACACAGTGTTTTACAAAGATCATACTTTAAAGAGATAGTAGCTTGTAAGAACACGTAATAAATAACTTCAAAATGCAATGGGTATTTAGCTTGAAAGCGTGCCTTTAACATTTATGCAAAACGATTTTTGTGCTCGTTCAATAGAAACTGACCTGGCCGCTGGGTAAAGCTGGCAATGACACTACTGGTCCGCAGTGTGTTAAGTTGGTGATAGTGGACAACCAAACTTTCCCTGCTCTCACACATGCATACGTGCACACACATACACAGCCACTCATGTGCGCATGCACACACATGTGCACACTCATGCACACACATTCCCACACACCATATACTGCCATACGCACACACATTCACGCATACACAACCACACATATATGCATGCAAACACACATACACACTCATGTACACATACACTCATGTACACACACGTTCCTACGCACACACTCATCTACACACGCATCCCCACACACACACTCATGCATACACATATTTCCACACATGCACACACTCGTGTACACACTCATACATACAGCCACACCTCCGTGCTTGCACACACACACACTCATGCGCACACACACTCGTGTGCACACAAAGTCCATCTCGCACGGGGAGGACGGTGCAGGGGAAGGGCCCACCTTCCTCGTCCAGGGACACGGAGCGCACGATGACGGGGCTGGAGTAGGCGGGCAGGAGCGCGGGCAGGTTGGAGGGCACGGCGTAGCCACAGGGCACGGGCACCGAGTACCCGCTGGGCACGTGCAGGCTCACGCCCTCCTCCTGGGCCTCGGGGTCTGGGGGTGCAGGCTGCTCTTCCTGAAAGGGCGTGATGTCGATGATGGAGTAGGGATTCACTCTCGCTGGGACCCCAAGCTTCGTCGGTTCCACAAGCGCGCCCTTGTCGGGCCCTGTCCCGTCTTCCCCTCCTGGAGGCAAACCCAGCGTCAGGCCCACGCGCTCGGGCAGCAGTGCCCCCCCCCTCCCAGCCCAGGGCTCCTAGAGGGTCCCTCCCTGGGCCATGGCGTGCAGGGCGCACCCGACCTCGGGAGGGTGAATCTGGGGCAGGAGAGCCCGTGGCCTGGTGAGAGCTTCTGCTACAGACAGGGAAACGCAAGGCTGGCCCGACCGTCCATGGGCAGCGAGTAAGGCCCCAGGCCCCTCCTGGCACCGACATGGAAAGTCCTGCATCGGACCCGCCCCAGCAGCACCGCTTAAACTGAAAGCGCCTTCCCGGGCGGCAGCGGCACACGGATGAGGCCGTTCTTACTAGACCAGGAGTCCCTGTCCCTCCAACGTGTACAAGGGACACACGGGCGAGACCGACAGCCCTGGAAGCACCGTAAGTTCGAAGACCCACGGCCGTTTCCATGCAGGCATTCCAGCTCCCACATCACAGAAGGGCACCTCCCTCGGGACCCCGCCCAGCGGCCCCTCCTGGGGGGAGGGGAGGGGAGGGGTGGCCTGGGTCTGCGGGCCACCGGCACTCACCTGAGCTGGTGGGGGCGGCAGCTCCCACGTGCCCGGCCTCGGGGGCACCCGGGGCTCCTCTGTCCGCTTCTGGAACCTCATCTCCGCTGTCAAAATCGAACTGTTCTCCCTCCTCCTCCTCCTCCTCCTCCTCCTCCTCATTATTGTTCGGATCGTATTTTACCTCATTTCCTACAGTTTAACAGAAATGACAGTGTTAACAGGTATCACCAGCAAAACCACCTCCACGTTCTGGACAGAGACGGGCTGGGGACAAGGTGCCGGCCGCCCCTGTGCTGGGGGAGACCTTCGGGGTGGGTGTGGGGGTCGGCGCTCTGCCTTCCTCATGGGCCCAGGGAGGAGAGCACTTTCCTCATCAGAGACCTCCCACCACAGCCCGAGAGCCAGGGAAGCTCCCAGCCCAGCGGGTGCTGGGCCACGGGGCGGGGGGCGGGGGGGGCCTTAAGTCCCTGGTTCCCATTCCTGGGACACAAGGATCCTCAGGCGGAACCTGGGCTGAGAGCTTCATCACCCCCGGCAGCTCTGTCCCAGGCTGCTCTTCTGGGAGGCCAGGAAGTTGGGAGGCCGGGAGGCCGGGAGGCTGGGAGGTCGGGAGGCCGAGAGGTTGGGAGGCTGGGAGGACAGGAGGCCGGGAGGCTGGGAGGCCGGGAGGTCGGGAGGCCGAGAGGTTGGGAGGCTGGGAGGACAGGAGGCCGGGAGGCTGGGAGGCCGGGAGGTCGGGAGGCCGAGAGGTTGGGAGGCTGGGAGGACAGGAGGCCGGGAGGCTGGGAGGCCAGGAGGGCAAAGGCCTGCGGACGTGCAGCTTTTACAGCACAAACCACGGGTCCTGCGGACTAGGTGGCCGCAATCCCAAATCACAGAGCGGGGCTCTCTTTAAAAACCTGCAGGAAAAAGCACACCTGGAACTAAAAGGGTAAAATGGCATTGCCAGCCTCTATGCTGGCCTGTGTTTTGTGTATGTTACAGATAAAAATACTTACAAGAGTAAATTTATAAATATTTTCTTTAAAAAGAAATGGGTGAAAGGATCAACAGGTACAAACTTCCAGCCCAGCCGGTGCGGCTCAGTGGTTGAGCACCTACCTATGAACCAGGAAGTCATGGGTTCCATACCTGGTCAGGGCACCGGCCCGGGTTGCGGCTCGATCCCCAGTGGGGGGCGTGCAGGAGGCAGCGGTCAGTGATTCTCATCACGGATGTCTCTCTCTCTCTCTCTCCCTCCCTCCCCCCCTCCTCTCTCTGAAGTCAGTAAGTATATAAAAACCAACAGCAACAAGAGAAACCCCCCAGGAGGCGCTTCCTGCCGCTGCAGCTGGGGAAGGAGTGGCACATCCTAGCGGGTCTCGGGAGGAAGCAGACACTTCCTTTCTCCGGGGAATGAGGAGAGAGGTCCAGAGTCCCGCCCCTTCCCTGCATCGGGAGGGGCCGCGGGGACCCAGGGCGGTCTCCTCCACCTGTCCGTGGCACACAGGGCCCGAGGGACAGTCGAGAGCACGTTCCCCTAGCTTTTCCATGTTTTGAAACAATGACCAATAGTGAAATGGGACCCAGAAAAGGCTTCGGGAAAGTATGTTTAACACGCTACCCCGATAAGCGCGTACGCGGAGGCCTTTCCCACGGGGCCGCCAGCCCTGCACCGTGTCCGTCCTTCCTCCGCGCCCCGTGGCTCAGCACTCATCCTCGGAAACTATCGGGAATCTTTACAGGACTGGAGTAGCAGGACAGCTTTTTGGTTTTTGGTTTTTAAATACGTTTTATTGATTTTTACAGAGAAGAAGGGAGAGGGATGGAGAGTTAGAAACATCGATGAGAGCGATCAATCAGCTGCCTCCTGCAAGCCCCCCACGGGGGATGCGCCCACAACCAAGGTCCATGCCCTTGACCGCAATCGAACCCGGGACCCTTGAGTCTGCAGGCCGACGCTCTATCCACCGAGCCAAACGGTTCGGCAACAGGATAGTTTTGAAGAAACCACCGAGGTGTCTTATAACGAAAGGCCATTTTTCAGATTAGGACCCACTGTGCAACGAGACGCTGTGGAGCGATGAAGGTCTCTCAGTACATGGAGAGGCGCTCCTGACAAGTTCAGTGAACACAGTGGTTAAATGTGTCTCTTCACTCACTTACTAGGAGATAACGGATGGGGAGGGTGTGGGGGCTGGGCCGGGGTGCCCGCCATGGAAACCGGTCTGGTGATGACGCGCAATCACCGTGGGCCCGCGGTCCCCCTGCTAAAAGCCGGGGCTCAGACGGCCTCGCGTGCACCGCGCTCACAGGACGCCGAGGGGGGTGCACCCGCGAGTCCGGGCGGGTCAGCGGATAAACAGAACGAGCCCATCACCCACGGAGTGTCCTCGGTCCTGCAGTGGGAGGAGGCGCTGCCACCTGCGGTCACGCGAGGGGCCTGCGGCCACTGCCCAGCAAGAGGGCAGCGCAGAGGACCGACACCGAGACCCCACTCGGGGGTCCCTGGAGCCGTCGGTTCAGAGATAGGAGGCGGGGTGGTGTTGTGGGGGGCGGGGCAGGTGGAGTGAGTGTTGAGTGGGACAGCGTGTCAGTGTGGGAAGATGAGAGCGCTCTGGGGGTGGTGGTGACGTGGCCCCTGACCCCGCTGAGCGGGGCCCCGTGGGGAGATGGTCAGCGCTGTGCTATGGACACTTCTCCACAAGAGAAGGCCCCGCCCTCCGTGCACGCAGCCTGAAGTGCGACTGTCACGGCGGCCGCCTCTACATGCTGCAGACACAGCGGAACCTCAGTTCTCGAACTTAACTCATTCCAGAAGGCTGTTGGAAAACCGAATCATTGTCCCCATTAGAAATCACGGGAATTGCATTAATCCGTTCCAGACCCCCACGTGACCCCCCCGTTTTAACCTTCCTTGTTTCCAGCACATGTCTCCTGTACTGTTTAATCGACAAACAAACACTTTACAAACAGAAAGGACAGGAGAGCCCTAGTCAGTGTGGCTCAGTGGCTAGAGCGTCAGCCTGCGGACCAAAGGGTCCCGGATTCGATTCCAGTCAAGGGCACGTACCTGGGTTGCAGGCTCCTTCCTGGCCCAAGCCGGAGCCCTGGTCAGAGCTCGAGCAAGAGGCAAACAATCAATGTGTTTCTCTCACATTGATGTTTCCCTCTCTCCTCCACTCTCCCTCACTCTCAAATTTTTTTTAAAATATATTTTATTGATTTTTTACAGAGAGAAAGGGAGAGGGACAGAGAGTTAGAAACATCGATGAGAGAGAAGCATCGATCAGCCACCTCTTGAACACCCCCTACTGGGGATATGCCCACAACCAAGGTACATGCCCTTGACCGGAATCGAACCTGGGACCCTTCAGTCCCCAGGCTAACGCCTTATCCACTGAGCCAAACCAGTTAGGGCACACTCTCAAATTTTTGTGCACCGAGCCACTAGTTAATAAGAAGCAACAAAAGCCAAACAACATGAAAATGTTCACAGCACACGTTCCTGGGACATTAACCACGTGAGGTTTGGTGGAGAACTGACTCCACTCACGCATGTCTCCTTTGCCGCCAGAGGGACGCGTGACTGATCACACGGTGTCGGCAGGAAAGGGTGTCAGGCTGAGAGGCGAACTGGCTGAGATGGGAGACGCTCGAGAACCGAGGGAGACTGTAATCTGCATTTTCTCTGTGTTTTTTGGCATTTCTCGAAGTTTCCACAACAAGCACACGTGTCCGCTTGTCCGTCTCCTCTTTGTGGAGATGCTCATGTTTCACTAAAACACAAAGCCACCCGCTCCCCAGAAGCTGCCAGAGCAAGTCTGTTCCATGACCTGAGTCCCAGCCGAGCCCGTAAGAAACAAGCCCGGCGAGGCCCTGCCCCCACACGGTCGCCGACGCGCACGGCCCCAGCCCCGGGTCCCCACGCAGGAGAAGAGCGTGCCTGGGGAAGCGTGTTGGGCTCCGGCACTGAGGCGTCACCTTAGTCACTGAATGAGCTGGTGAAGGAGCGCTAGAGCCATGCGTCTCCGGAGGGGAAGCACAGATGTGTCAGGACACCTCCCAGGTCCACCGTCACCATCTAAGCTCACGCGGCCGCAGTTTCGGGAAGGATGCCAACCAGCACCCTGGCGCGGCGACAGAAGAGAGCCCTGTTCCGAGGGCGGCCGGGCACAGGCTCAGACATGGGCCTGACTCCGAGCCACACGCGGCTCCTGTCGGCACTCGCCTCCCGCAGTTACAGCTCACGCTGCTGAGCCTGAACGACTAGGTCACCCCCACAGGTGACTTCCAGGAACCTGTTTCTAAGAAGAATAGAGCTTTGAAAGGTGAGGCACAAAACAAGCTCCTAATCACTTGGGAAGGGACGAAGCAAAGCGTGAACTTCGGGCCCCAAAACGCACGCTCCCCCATGAAGGGACAGTGGTTGTGCCGAGTGTCCTCGGGTCTACGTGGTGACTCTCAGCCCCTTCCCTGCCTCCCTCACCCCCTTCTCCTCCCCTTCCCTCCCCACAAAACAGGAGGCAGTGCCTCAGTAGGTCACACAGGGAGAGGCACAAGCTGCTGAGGACGGGTGCCCTGTTCACCATGTGCCACGCAACTCTCGGGTGAGACTGGCCTGCCAACTGCTCACTCCCCAGACACTTGTGCAAAGAATGAGTGAATGAGTGAGTGAGTGAGTGCGGGAGCCGGTCCATCCTTGCTGTTTCAAGGGACCTGGCGTATATAGCATACTGTTCTTAATATGTTTGCTCACCTTCTTGGCACTGTGTGTTTTAACCAAGGTCACCTCTCCGAGAAATGTTGTTTCCCCAGGTAGAGATTTTCCCCTGAAGTTAGGGAGGGAATAAAACCTCTTAACTAAGTGCCAGGCAGGTAATTAATCACTTTAACTACAAACAATCATGCTTAAGCTACATAATCTTTACTCCCTGGAATGGAGATAAGAAACGCCCTAACCTTTGGAATAGAGATTGATAGGATTGGAATCAACTGGTATAAATACAGATGTAACAAGACAACAGGAAACAGAACCTACACACACAACCTAGGGACAGAACCTAGAGACAGAACCTAGCGAGAGAACCTGGCTGAAGATCCTAGAGACAGAACCTGGCTACAGAACCTGGATAGAACATGGCAAGAGAACCTGACTAGAACCTGGCAACAGAACCTGGCTGGAGAACCTAGACAGAACCTCGCTGGAGATCCTAGACAGAACCTGGCTGGAGAACCTAGCGAGAGAACATGGCTGAAGAACCTGACTACAGAATCTGGCGACCGAGCCTGACTGGAGAACCTAGTGAGAGAACTGAACCAGAACTTGGCTGGAGATCCTGAAGAGAACGTGGCTAGAGATCCTGGCTAGGCTGCTGATCAAGAAGAAGCTGTCTATGTAAGCGCCCTTCTTCGCCGACTCCGTCCACCCATTTGGGGTTGGACATGCTGGGGTCGGACCCCAGCAGGATTGGAGGTCAGAGGACTGGGGTCCAAGTCCTGGTCGTGCCTCAGGCTCAAGCTCTGCTCTTGAATAAACAAAGTACTGGCACAGCCCCAGTGACCTCTGACCCTTCCAGCACCATGCCCAGGAATCAGGCCTATGACCATGTACTGTCAGCACAGCTAAGTCATGCAGCTGAGCAAGGTCTTCATATGTGTTTTTGAAAATAGCTTGCAAATACTCTTCCCTCTGGC
>NW_006298272.1:482017-484943 GCF_000327345.1 Myotis davidii | reverse complement strand
CAATCTCTATTCCAAAGGTTAGGGCATTTCTTATCTCCATTCCAGGGAGTAAAGATTATGTAGCTTAAGCCTGATTTTTCATAGTTAAAATGATTAAATACCCACCTGGCACTTAGTTAGGAGGTTTTATTCCCTCCCTCACTTCAGGGGAAAATCCCTACCTGGGGAAACAACCTTCCTCAGAGAGGTGACCTTGGTTAAAACACATAGCGCCAAGAAGGTGAGCAAACATTAAGAACAGTATGTCATATACGCCAGGTCCTTTGAAACAGCAAGGATGGACTGGCTCCCGGCAAGTGAGTAACAGAACCTGGCTGGAAATGCTGGAGAACCTAGTGAAGTGAGTGAATGAGTGAGTGAACAAGTGAATGAGTGAATGAGTGAGTGAATGAGTGAGTGAACAAGTGAGTGAATGAGTGAACAAGTAAGTGAATGAGTGAACAAGTGAGTGAACGAGTGAGGGAGGGAGTGAATGAGTGAGTGAGTGAGTGAATGAGTGAGTGAACAAGTGAATGAGTGAATGAGTGAGTGAGTGAATCAGTGAGTGAATCAGTGAATGAACGAGTGAGTGAACGAGTGAGTGAATCAGTGAGTGAGTGAATGAATGAGTGAACGAGTGAATGAGTGAGTGACTGAGTGAATGAGTGAACAAGTGAGTGAATGAGTGAACAAGTAAGTGAATGAATGAACAAGTGAGTGAACAAGTGAGGGAGTGAGTGAATGAGTGAATGAGTGAGTGAGTGAATGAGTGAGTGAACAAGTGAGTGAACGAGTGAGTGAATGAGTGAACAAGTGAGAGTGAGTGAGTGAATCAGTGAGTGAATCAGTGAGTGAACGAGTGAGTGAACGAGTGAGTGAATGAGTGAGTGAACGAGTGAGTGAATCGTGGAGTGAACGAGTGAGTGAATGAGTGAACAAGTGAGAGTGAGTGAGTGAATCAGTGAGTGAATCAGTGAGTGAACGAGTGAGTGAACGAGTGAGTGAATGAGTGAGTGAACGAGTGAGTGAATCGTGGAGTGAACGAGTGAGTGAATGAGTGAACAAGTGAGAGTGAGTGAGTGAATCAGTGAGTGAATCAGTGAGTGAACGAGTGAGTGAACGAGTGAGTGAATGAGTGAGTGAACGAGTGAGTGAATCGTGGAGTGAACGAGTGAGTGAATGAGTGAACAAGTGAGAGTGAGTGAGTGAATAAATGGTGAGCAGATGAGTGGTTTCAAACATGTTCCCGCCAAGAACACTAATTCCCCAGTAGAACTGCAAGGAGAATCCCAATCAGATCAGCAGAATGGAATGAGAGTAACACAGAAACCCTCGGAGGGTAGGTCATCCTTTAACCGCGGTGCCTCACGCAGCGCCTCTGAGGCGCTAGGGGCCTGGGCGCCCTGGTGCTGCCCCTGCTCACGGACGCACGGACACGCATCAAAGCTGTGGGAGCGGCCTCTGCGCCCTCCCGGCCAGGTCCGTCCCCCGGAGCAGGAAGCACACCACAGATCCTCAGAAAGCACGCTGCCGTTCTGCACCCCTGTCCTGGCGGCAAGACCCCACGCGCCAGGCTGTGCCCTCGCTCGCGGTGACCGCATGTGCCCTGATCGGCAATTGAACGGTGACCTCTGGGTGATGGGGCGGCGCTCTGTCCACTGAGCCACACCGGCCAGCTCCCATGCATATTTCAGTGACAAAGAGGTTTCTGCTTCTCACTGTGAGTCACACAGTGAAAATGTTACGTTTCCAATCCCACGGGATGCGAGTCCGTTAGGGTTCTGGGCTGCCCAGAGCAGGGGAGGTGGCCCAGGGAAGGCGTGGGCATCCATCTGCCGGACTCTGCCCAGCTGTCCACGCACCAAGCCAGCCAGACCTGCAGCCACAGTTCCTGTGTCCCCTCTGGCGCTGGTGACGCAGTTCTGGGAGAGGGGTGGGCTGGCCTGGCCCCCAGCGAGCGCCCGTTGCAGGGCTCAGGGCAGGGACAGTCCACCCCCCCACACCCCTACGCCAACAGCCCTCCAGGACGGCTCGCCCACTCACAGCCTGAACGCTCCAGCCAGGTCAGCACAGCGAGGACAGTGAAAGAACTCGCGTTTTTCAGTTCAGAGATAAAAGTCATACATTTTGTTCCCGAGGCCTAAAGAGCAAGAGTTCATTATAATACGAAAGTTTTATCTAAGATGCCATGTTTCTCTTATTTCTGATGAAGGCTATTTTGTTTTTAAATCTTTTATTGTTTAAAACAAAGAAGGAGTGTTGTAAGAGGCAGCTGCCCTGGGCCCTCCAACAAGGGGCTGCTCACATCCTTCCCGCCTCCTCCTGGCCCTGGGTGGCACTGGGGTGGCAGCCACTGGGGTGGCACTGCCTGTGCTGCAGGGGATGTCCCCCAGATCAAGACCAGGCCCTCACAGGCCACGCCCTCACAGGCCACGCCCCCAGGCTGGCTCCCCCCTCTCCCCCAGCTGTTCTTCTCACCAGGTCTGAGCTCCCTGCTGAGGTCCCCGTGTGGTCCTGCTGCTCAGGCACCAACATCCTGTGCAGTGCGGCACCCGCACCAACACGGACACACAGACCCACCGGACAGAAGTGGGAGCCAGAAACAAAGCCTCAGTCTGACACCTCCCGGGTACCCCCCCCAGGCAGGAACAGCTGGGCAGAGGTGAATGCGTTCACCGCCCGCCCCACCCACCCCCAGCCTCCCCTTAGGTGTCAGAGCTCAGGCAGCAGCCTCCCCTGGGGGCTCAGAGCTCACGCGTCCACTGGGTGGCACCTGGGGCTGTGGTTTGGTGAGGCCGCAGGAGGACACACCCCGGGTGATGTTGGGTGTCCGTGTCTGAGGGTGGGGGGGAGCAGCGCTGGTCTCCCTCCTTCTCAGTTAAACCCACCACAGTCAGGTCCAGCCCAGAAACCCTAACAGCAGGGACGCCCACAAGGAGGAAACCCG